>NW_006408529.1:31882490-31889733 GCF_000296735.1 Chrysochloris asiatica | reverse complement strand
TTGTAAGGTTTAGAGAAAACAGTCAGATTAATTTAGTTCTTTTCAACAAATAATTGCCCACTATGAACCAAAACATCTTATTGAATTGAGGCAATGATCTGTCTTCTTTAGCATGATGTGGTGCAGAATACAAAACAAAGGAGCATGTAAGCCTGCAGCCACTTTGCCTTATCTATCTTTTGTTCTGTGAAAGGTTATCATTTAATGAGATTCAGTAAAGAAGCTTGAATATTGCATACTGGAGCTTGCAGCAGTATCATACCTGTTCTAGCGTACTTCTTACACACTTAAGACAATGGGTGACTAGACCTTACAATATTCTTGATTCCCTCTTTAGGATAAGATCTTCCCCTCTCTAGCATCCCAGTATTTTGGATAATGAAATAGAATTATCCCAATATATAGAAAATGGGTAATTGCAACATATTTGGTAGTTGCATTACTGCCATTAAGAATGAATGCCATTGGAAATCAATACAGGATGAACCAAAGGTACTAGGAGCATTTGAAATGTGTCAGGAACTGTTTTGATTTGCAAAGACCTGTTTTCTCATTATTGTCAGTTGCTTTTTGAACAATTCCTTCAAGCTTCAGTAGTCTATGAACTGTTTTGAGTAGTATCTTTGAACTAATTTCCCCATAATTTCTCTAAATGTATCCCCTGAACCAATAAAAAGAGATAGAAAAAATGTTTTCCAAGATTATTTTTGTAATATATGACCATCATCTCTGAAACATAGGATTTTAATTTTAAAATACTTTGTGAATTGTATTTTTCCATGACTGCCTACAAATAAGGAGTGTTGGTGGAAGAGTGGCTAAAGCGACTGTATGCTAATCAAAAGATCAGCAGTTTGAACCCACCAGCTGCTCTTCAGGAGAAAGATGTGGCAGTCCGCTTCCATAACGATCACAGCCTTGGAAACCCTATGGGGTTCATCCCAACCATTAGGAACGGTGACTGTTCAGTCTCAGATGTTTCAAAGGCCTAATTATTAATACTGAAATAATAATGTTGGGAACTTTTTACCCGCAGACTCTACACTGTCTCAGCTGGCACCAATGAGCCTTAATTATGTTTTTATTGCCTCATGTACTTTTGAAGAGCACTTATGAAAGAGAAATTATCAAAGACTGTCATAATACATTTCAGAAGTAGTATACTGACCATCTTTAAATAGCTGTAGATCCTTCTTTGAGTCAGAAAACATATATAGTTAATACCTTGTTAAGTGCCATCAAGTCAATTCCGACCCATAGCGACCCAGTATACAGTTTCCGAGGAGCACCTGTTGAGCTTGAACCACCGACCTTGCAGTTAAAATAGATTTGCAGACTGGCACATTTACCCACAGTGCCACACCATACCTGTAGATATAAATATCCAGTTTGTATCTTTACATATTTCTGGAATGAATTGGATGATATGTCTGAGCTAGAATTTAATACTAAGTGCTGGATGAAAGCTTAGTTTAAGATGGTTATTCACTGATGTTATTACCTTCTTCATTAGTATCACTAAGATACAATTGATCTAAATCTTTGGGCTTCATAAATCTTGATTCATGTGGGTCTCTGCCACTGGAATGTGAATGTAAAAAATGGTCTATTTAAGGAAAAAAATAGCTTTCTGTCACAGTTGTACACTGAGTTAACACAAATCATTTAAAACACAGCATTCACAATGAATTTGATAAAGTGATACTTTATTTGAGAAATTATTTTGTTTATATCCTTGGAAAAGCTGCAGATAGTAGTTGACTCCTGTTGACATCCAAGAGTAAGAATGTCTGGAGACTATCTTTAGCACAAATGTCATAATCTATAAGAGGGGGCTTCAAAAGTTTGTGGAAAATTTCAGTGATCTTTTATTATCATTTTCTACTAGCTTTTTGAAGCCCCTTGAATACATATGTGTTATAAAATCCTCATGTAAAGGTAACTGATGTCCAGAGCCTGCAGTCTCCAGGATACTAGGAAAGTTTTATACCCTATTGTGGGTCCACTAAGATACATTGGTTGAGCTACAATGTGCTTAGCCCAGTGACCATTACCTCACTAAATGACCAACATATTTTATTTCCTGTTCTCTATCAACTTTTTCTCTTGTTTTCTATAGTCTCCATATAAAAATATATGTGTTCTCAGAAAGCTTTCTTATGTTTGTGTGAATGTCTTCACACTATGTTGTGTTCTATTTTTGTTATTTAATATAAACTTGCTTAGGTTCTTTGTTACTAGACAAGTTAGTTGACATTCTTTTCCTTTTTTAGGTTGTGGGACTGGAAAGTATCTTAAAGTGAACAGCCAGGTATATACCCTGGGCTGTGACTACTGTGGGCCATTGGTAGAGATTGCCCGGAATAGAGGATGTGAAGTCATGGTATGTGACAACCTTAATCTTCCCTTTAGGGATCAGGGCTTCGATGCCATCATCTCCATAGGAGGTAAGGCAGCCTAGTCACAAGTTCACTCTTGGCCATGAGAATAATGTAACAAGGTTGAGTTCACTCTCACAATTCTACAACCATTTGTGTAGAAAGGTCTATTTCATTCATTACCTAATTTTAAATGTGTATATAGTTCAATGGGTTGAATTATGTAGCTGGTAACTATCAATGCACTCATGGTACATATGATTGCTTTAACTAAGTAAACCTTCACGGTTGTTATTGCTTCATTTTTGTTGGCTCATTCCAATGTATTTTTCTTATGAGTAAGGAAGTGTTAGAGGAGTTTTATGGACTGAAAGTGGACGTTTTTATATTGAAATAAAACCAGAATCTTTTGACCTGAAGTAGATTTTCAGGAGTCCTCTTACCACAGAGTCACCTGCTGAATGTGACCTGGAAGAATGTGTTTTCCAGTCTGCTGCTCACCGGCACTCAAGTCTCTGAAGAAGATGGATCCACCTGAATCCATATTGTGTTGTTTTTATAATGTTACTCCACTCACTCACTGCCAAAAAGTGTTCATCAATCTAGGGAAACGCATTTCTCATATTCTTCTAATAAGTGTGTCCATAAAATACCCATGCAAAAACTGAAAATACACAGCAAAAATCCATACCTGAAAGTACACACAGGTAAGGTTCAATTTACCCGATACGTGTATCCCCGGAGCCCTGAGTGTTACATTTAAATATGTTAAGAGAAATTTGCCACTTATGGGAATCCTGTGACAAGTTCTTTTGCACAATGAAAAATTCTTTTTAAAGCAAAGTAGCTTTTCCAGTACATTTAAAAAATGATAATAATCTATTTTAATATCACAAGCTCCACTAAAGCAAGGTGATCCTCTATAAAACTGTCTGCTAATCATGATAAAAATATAGAATAAGACGGTTTCCTCTTCTGAAATGGAAGAGAGACCCATTTATTCAACTTCAGATGGGAATGGTACCTTTTGCATAGGGAGTGGAGGCAGGTCTGGAGCCCATAATCTTGAAACTTGTTAGGACTAACAGGAGATGGTTGCTATGGAGCCCAGCCCTATGGCAGCCATACTCCATTACAATTGAAATTGTTAGGTCTGTTTTGGTTGGAAGCATTCAGAGAAATTCTTGTTGAACTAAGTAACATTGTACAATGATTGGAACTTAGAAATACTCTTCTCTTGGTCTTCCTCCCTAAATAACTAGAAATTGGAGAGACCAGATACTCCATGCCACACTTGTTTACAATAGTTTTAGGCTCCTGGAGGCTAAGGACATAACCAGCAGGGCAGGGCAGTGCCATTGAGCCACTGTTAGGGACTTGCGGATAATGACTTTCCTGCTCCTTCTGAGAAGTGCTCCTCCATGGGTGCATAGCTAAGTCTGCCTCCAATTGCAGTTGATGCCTCATTCCTTGACTGCAGAGGAAACAGAGCACACCTGGTGACCATTTACTCATTATAGAGCCTCCTTACATGGAAATATACCATGTGTTTTATGAACTACAGCTATAAAATAATGTAGCAAGTTAATTATTAGTCAAGTTTCTCATTTTAGAACTCCATTATGAGAAATTTCAATAGACTATCTTTCTTATAGGAGTCCTAGTGTGGTGCTGTAGTATAAACACTGGATTGCTAACTGCAAGGTTGACAGTTCAAACCCACAAGCCACTCCTCAGAAACCCTATGCAGGGGTCCTATGAACCAGAACCAACTCAAAGACACTTAACACAGCAACAACATCTGTCTTATATTTACTTCCCTAGTTACAATTATATGTCTTGGCACTTCTTAACATAAATAAATTTTTTGCTTTTCATGTCTCTTAAAAATAATAATGTGAGAAATAAGCATCATACCTATTTATATATTCCCTGTTTTACTACCAGATTAGAAAATGAAACATTTTTACATATTTTTAGAAGGGTCAGGAAAAGTTTCAGTGAAATTTGGCAGTAGATTCAAATAGCCTGAATCAATATGTACTTTTAATGATAATGGTTCTCAACCAGGGATGATACCCCACCCTAAGCCCAGGAGATATTTGAGAGTGTCTGGAAGTTCTCACAACTGTGAGAAAGTGCTACTGGCATGTAATGACTGGGCCCCACAACAAAGGATTAAGTATAGGATAAGCACCAGACTGCTAACTGCAAAGTCAGTAGTTCAAACCCACCAACCTCTCTACAGGGTTGCTATGAATCACAACCAACAATGTCAGTAGTGCCCAGGTTGAGATTCCATGCTCTATGCTAAACCCATATATTCTGATTGAGGTAAGACGTGTTGTTGTTATTGTTAAGTGCCTTCAAGTAAGTTCGGATCCCTAGCGACCCCATATAGGATTCCCAAAGAGCAGCTGGTGAGCTTGAATCGCTGACATTCTGGTTCAAACTGACCTTTCAGTCCAGTGCTTATCCTACCATGCTACACCAGGACTCCACAACTTGAATATTTTAATAATAGATCCTCAACTATCAAGATATAACAGGACTTTAAAAATGATCTTGTGTGATTATCCTTTGGATTCTGGAGTCTAGTACATGAATTTAGCCTGCTTATTTTCTGGACTCTCAGCAGAAAAACATTGCTATAAGATACACATACAGAGTTATATTTTTGCCTATAAGTTGTGACTATGGTTTCTAACAAAAGGGGTACATCTTTTTAATCCTTTAAAAAGTCACTAGTTTCCTAGCACTGACGATTCATGTTAATAAATACATCCTTAAGTCTTACTTTAGCTATACTCACAATATTTTTAGCAGGACATGCATATATAGGCATGTATTATACATTTTATATATAATGAGTCATCTATAAACTCTTTCAAAAACTTTTGGCTTAAAAATAGCTACTTACTATTTCATGTTAAATATCAATATAAAAACATAAAAGAAATTCAGGTATTTGTAGGGTAGATTTGTGGTATTTCAAATATTGTAGATGATATAAATTGAATATATGAATAAAAAGACTTTTTCCTTAAAATAAAACAAAAAACTTTTTGTAAACCCTTTATGGTGTGTAACGTACTCAGAGGCTAACCAAAAGGTTAGAAGTTCGAGTTCATCCAGAGGTACCTGAAAAGAAAGACCTAACAGTCTGCTTCTGAACAGTCAGCCATTGAAAACCGTAAAGAGTACAGTTCTACTCTGACCTAAAACTATTTTGTATATTTGTTTGTTTGTTTGTTTTAAATAGAAACCTGAATGTTACAGGTCGATGAGTCAAGTGAAAAGAATATTTTCGTAAAATAAACCTGCTTTAAATATTTTTTTTCCTTTTATGGCAAAACAAAAGGGAGATTTAGAAACCATGTCTATAAAAGTTCACTGTGAATTAGGTGTAAATTTTGGGAGATATTCATGAAGAGTCAGAATTAGACAATAACAGTGTGATTTTTTTCTCAGTCTTGTCTCCTTTTAGCTCAACCTTACTTCTTGAAATGTATTCTTTGAAATTAACTTTTATAAAGGGGCTTTTCCTTGGGGACATAATAAAACAAAAAGTTTTTTTAAAAAGTCTGAGACCGAATGAAATATAAAATGATTGGCTAAAGACTACGAATCAGGCTGCTAATGTCACCACAGTCAGCATTTTAAAACTACCAGCTGTTCCGCGGGAGAAAGATGAGGCTATCTGTTCCCGTAAAGATTTACAGCCTTGGAAACCCTGTACAGGGTTGCTATGGGTCGGAACCGACTCCACGGCACATAAGAACAACAACAAAGATCACAGGTCCAGTTACCAATCTAGGACAAACCACAGTAGTATTCTGTTCTTCTAGCATATTTCCACCACATACCTGTAGCTTTCCTATACTGTGACATGGTACAGTGATTATGGTGAGATTGTTGTTTGTTTGTTGTTAAGTACTGTCAAGAACATTCCGGCTCATAGTGACCCTGTACAGGGTTTGTGAGTAGTAGCTATTGAGCTTGAACAACCGACCTGTGGTTCAAACCAACCTTGTAGTCCAGCGCATTAGCCCTCAGCACCACACCTCCCTCTACCCTCACTAGTCCTATCTGAACAGGAATGTTCAGATTTTGCTTGGGACTAATTTCATACCTGAGATATCTAGTAGACACATGTGTGGAAAAATAATTGGATGTTTTCTCTTGACCTAATACTTGGTTGAACTCCCCACAAGAACAGCAAAGTATGAGTATTCCAGAACATTTAATTGTGTTTCTGAGAAATCTGTACCTGGACCAAGAGGCAGTTGTTCGAACAGAGCATAGGAACACTGAATGTTTTAAAATTGGGAAAGGTGTGCGACAAGGTTATGTTCTTTCACCATACTTATTCAACCTGTATGCTGAGCAAATAATACGAGAAGCTGGGATTCTACGAAGAAAAACATGACGTCAGGATTGGAGAAGATTCATTAACAGCCTGCGATATGCAGATGATACAACCTTGCTTGCTGAAAGCAAAGAGGACTTGAAACATTTACTGATGAAGATCAAAGAACATAGCCTTCGGTATGGATTGCATCTCAATGTCAAGAAAACAAAATCCTCACCACTGGACCAATAAACAACATTCTTATCAACAGAGAAAAGAATGAAGTTGTCAAGGACTTCATTCTTCTTGCATCAACTATCAACGTTCGTGGAAGCAGCAGTCAAGAGATCAGATGACGTATTGCATTGGGTAAATCTGCTGCACAGGAACTTTTTAAAGTGTTGAAGAGCAAGGATGTCAGCTTGAGGAGTAAGGTGTGCCTGACCCAAGCCATGGTATTTTCAATAACCTCATATAGATGTGAAAGCTGGACAGTGAATAAGGGAGATAGTAG
>NW_006408529.1:31873023-31881741 GCF_000296735.1 Chrysochloris asiatica | reverse complement strand
ATGTTGGGTTGACTGTTTTTGTGTTATCAAAACAGAAAGCATTCTTTATAATGTTTTCTACTTCTACTTGCTTTATTAATTTTATTAACACTTTAAGATAAGCACCGGGCTGCCAACCACAAGATCATTGGTTCAGACCTACCAGCTGCTCCTTGGAAACACTATACAGAGTTGCTGTGTCAGAACCAACTCAACCTCACTTAACAACAGTGGTCTGCTTTAGAAATGCTAGTTATTCCTTAGAACAATAAGTTATTTCATACAGTTCTACCAAGAAACAACAAATTTAGGAATCTCTTTAAAATTTTATTAATTCATATGGGCCATCTTTCTGATTAACAAAATTCATAGAATTTTGGAACTGGAAGAGTTACGATTTATTTTTATTGATTGAGTGATTGATTGATTCTAGACTTCTTATTTGTAGATGAAGAAATTTTCAATCTATAGAACTTAAATAACTTATCCAAGATCTAATAAGTAGAAGAGCCAAAGCTATAAATGATGTATTTCTTAAACCTAGGATCTGAAGCCCTATTATGGTGCTGTAGGATAAGCACTGGAGTGCTAATTACAAGGCTAGTGGTTCAAACCTACCAGTCAGTCATTCCTTGGAAACCCTATACAGGATTGCCATGAGTGAGAACTGACTTGACAATACTTAACCACAACAATAACAACAAACCTAGGCTCTGAAGCCTGGTGATTCAATGTTAAAGTGTGTGGCTGCTAACCAGAGGTTGGCATTTGGAACTCACCAGTCACTCTGTGGAAGAAAGACATAGCAGTCCGCTTTGGTGGAACCCTATGGGCAGTTCTACTCTGTCCTCTAGGGTTACTGTAAATTGGAATCCACTCAATAGCAGTGGATTTAGTTTGAGTTTAAAACTAGGCTCTGTCTACCATCTGGTAGCATAGTGGTTACAAATAGGGCTGTGAACTGCAAGGTCAGCAGTTCAAAACTACCAGCTGTTCCGCAAGAGAAAGATGGGGCTTTCTGCTCCCATAAAGATTTACAGCCTCGGAAACCCTGAACAGGGTCACTATGAGTCGGAACCAACTCCATGGCACATAACCACCACCACCACTATATGTAAACATTTGATTATGGTTGCACAGGTAATACTAGTATACAAGTACGTATGTTTGTGTGTATACACACTGACATCTGTTTCTTTCTTTCTTTCTTTCTTTTTCAGTCATACATCATTTCTCTACAAAACAAAGAAGAATCCGAGCAATAAAAGAAATGGCCAGGGTCTTAACTCCTGGAGGTCAGCTTATGATCTATGTTTGGGCTATGGAACAAAAGAACCGACACTTTGAGAAACAAGATGTGCTTGTTCCATGGAATAGGGCCTTATGTTCCCAGATCTTCTCAGAGTCCCGCCAATCTGGGAGAACGAGGCAGTGTGGACATGCAGAAACAAGCCATTCCTACCATTCTCCTTGCTCTGAATGTAGCTATTCTGTTTGCTTTAAAGAGAGATGTGATTCAAAACAGTCTCACAGCATGGACCACTCTCTGGGTAGAACCTGTTGTGTAAATATTTCTAAAGACGGTGTGGAAGAAAATGGGCTCTATAATACATTAGGGAAATCTTTTCGTTCTTGGTTTTTTTCTAGATCTTTGGATGAATCAGCTTTGAGGAAGCACATTGAAAAGGTGAGACCCTTGAAAAACACAGAAAGTTGGGCCAATAGCACTATCTCAGTTCAGCCTTCCAGACATTCAAGTTTAGACTTAGATCGCCAAGCGCCATTTTCAACAAAAGAACACACTTTAGATGAGGAAGTGTTTGTGGAAACTTCTTCCCAGAAAACCATGCAGTGGCCGAGAGTACCAGGCAGACTGACGCATTTAAATGAAGACCATCAAGAAATTAGGCAAAGTGGAGATAATCATTTTCTCAAGGGCACCAATGAAAATTGTGTTGGTGCACATAACTTAGAAGAAAGTAACCCTTCTGCTAGTAAGATATTGAGAAAGAGTTCTACAGTCGATTCCACAGACTCCATCCCAGATGACACAATTCCTGTGGGAGAACAACAGCCGGACACTTTGGATTCCAGATCCTTTATGCGCTACTACCATGTGTTTCGGGAAGGCGAGCTCTATGGCCTGCTGATGGAGAATGTGTCTGAGCTCCACATTCTGAGCTCTGGGAATGATCATGGAAACTGGTGTATTATTGCAGAGAAAAAGGAAAGTTATGATTGATCGGATCATTTTAGATGACTTCTCCAAAGGGTGAACCACATTCCTTGCACTCGATTTAGCATTGTTTTACTATTTTTTAACCCATTATGTTTCAGTCTGTAGAGACTATGAATTGAATGCCTTTTTAAATCTTTGCATAAGAATAGTGCCTGACAACCAAAGCATTCACTAAAAGGCTATTGTGGCTAAATAGTTACTAAAGAGATCTGAAGAAAAGTTATAAAATGCAGGTCAGTATGATCTGAATTTTATTTTCCTCTGAAAGTCAAAATTCTTATACGAATAGGTTGTTTTCCAGTACTATACATTGATTGCAAAAGATTCTGGGTTTTCATGTATCTTTAAAATACCACATTCTTATAAAGTAAGGGAGTAATTTCTGTTCCTTCAACTGAAATGCAGATCATGCAAGATAACAGGCTAACCTGTTCCACTGCACAGATGTCACCTGCACTAGATGTTTGTTGTTGTTGTTAAGTGCTGTCGAGTCGGTTCCGAGGAGCGGCTGGTGAGTTTGAACAGCTGACCTTATGGTTCAAACTGACTTTGCCATCTAGCGCATTAGCCCATGGTGCTTCAGAAACGTATGAGACAGAAAAAACTGACACAGGAAGTATTACAAGGATTTTTATAAATGATAAACAACACTGTTCGAAGTTAAGTAAATAATAAGGTGTTCCATGTTGCCTGAAGGTTCTTAAAGGCCTTGTTAGCATGGGAGAGTAAGGTAATGGGTACTAGGAGTTGATGCAAGTACCTAAATCATGTTTTTCTCCAATCTGGAATTATGCTTTTTTTATAGGAACTGAAGAGGTACTTATGAAATGGGAATTTGGTTGAAGCCCTGTTTCATTTTGGCTCTGAGGATTGTTAAGGTGCAGGACATTTGACCGTGGTGGGATGAATGGAATTTGTTATTTTGAGATTCTTAAAAATAAAATCTAGGCATTTACTTTCTATAAAACAATCATATGTTTTTAGTTATATTTAGGGATTAGTATAGAAAAACCTATTAGCTGAATTTATGACTTTTTATAGACAAATGACCAGTTACCCCAGAGTCAGTCCTGACTCATGGTAACCCCATGTGTATCAGAATAGAACTCTGCTCTGTAGGGTTTTCAGCAGTTTGTTGTTTAGAAGTCGATTACCTGGACTTTCTTGTGAGGCTTCTCCAGGTGAACTTAAACCTCTAGTCTTTTGCTTAAGAAAGCTGAGCATATTTGGTAAGGTCCATGAAAATGAAGACATCCTCCAAGAAATGGAGTGAGACCTAGGTCACAACAATAGTCTCAACCATACCAAGCATCGTGAAGATGGTGCAGGACTGGGCAGTACTATGTTCTGTTATACACAAGGCCACCATGAGTCAGAGCCAGCTCCATAACAGCTCACAACAACAACAGCACAGACAAAGGAATATACTGGATGTTGGGTGGTCACTGCATCCATCTGTATTTAACCAGGAGTCTATTTAAATCTTTGCCTTAGATCCTGAGACAGATAGAATTAGGAAAGGACTAGAAAACTTAGAGTCTTGGTGTGGTGCTGTGGACTAATGCGCTGGACTGCAAAGTCAGCTTGAACTACAAGTTTGGCGGTTCAAGCTCACCAGCCACTCCTCGGAAACCCTATACAGGGTAGCTGTGGGTCAGAACTGACTCGATGGCACTTAACAATTGTTGTTGTGATTGTTGTGAAGTGCCATTGAGTCTGTTCCGACCCATAGCGACCCTGTACAGGGTTTCCGAGGGTGTAAATCTTTAACAACAGAAAATTTGAAAAAGCTGAGATATAGTCTCAGATAATTCCTTTGTATGGTCTCAGGAATTCCTTAGAGGAAGACACACACACCCCCAGCGATATAGGTTGTGACAGTAGCAACAACAATTGTGAAGCTGGTGCAGAATTAGGCAGTGCTTTCTTCTCTTGTATATGTGTCCATATGAGTCGGAACTGACTTGACAGCACCTCAGAACGATTCCCTATTAAAGAGAAAATCGTTTGATAAAAGTTCAATTTTTGTTTTATTTTTCCACTAATACTAACTGCATTAATTAAAACTTCATTAAATGTTTTGTTTTGTTTTGTTTTTTTTCTTCAGTGCTTGTGTTCAAACTTAAATACATATTTTAAATGTGTATCTGAAGATTATTTTGGACTTCCATAAGATTGCATCATCACCTTAGATGATAAGGTTGTCTGGTAGAAATGATACACACGGTTTTTATTTCTCGGTGCACATTTTGCATTAGAGGAACAATGAGAAAAGACAGAGAAATAGAGTAAGTTGTAAGTTAAAAATTAATTTTTAATGTGTGTCTTCCACTTCTTAAGTTAGGACCTTAAACCTTGAGAATGAGTGGTTTTCTTGATGGAACAGAGGATTCTCGGAGTGGAGACATTCTTACAGTTAGGGTTTGGTGACCTTTAGGAATGAATTTTTCCTTCCCGTGAAGCCTGTTGTCATTTGTATTTTGAATCCTAACCTTTCTGCCAGAAATCAGTGTTTGAAGTCCTGTCTTTCTGGGGCAGCCTGCCATTTAGAGGTCATACATGGAATTCAGCTTATTAAATTATGCTAGAATAGCTTTTGTGATAACCTACATGAGCAACCTCTAAACACATACAGATCAAGTTATATGAAAGTGTTCTCTGGACTAGTTCTTGGGAGAAAAACGTTTTACGTACTTTTGACAGAACTATAAATAAAGATGAGGCTTTCTGCTCTGGTAAAGATGAACAGCCTCGGAACCCTTCTGCAGAGTAACTATGAACTGGAAATGACTTGAGACGTCTAACAACTATATAAATGAAATACACTAATAATTGCATTCTTCTCTCTTCATCTGCTGAGCCTAAGAATTATATGCATCGAGGTGTTTTTTTGTATGAAAATATCTGACTCCAAATATTTATCTCTGTGGTTGATAAACTCTCTTGAAGTGGATTAATGTAAAAAGCATTCTTAAAATTGCCTTCTGCCTTTGGATTAAAGAAAAATGCCATCGAAGAGCAAAATGTAAATAGCTTTATAATTTCACAATCTTACTCATCTTCCAGGAGTCCTGGTGTGGCGCTGTGGGTTAATGTGCCAGACTGCTAAAGCTGTTTGAACTGCAAGGTCAGCAGTTCAAGCTCACCAGCTGCTCCTCGGAAACCCTGTACAGAGTCGATATGGGTTGGAACCCAACTCTATGGCACTTAACAACAACAACAACTCATCTTCAAAAGGAAATACAAGTCATAAGTGAAACATGAATGTATACAGATTATTTGTTAGTGTTTTGTCAATCTCAATTTGCCTGTTTTTTTCTCAGTTTTATAACTTCGACTGCATTATGATGACTGGATTAAACAGTGTCTTTTTGCATCCTCTTGAACAACTGGCTTCTGGGCAGAATCTTATCACTATCTGAAATAGAGAGGAACATTTGGGGGGTGGTTGGAGGGCCCTTAAGAACATTTGTGGGCTTACCAATGATGCACTGGCCTATTTGAGGAGTTCCATGTAAATGGTTAGACAACTGGAACAAAGTGTATGAACATAGCCAAAGGATTCAATCAACATTACCTTAGAGCCAGGCAAGTGGCCTGTCTAAATCACTTTCTCAATTTCCAGTACAGTGATGAAAGCATACCAACATGTCATAAGAACCAGTAAGCCACATGCACAGATACTTTGACCAATCATAGTGATTTGCCACTTCCTTCTTATCACACTTCTTTGTGCAAGAGTGTGTGCAATTCTTGTTTGTCGTTCCATCTTCTATTCCTTTCCAAATCCAGATGTCAAGAATTCCTCTGTGACCTTAATTGTCAGGTCAAGAATTGTTAATAATCCAGAAAGAAAATAATCTAAATATAAATCAGCTAGAAACATTAAAGTATGTGTTTATTAATGATCACCAAAAGAATAATTCCTGATTGATTTTGTTTTAAAGTATACATAAACATATGTGGAGGAGAACACAAAATCTAACCCTAATAATAGTTTTTGAACACTAAGCGGAGGATATTCCTAAAAAATGAAAGATGAGTGTCTAGTTTGAGAGGGAAGAGGAAATTCGGACTAACCACTGGCCTAGCAGCTACAGTCTAAACAAAACCAACTAAAGCAGGTCTGAGTAGCTCTCTCCTAGTATATAGAAAATTTAATGCAATAATAACATCTATTCTAAATATCTTGCATTTATTATTTATAATTCTTATCACATATCTCTGAGGTAAATATACTTATTGCTCTGATATTGTAGACATGGAAAACTGAGGCGGTTTTTTAAATTAATAAAATTGCCCAAGATCACACTCATGTAAGGGGCAGAGTTCAGATAATCCCAGGCAGTCTGGCTCTGAGCCTCTGCTCTTAAACCACAGTCCCACCTACTCCTGCCCACTGGATTTCAGTGCTGGCATGGAATAACAGCCTTTCAAAGTAAATGTGATCCTCTCCTTTACAAATTAGCTTTGTTTGAGGTTAAGCAAAACTTGCATAGGCAAAGCAAGCATGACTCATTTTATTTTATCATCCTTCACTTGATTGCACTTCGAAAGATAACTGTTGTGTTTTTTTTTAACAAATTGAAGGGCTTTGGCAACCTGTGCTGAGCAAATCTATTGGCACCATTTTCCCACCAGCATGTGCTTACTTTGTGTTTCTGTGTCACATTCTGGTAATGCTTACGATTTTTCATAATGCTATTACATACTTGGAGTCCTGGTGTGGCACTGTGGATTAATGCACCAGACTGCAAAGCCGTTTGAACTGCAAGGTTGGCGGTTCAAGCTCACCAGCTGCTCCTTGGAAACCCTATACAGGGTTGCTATGAGTCACAACCGACTCGACGGCACTTGACAACAACATTACATACTTAATAAACTATAAGATTGGGTTGTTAAGTGCCGTTGAGTCAGTTCCGACTCATAGCAACTCTGTATAGGATTTCCTAGGAGTGACTGGTGGGTTTGAGCTGCCGACCTTGTGGTTCTCAGCCCCATGCTGATTCACAGCACCATACCAGAAGTCCATAAACTATAGTATAGATCCAAAAAAAAATTGTATATAACTCACTTAAGTGCAACATTTGCTTTGTTGTGTTGGCGGAACCAAATCTGCAGTAGCTCTGAGGTATGCCTGTAATTGAGTGCTAATCCCTTACATCAAGTAACCCTGGTGGCATGGCGGTTAAGCACTCAGCTATTCACCAGAATATCAGTGGTTCCAACCCATCAGGAGCTCCATAGAAGAAAACTATGGCAATGTGCTTCCAAAAAGATATGTTGTTGTTGCTGTTAAGTACAGTGGAGTCGGTTCTGACTCATAGTGTACCTGCACAGGGTTTCTGAGGCTGTAAATCTTTACGGGAGCAGAACGCCTCATCTTTCTCCCGCGGAACCACTGGTAGTTTGGAACTGTCAACCTTAAGGTTAGCAGCCCAATTCGTAACCACTACACTACCAGATCCAGCCTTGAAAACCCTGTAGGGTAGTTCTACTCTGTCCTTTAAGATCACTATGAGTCAGAATTGGCTCAAATTCAACAGGTTTGGTTTTAGTTTATTAGATAGCCCCTTACATATTTACACCCATCTTTTGTATGTTTGTTTATTTTTCATTTGGTTTGAATTAAAAAAAAAAAATCTTTGGTCATAAAATACTTTGTGATCCCCTTTTTTCCAACTCTGCAATTATTAAAAACTGCATTTCTATTTTTCCATTTATTGGGAAAGTGAGAAAACTGAAGGCTATTCAGCTAGTTCATTCATTCCATTCATTTACGGGACCTCACTATATGCCAGATACAAAAAATATGCCAATGAGTGTGTTGAGTGTGCCCAGAATATTTACAGAACCAAAAGTGACAAGCTTGAACATTTTTTGTAATGTTGTATACTTATTACCAAGTTACAGTGTATAGTTTGAGAAAAACAATATGTAAAACCTCTCTTGGAGAATCACAATACATATAAGCATAATTAAGGCCTGACTTAAAGAAAACCTAGGTTTAATTGCCTGAGCTTGCCCTAGAATATTGACATACCCTAGCAGAGGCATTCTGTGGAACACACTGCAGAAAATAATCTACCCTATATAATAAAATGCAAACTCCTTGATATGACATAAATTATGACTAGATTATTTTCAGCCTCATCTCTTGCAACTACACCTTTTTTTGTGTGTTTCCCAATATGTAATTTTAAACAATACTTTCAATGAACATTACATAATGACAAGTAATTAATTATCATATCACCTAGCTATCTGTTGGATTTCAGATGCCCTAATTGCAATCTTTTCCTAAAGGGAAATGCATGCAGCAGATTTCATTCCATCAGAGGGCATTTGAGATAAGTGCTAACACACCCCCGTCAACCAGACTGAAGAACCGTGGGGAGCATAAGGAAATTAGAGATGCACCAACAGACCCCAAACAAGAGCACTCAACTCCTCTGTGATCCCAAACTTACATCAGAATGAGGGTCTTGTTGGGTTACTTT
>NW_006408529.1:31856771-31861568 GCF_000296735.1 Chrysochloris asiatica | reverse complement strand
TTCCATTTCATTTTTGACAATTTCTAATTTTACTAGATTCATGCTTCATACATTCCTTTTTTTCTCTTCATTTTGAGTTGTGCCCTATCAGCAAATGAAGGTCTGAGGGCTTTACTCCCACAAGCTTTACTCCATCCATGTCATCATGGTCCACTCTACTTTGAGGAGGTAGCTCTTCCCCAGTTGCATTTTGAGTGACTTCCCACCTGGGGGGCTCATTTTATGGCACTTTTTTTGACAGTGTTTCTCTGCCATTCATAAGGTTTTCAGTGACTAAATATACTGAAGTAGTTCATCACTCTGTCTTCCTAGTATGTCTTCATCTGGAAGCTCATCTGAAACCTGTCCACCATGGGTAGTCCTGCTGGTATTTAAAATACCAGTGGGATAGCTTTCAGAATCACAGCAACTCACAAGTCACCACAGTACGACAAACTGACAGACATGTGGTTGTTTCTTTCCATAGATGTGGTCAATTAGATTCATATATATTCCATTGAATGAGAGCTACGTATATAGTCACTGTTCATGTTGGTTAAAAAGGTATTTGCAACAAATAAGTTATTGGTTTTGCAAAATTCTACTAGGCAATTTTTAGCATTGTTGCTATTACCAAGGCATTCTTTTCTAGCTGTTGATTGTTCTTTGTTCCAACTTTCACATTCACCAACTATTTCTATTACCATTAATTATCAATGTATCTTATTTGCATGTTTGATCTATTTCAAACTACAGAAGTTTGTAAAAAATCTTCAATTTCTTCTTTGCCATTATTGGTTGTTGCTTAAATTCTAATAATATTTGTATTAAGTGGTGGTCTTCCTAGTAGGTATGTGGGCATTATTTTATTAGTGATAGCACTGTATATCAGGACAGATCCTGAAATATTCTGTTTAGTAATGAATGTAATGCCATTCCTCTTTAATGTTTCATTCACAGCATAATAGACCCTATGTTTGTCTGAATTCAGAATGACTAAAATACCAGTCCATAAGGAGCTCTGGTAGCGTAGTGGTTACGAATCGGGCTGCAAACCTTAAGGTCAGCGGTTCGAAACTACCAGCTGCTCCGCAGGAGAAAGATGAGGCTTTCTACTCCTGTAAAGATTTACAGCCTTGGAAACCCTGTACTGGGTCGCTATGGGTCAGAACCGACTCGATGGCACTTAACAACAACAACAACATGGACCTTTATGCACTGTATTTCATTTTAGATGACTACCAGTTTTCCAAGATTCATACTGCATGCAGTCCACCTTCCGATTATTACATCAACTCTACTACTGCCATTTGCAGGTGAGAACTCAAAGAGGGAGGGACCTGCCCAAGACAAGAATCATATCTGCTCACTCCTTTCTGTGCTTTTCCTATCGCACCTCAGGGTTTGTGTTCCTGCAGGCAGTTGCTGTCATTGGCACCAATCTAGAGCTCAGTCTCATTACAACCTCAAACTCCAGGCCCATCTTCAGGGAAATCATCCTAATCTTAGCAAACAAGATGGTTTTCTTCACTGTCCTACAGCACTTTGAGTCCTGGTGTGGCACTGTAGGATAAACACTGTACTGCTAACCACAAGGTCAGCAGTTCAAATCTACTAGCTGCTCCTTGGAAACCCTACACAGGGTCTCTATGAGTCAGAACTGTCTCTATGGCATTTAAAAACAAGATGCTTAGTAATTAAAAACATCCTTCATACTTATAGTGTGTTCCTTATGTTTTCCAAATTTGAAAGAAAATAAAGAGGGCCAGTTGACAAGGACTGTAAGCTCTGATAATTACTTTTCCATTTAGTATATATTTCTCTTCCATTTCACCCCTTGCACTGACCTTCAGGAATAAACCAACATTTGCCATTTTAGAAGACCTATTGTAATTGGAAAGGAGATCTGGTGGCAGAATAGGTGAAGTGTTGGACTGTTTACCGCAATGTTGGCAGTTCTAAACCCACCAGCTGTTCCTTGGGAGAAAGATGAGGCAGTCTGCTCCAATAAAGATTGATAGCCTTGATAAACCTAGGGCACAGCCCTACTCTGTTTTATAGGATTGTGATGAGTCCAAATCGACTGGACAGCAACAGGTTTGGTTTTCTAGTTCTCAATTTCTCTCCTCTTTCTCTAAGACTCCAGGTAGGAAGAATTAACTGTTGTGAGAATTTTGAGTGCAGAAAAAAATAGAAAAGCTGATAATGTGTTTTTGTTGGTCTTCGGTGCATTGCTCAGTGGCTAAAATGAAACCCACCAGTGACCAACACTCATATTTAACCATCAGGCTATTTTTTTTTTTTTTTTAAATCTCTTTAAACAAAAGAGGTCGTAGTACTCGGCTATGTATTAAATTAAGGGCATGATACCACCAGTTGCTGTTGAATCAACTATGAGCCACACAATTTGCAGTGCCAGATTTTTTCAGAAGTAGATCACAAAGGTGCATATAGGGTGACTTGAACCTCCAATTTTTGCATTAGCAGATGAGTATGTTTACAGTTTGCACCAGCAGGTTTAAGATAAAAAGGGAAATCCCTTCCTTTGCCATACTCCATACTTGAAAAATCAATCTAGTCAGGTCTTTGTGTTCTGAGGTCTTTAGCTCCAGAGAAGAATCAACAGCACATGGGAAAGTTAAACCCCACCCACACCATTGAAAAGCCAAGGATTGCAAAGGGTTTATAGATGGAGATTGTGGTGTTGAGTTGGAAGCTGGGACAGCTTCTCTTGCAGAGAGTCACTTGGGGCTTTGATCTGGCCTCCTGGACTCAGTGTCCAAGCAGTGAAGGAGCTTTAGAGCAGACAGTCTATGAGTACCACTGAGCCTTAGACTATCGTGCCTGGGCTTGGCATGAAGCGAGTCGCGCTGCCATATTCAAAGGGCACAAGCTAGGAGAAGCACTTTTATGGACCTTGTTCCTGTGCTGCATTCAAGATTACTGTCCACATTCCCAGACTCAGGCAAGGTGGTGGGTGGGCTGCCAGTGCCCATCCTCATCAGAGACTAGGGAAAGTTTCTCATCAAAAGAAATATTCTTGGATCCCCACAGTTCTATAAAATAATTCCGTGTGAAGCTATTGTTGTTTTGACTCATAGCAGCCCTGTATAGGGTTTCCAGAGAGTGATTGGTGGCTGTGAACCACCAATCTTGCAGTTAGCAGTCCTGTATTTATCACTGGACCAGGAGTCCTGGGGTGGCACTTTGGGTTAATGTGCTGTACTGCAAAGTCAGTTTGAACCACAAGGTCAGCAGTTCAAGCTCATCAGTTGCTCCTAAGAAACTCTATACAGGGCTGCTATGGGTCAGAACTGATTGGATGGCACTTAACACAATGATTTATCCTACAGTGCCACACTGGGACTCCATATAAACTTATGTGGTGGTGGCAGTAGTGAGCCGCGGAGTCGGTTCCGAGTCATAGCAACCCTGTGCAGGGTTTCTGTGGCTGTAAATCTTTACAGGAGCAGAAAATCTCATCTTTCACTCATGGAACAGCTGGTAGTTTCGAACTGCTAACCTTGAGGTTAGCAACCCAATTCGTAACCACTATGCTACCAGAGCTCCTTATATAAACTTATAGAAGACTGAATACATTTCTACATTTTTCTTTTATATGCAGAGCTAAGGTAGATTGGGGTTAGCATCAGTCAGTTGACCCTAAGTTCACACCTGTCTGCTTGAGTGGATTGTTGTTGTTCTTAAGTGCTGTAAAGTCAAGTTGGTTTCAACTCACAGAGGCCCTGTATAGGGTTTCCAAGGATCAGCTGGTGGATTTGAACTGCCGACCTTGTGACTCACCCTCCAGGGCTGATCCTACAGTGCCACACCAGGAGTCTGCCTGAGAGGATGTGATGGCCTAAACAAACAAGTACCCATAAGAGGAACTGTGTGAAGCTGGCACAATGAACCATGGAACTTGGCTGCCCTCTTCTGGAGAATAAAAGAATATCGAATTCAATTTAAATGTCCTTAAGATGAGGCATTCTACTCCCGTAAGGATTTACACCCTCGGAAACCCTGTACAGGGTCGCTATGGGTCGGACCCGACTCGACGGCACTTAACAACAACAACAACATAGTACTAACCAGTCTTTCAAACACCTTGTAACTGAGAAGTTGGTAGCCAGGTGGTAATTCAGACATATCTAGTCATACAGAGAGAACAAAAGTCTGTGCAAGAGAGTTGTCACATCTTCTAAATCATATGATTTCAGACTTAAAAGTAGTTCAGTGACAAGGAAGGATTATACTAGCATGAAAGTAAGAAAGAATATCACCTGTGGAAGAAAATGATGAAGACAAGTATTTTGAGAGTACTACTATGTTCAGAGCCAATAGATTATTCTTTAGCTGTGAATGCTACATTGAAATACTTAAGGCTACAGGCTTGAAATATGGAGGCTTCTAACAGTTTCAACATATTACAGGTGCAATTTGGCAGAGAACACAGTAGACCACAAACGGCAATGAATCAGAGCTCACACCATGGAAAGTCTCCTGAATTGTCCCCAATACAGCCTACCCAATTTCCATATCGCATTCCTGTGACATATAAGTGGCCCAAGCAACTACAAGGGGCTGTCCCACTTGGCAAGAGTCACAATAGCTGAGTAATCTCACCGTGCTAGAGCATGGCTGCCCAGTCTAGAGTCATGAGAAAAAAAATGTACGCTAGCTATCAGGGATCTACAGGATAGATCCCCACGACTCTACACTCGTCTCCTCATCCCCTCATTTTCTCAGCTCTCGGGCTGTGAACTGCAAGGTCAGCAGTTCGAAACTACCAGCGGTTCCGCGGGAGAAAGATGAGGC
>NW_006408529.1:31849812-31856671 GCF_000296735.1 Chrysochloris asiatica | reverse complement strand
GGGGGTGTGTGGAGTGTTTCAACATGGATATCACTAACACAGAAACCTAAGAGAGTTAATCAAAGAGAAAATACAGACTGTGAATTGTCCCATTTTTTTATTTATTAGTAGTCCACAGAATGTGCCATATTAATAGGACTGTGAATCATTTCTATCTTATATTCTGTCCATTCTAGAAGGGGATCTTTCCCAATTGGTTATATACACATAATCACATTATCAGGTCCCTGGATAGCACAAATGGTTAAACACTCAACTACTAGCCAAAAGGTTGGTGGCTCTAACCCACCCAGAGACACCTTGAAGGGCCAGCAATTTGCTTCCAAAAGGTTACAGCCTTGAAAACCCTGTGGAGCGGTTCAACTACTAACCAAAAAATGCTTCATCTTAGATCATCAGGAGTCCTGGTGTGGTGCTGTGGGTTAATGCGCTAGACTGCAAGGTCATTTGAGCTGCAAAGTCAGTGGTTCAAGCTCCCCATTCACTCCTTGGAAACCCCATACAGAATTGCTATGAGTTGGAACCGACTCAGTGGCACTTAACAATGACAGCAACAACATAGTATCATTTATATGACCAATCAGATGGACCACTTCTAAGAGTTAATTGTCAAATCAGATCCTTTATGTGGTAAATGAACACATACTTTATCTTTTTCTTCAACTAAAACAGAAAAAAATCACATTTATCTTGTCCCAATTAATTATTAACTAATCCACATGGAATAGTATATTTTATCCAGTGGAACATTTATTTTTCTTTGGATATTATTGCCATATAGGAAAAATCGTGGGTCACTGAAGGTAGTCTGTATCCAATGTAAATGAATTTTGAATTACCTGCGTTCCATTTTTATTTCTATTCACCCACCAGGGAATTTGGTTGAAAGACAAGCATTCCTCTTAGAAACTAATCAAACCACTTCTGTTACATTTTCTACTAACTTTTGTAATGGGGCTCCATCAGTAAAGACGGCTTTGCCAGTCTACAGAGTTCTAGCAGTACTTGGTGGTGGTTTGCCATGGAGTCGGTTCTGAGTCATAGCGACTCCACATAGAGTTTCCGAGGCTGTAAATCTTTACCGGAGCAGAAAGCTTCATCTTTCCCCAATGGAACAGCTGGTAGTTTCAAACTGTCGACCTTGAAGTTAGCAACCCGACTCGTAACCACTAAGCTACCAGAGCTCCTTTATGGCTTACTAATGTGGAGTGAGATTTCTGAGAAACTCTGAATATGCATGTGAAAGCTGCCCCCTTTCTTTAGATGTCCTCCTATGTATGTATATATGTAAATACATATATTCCTAGCTGTCTAGTATTTACTGTCATTAGAAGCCAAGAAAAAATAGTTCTCTTGTATGCTGGTGAAAATATCAAATTAGCAATTGCTAAAGAGATTTATTTTGTTGTATAGATGTTGTTTCAGAGAAATTTAAAGATATTTATAGAGTGTTCTTGTGGCTATTCTAGCATTGACATGAGTATTTGTATCAAAATTGCAAAAGGTCTCTTTTTTCTACAATATCCAGTTACATTAGCTCTTCCCAGAGGAAGCTAGCAATAGTTTTAAAAGCACAAGTTGATGTAAAATATCTAGACTGTTGGAATAATTTGAAAGTGTTTTGTTTATATGAGCCAGCAATGTTCAAGACCTTTTTATAGTATTATTTTAAAACAGTCTCATTTTTATGTTTATGAAATGTAGATTCTGCTTAACTTACGTGTCAGTGTACTTGACTTGAATGTCACTAGAGAAATAAGATGTTCATCTCCAACCTGAGTGCAAAGGGACAGGTGTCGTTCTCATTCTGTCTGTATTCCAGCAGCCAGCACTCACCTGAATTCAAAAGAACTGGACACCATTGTGTTTGAAATCAACATTTCATCTGTTGCCAAAGAATACCAACATAACTATTTCATAACCTATTTTCTAATATGTTAATAAAATATCGGCTAAAAATATACATATTTTAAGATTAATAAAGGTATATTGGGCTGTCTGGAAGTGTTTTGTTTTTTTTGTATTAGAAATATCAGTACGATATTAAAAGAAAATCCATTTTTATGTTGCTTGGAATTTAAGCATGTTTATTCCTCAGAAACCATACACAGGGTAGCTATGAATTGGAACTGACTGTGGTACTTAAACAACATTCTTTGTAACTAAGGTGCACCTGACCCAAACAATTTTCAGTAGCCTCATATGCATGTGAAAGTTGTACAATGAATAAAGAAGACCATAGAAGAATTGATGCATTTGAGTTACAGTGTTGGAGAAGAATATTAAAAGTGCCATGGACTGCCATAAGAACAAACCAATCTGTGTTGGAAGAAGTACAGCCAGAACGATCCTTGGAAGTCAGGATGATGAGACTTCATCTCTCATACTTCAGGCATATTATCAAGAAGGACTGGTCTCTAAAGAAGGACATCATGCTTGGTAAAGTGGAAGTCAGAGAAAAAGAGGAAGACCCCCCAACAAGATGGATTAGCACAGTGACAGCAGCAATAGGCTCAAGCGTGGTGATGATTGTGAGTTTGGCAGAGAGCAGGGTAGTGTTTCGTTCTATTGTGTATAAAGTCATTATGAGTTGGTATCTACTCAATAGCACCTAACAACAACATTCCTTTGGAATCCCTGGGCAATGCAAACTGTTAACCTGCATGGCTGCTGACTGAAATGTTAGAAGTTTGACTGTTTCTAGAGACTAATGGAAAATCAGCCATTGAAAGAACTGTGGAACACAGTTCTACTCTGACACACATGGCGTCACCATGAGTACAGACAGACTCCACTCCATGGACCTGTTCCATCTGCAGATTGTCAAATCACTCTCATTGTGGTGGGGGGGCATGGCGGGTGGCAGGGAGGTTAAAGTAAAGGAGGATTTGTGCCAGCACTGCTGTGGCTCTGACACTGCTCGTTGGGGATGCAGTTGAACAGCAGATGGTACACTAGTTTCACAGAACTTTGACTTTCGCCACCCTTCCCTTGTGATGTAGGAAGCTACTTCATTTCCCAGAGTGTCTGATTACATCTCTCCGTGGCTGTTTCAGAGAAATGAAAAATTCATAATAACAAATGAAATGTTCTCTGCCAGTTTTTAGCAAAAATCAGTAACACCTCAGTCACAAAGTAACACAAGTCACAAAGAGGCCTTGTTCTCTTTGGCTGAAGTAACCTTCAGTTTAAAAACACTACTGTTTTCATCTTTAGAAGCAATCACTTCTTCAATCCTTGTATTTACCCTAAGTGTTTGAAAATCTAAGTATTAATTCAGCTTAAATACTAGATGCTTAATAGAGTTTTTGAAGATTTTACTGTTTTCTCAAGGGTTGAAATAAAATGCAAATTCCGTATCTGCTTTTACTATAACCTTCATTCCCCACCTAATCCTCTGAGGGAATATGCAGAAGATACTTCCTACAAAGGTACACAGCCCAAGCACAGATAGCACCAAATACCTGCCAAGCTAGATACCTCAGCAGTGTCAACTCAGTTGTTAGGTACCATCAAGTCTGTTCTGACCCACAAAGACCCTATGTACAACAAAACACTGCTTGGTCCTATGGCAGCATCACAACAGTTCCTATGTTTGAGCCCATTGTTGCTGTCAATTTGTTGACAGATCTAATTTACTATCATTCTCATTTTCACTGGCCCTCTCCTTTACCAAGCATGATGTCTTTCTTCAAGGATTGGTCCCTAATGGTAACATGTCTGTAGTATGTGAGACGAAGCCTTGTTAGTCTAGCTTCTAAGGACCAATCTAGATATTCTTCTTCCAAGATAGATTTGTTCATTCTCCTGGCAGTCCATGGTATATTTAACATTCTTCAACAAAACTATAAATCAAATGCATCAATTCTTCTTTGGTCTTCCTTATACATTGTCCAACTTTCACATGTGGCTGTTGAAAATATCATAGCTTGGGTAAGGCACACCTTAGTTCTCAAAGTGACGTCTTTACTTTTGAATGCTTTAAAGAGGTCTTTGCTGCAGACTTGTCCAATGCAGTATGTCCTTTGATTTGTTGACTGCAGCTTTCATGAGTGTTGATTGTAGATTCAAGTTAAATGAAATCCTTGACAACTTCCAACTTTTCTCAGTTTATCATGATGCTGCTTATTGTTCCAGCTGTGAGGATTTCTATTCCTTTTATGTTGTGGTATAATTAATACTGAAGGCTATAGTCTTTGATCTTTACAGTAAGTGCTTCAAGTCCTCACTTTCAGCAGGCAGGGTTGTGTCATCTGCATACTGCAGGTTGTTACTGAGTCTTTCTCTAACTCTAATGCTGTATTCTTCATAGTCCGGCATCTTGGATTACTGAGTATGTTTAAAGGATGTAACCCTGATGTACTCCACTCGTGATTTAACACCATACAAAATTTCCTTGTTCTGTTTGAATGACTGCCTCCTGGTTTATGTACAAGTTTTGCATGAGCACAATTAAGTGCTTTGGAATTTCCACTCTGGAAAGGCAGCAAAATGGCAGAGTAGATAGCAACACTGCACAGAGGCTCTACAACAAAGATATGGATGCTACACATGAGGGGCTAGGGAAATGAAGTGAATGCTTGCTAGAAGCAGAAGCTGTAAAAACTTGACAAAAAAAAAAGAAACCAACAGTTACCTGTGCCAGCTGACCAGATGTGGCTCTGCCATCTTAAACTTTCATGAGCAATTTTAGAGACAAGACAGGTGCTTGGTGGTAAGAGGCATGCCAGTGACTCTCAAACATAAAGATACAATTTTTTGTTGTTTCCCACACTCCCCTGGTGGCCAGATATAGGGCCAACTCCCACACACCTATACCTCCAGCAAAGCTCCCACTCTCCTGGCAGTCAGAGCTGCACTATGGTGAGCTGCACATTTGTGAGCCACAGCAAAGTGAGTTGGGAGTTACCTGCACCAATCCTGGTGCCTGGATTCAGGTAAGGCCTGCCTCAGAGCTGCAGAGCCAGTATTGGTCATCTCTGGACTAGTGGGAACTCTTGCCCCTAGGTGCCCACTGGAATGGAAAAATTCTGATCCCCCAGTTGCTTTGGGATCTGCATGAACTACTTCCAGACTGGGTGCTGAGCAGACAGCACCGAGGTCTCTAGGGATTCCATCTAGGGCAGAGACGCCTTCATCTCAATACTTGCTCACCCACCTTGTGAGCTCCTTGTCTGGCAAGAACCCCCAGAGTTTTCTCCTCTCTGGGTCTGGCACCTGCCCTGGTTTCTTCCTTTAATTGTTTTTGTTTGTTTATTCTTTCTTCCCCTTTTTCCTCTCCTTATGTTCCTTTACTTTTTATCCTTTCTATGTCAGCTTTCATTTATTTTTCTTTTCTTCTGTATCTCATACCCCCACACTGCTGCTGCTGCTTCCTGTTTTTCTCTTGATGTATTTTCTTTTTAAAAAAAAGAAATATGAGGTAACCTTCAAAAACATTTCTGAATATCACAATTCACTATTATAGAATTCATGTTATTAGAGAAAATACAATTATGAAAATGAAATGAGAACTCAGACTGTACTGTATTAAACATGTCATAACAACACAAAAGATGCTGTCAGAGTAACCTGACCTTCATGTTTCAAACAAAAATAATATACAAGCTCCAATTTTATGAGACAATAAACACACATTCTTTCCCTTCCAGTACATGCGGGGTGGGAGAAGTAATTTCCATTTTTCCCCCTTCCTTCTTTTCCTTTTTTTAACTGCCTTCCCCATCAACCAAGTTAGCACATGTCTACACTCTACCCAACAAATAATTTTCCATTCCCTCCTACCGCTGGTAACCACCATAGAAAACTTATTATAGAAGGAGACTCTTTTCTGGACTTTTTAAAGTTGTAGTTTCTTAAAATATCTGCCCCATTATGATCAACTAATTTCATTCCGCACAATGTCCTCCAGGCTCTTCCATGATATTTCTGTTCTATTCTCTGGTGTCTTTTTCTTTTCCTTATCCCTGTCCCTCATTCTGTGTGGTGTTTGTTTCTTTACTTTTATTTTCTCTCGTTTTTCTTTCCTAGGTTTCTTCCTGGGTTTTTTTGTTTTTTTTTTTCTTCATACGTTTTGGATATTGTATTCTTTTTCTAACTGTTGCCTACTTTTCTCTCTTCTTTTTTTTCCTCTACTATTTTCTTTTTTCACTGTTATTTGTTTATTTACTTTTGTGTGCATTTTTTCTTCTTGCATCACCCAAAGAGGAACAACAACCATGCCCATACAGTCCAGCCAGAACTGTACCCTCTGCAACCCTATCCACTGGACAAGAGCCAGTACCAACTATGATACACCTGATCAGCAACAACCAATATTAGTTGAGCCCATCCTAAATGGAGCTGTACAAACGGTGAAGAGAAACACATGCACACACTTACATTCTCTAATCACACCACTGGGAGGTAGTTGGTGAGTGCCTAAGAACACAGCACATACAATCACCAATTAAATGCAAATGCAACAATATCACAAAGTCTTGGAAGTGCTAAACAATTTCCATTCACACAAAGAACCAAGACAGAGTGGCTCAAACAGAGACCAAGAGGCAGACCTAGGAAACGTTTTCATGGCGTTCGCATTCTTTGCAATGCTATCTATAATTTGATATGATACGCATCATCAAATACCTTTGCATAGTCAATAAAACACAGTTAAACATGTTTCTAGCATTCTCTGCTTTCAGTCAAGATGTACCTATCATCAGCAGTGATAACCCTTGCTCCATGTCTAGGTTGAATTTTTGGAAGTTCCATGTCAGAGTTCTGCTGAAACCACTTTTTAACTATCTTCAGCAGAATTTTACTTGCATGTGATATTAATGATTGTTGTTGTTGTCAGGTGCCATCAAGTTGGAAC
>NW_006408529.1:31836115-31839722 GCF_000296735.1 Chrysochloris asiatica | reverse complement strand
ACTGAGAACACTTCCCCTCACTTCATTCCAGGAATGCTCAAATGTCACGTTCTCAAAGTGGTCTTCTTTGATCAACACAGTTTAAATGGCGTACACATTTCCTAGTTTCCTTCCATGTGTAGCCCTATTATCTTTAAGGGAATTCTGGTGTCGTGCTGTATTGTAGTATAGGCCCTAGACCACAAGGTCATTTGAACTGCAAGCTCAAGCTTGGTGGTTCAAACCCACCAGCCACTCCTTGGAAATGCTATACAGGGTTGCTATGAGTCAGAACCGACTCGATGGCACTAACAACAACATTATCTTTAAATACTACATATTTTATTTGTATGTGCTGTTGTCTGTTTTATCCCACTGCAATGTAAGAGGTGTCATTGGGGTCAGTGGCATTCTTACCTCTTGTATAAGAAACCTGGGTTCAACTCCTAGCCAGTACACTTCATGTGCATACCCCACTCATGTAAGTCAATAGAGGTTTATGTAGTGTTGGGAATGCTGACTATGTTTCAACAGAGCTTTTAGATTAAGACAAACTAGGAAAAAAGGCCACGTGATCTGCATCTGAAAAATCGGCCAATGAAAACCCTACAGAAGATGACAATGGTTTGATCCACCATATGTATGTGGCATATCCTACAATGCCACACCAGGACTGCTTTCAATACATATTTGTTGTTGTTAAGTGCCGTCGAGTCAATTCCAACCCACAGCGACCCGTATAGGGTTTCCAAGGAGCAGCGGGTGAACTTGAACCGCCGACCTTGCAGTTCAAACGGCTTTGCAGTCTGGCACATTAACCCGCGGCGCCACACATACAGGATAGGTTAAAATAGGTGCTTGGCTCTGGCAAGGTGCAGTGGTCATTCTCAGGGAGACTAGATGTATCTGCTCAAAACCTATAGGTTCAGATCCTCTGCTTGTGAGCAAATTATAATGTGTACCTGTGGTTGGGAAACTGACTTAATAGAATTAACTTCTACCTCCTCTTCTGGCATAAAAATCCCTCCGCAGTCAGGGTCCTCTCTTTCCTTTACCTCACCTCTCGCTTTTACCTTACATTCCACCACAGGGACACCCTGAAATTCCCTAAATTCTGAGACCATTTCATGACCTGAGAGTTTGTGCTTCCTTCCTTCTCAAATTGTAGTCCACAAACGAGCAGCATCAAGCATACCTGATTCCCAGAACCACAGAATCAAGAGCTGTAGTTTAGTAAGATTCTGGGTGATTTGCATGAACATTAAAGTTTGAGAACACAGTAGATTCTTTCCCACCTTGAATCTCTGGAAAAACTCTCATGGAGCATAAGTGTTCTTATGCTTCAATCCCTAGCCCAAGAACTCTATGTGAAGCCTAACTCTCCTAACCTTCCTCTTGGTAACATTGATTCCTTTCTCCTTCATGCTACCACTTTTACAGTGCCTGAGAATGTAAACCAACATAATTCCAGGAGCCTTTATTAAATAATAAGACTAAATAAAAATTATTTAACTACTTACTGAAGCAAGATAACACTAGAATCAACAAAACTGCTTACTTATCAAAACTCTGTGAATCAAGACTGAATTCAAGATCCTTACCTCATATGCCCAACAAGGCAAAATTTATATGTTAAAATTCTGTCCAAATCTAATTCTTCCCTGCAAGACTCACTTTTAAATAGCCCGTGCAAGCCCTGAAACCATATAAATACCCTGCCTTACTTTCTTCTTTTGAGACATTACTTGATCTGTCAAGGAGCTCATATGCATGTGAAAGCTGGACAATGAATAAGAAAAAACCATAGAAGAACTGATGCATTTGAATCGTGGTGTTGATGAAAAATATCGGATGTATCAGAAGAACAAACAAATCTGTTTTTCAAGAAGTATGGCTGATTGCTCCTAGGAAGCGAAGATAGTGAGACTTGGTTTCGCACACATTGGAATGTCATCAGGAAGGACCAGAGCCTGGAGAAGGACATCATGCCTGGTAAAGTCAAGGGTCAGTGAAAAAGAGGAAGGTCCTCAATGAGATGGATTGACAAAGTAATAACAATAATGGACTCAAACATAACAACAATTGTGAAACCAGGCAGTGTTTCATTGTGTTGTACATAGAGTCATTATGAGAGCAAACTGACTCAACAGCACCGAACAGCAGCATCATCAAGGTCACATTTAGCTCACTAAAGAGTCTTTCATGAGGTTTCAGTCAAGATGTCAAACAAGGCTGCAGGCTGAAAGCTTCTCTGGAGTTGAAAGATACATTTCCAAGATGGCTCACACACAAAACTGTTGACAGAAGGCTTCAATTCCTTAAGGTGTAGTTCTCTCCATAAGACCGTTCACAATCTTCCCCAGAACAGGCAATCCAAGAAGAGCAAGCAAGGAGACACAGTGCCTAGTCTCTGAAGCTGTGCACTGACATTTCTGCTTTATTCTATTCACTACAAGTGAGTCACTATGAACCACCCTCACGTAAGAAGCATATTAGGCACTACCATTTGAAGGGAAAGGAATTCTGTGGTGCTGTAGGATAAGCACTGGACTATTAATTGTAAAGATGATAGTTAAAACCCACTAGCCACTCCATGAGAGAAAACATGATGCTTGCTGCTCCCATAAAAATTTACAGACTTGGAAACCCCATACAGGGTCTCTATGAATCAGAATCAATTTGATGGCAGTGAGTTGTGCTTTGAAGGGAGTGTTAAATAATTTATGGTCACATTTTAAACTGCTAAAATCTACACTCTAGTCACAACTTATTTACACTCCTTCCACATGCAAATTATTCACATCCTCTCCCAACACCTCCCGAATGCACCAAGTCTTTCCATCAATTCATAGTTCAGAATGTTATCATCTAAAATAAGTCCAAGTATGGAGCAGGATGCTCAACATAGTTCATTACATATAACTCATCAAGCAGAGGTTCAAGAATCAATTATCCAAAACCATAATGGTTTACAGTAACAACCACTTACAACCTCACTTTCTGTGGGCAGAAATTGGTTTAGCTGAGTGATTCTAGCTCAGGATATCTGATGAGGCTTCAGTCAAGATGTTAGCTTGGACTGTAGTCATCTGAAGACTTTGTTGGTGCTGGAGAATCTGCTGCTAAGATCACTGACTCACATCGCTGTTGGTTGGAAACCTCAGTTCCTATTTTAGTTTCCTAGGACTGCCATAATAAAATGCCACAAAGTTGGTGCCTTCAAAGTACAGAAATGCACTTTCTCACAGTTCTGAAGCCTAAAGATCAAGATGTCAACTGTATCGATTCCTTCTGAGGGTTTTGAGAAAGGAATTGCTCCATGCCTGTCTCTAAGTTCTGATAGTTGTCAGAAACCTTTGCCAATCCTTCACATATAGATATACTTGCGTCTGTCATCACCTGGTATCTGTCTTCCCTGTGTATTTTCTCTTCCTTTTGAGAAGACACACCTTACTTCAGTATGACATTGTTAACTTCTGCAAAGAAAACAGAAAAATTCTATCTTCCAAAACAGCCTTCAGTGTGGATTACATTTCAATGTAAAGAAAACAAAAATCCTCACCACTGGACCAATAAACAACATTCTTATCAACAGAGAAAAGATTGAAGTTGTCAAGGACTTCATTCT
>NW_006408529.1:31820970-31832475 GCF_000296735.1 Chrysochloris asiatica | reverse complement strand
ACCATCCCACACAAAAAAGAAAAGAAAAAACAGAGAGAACAGAAGCAAATACTATTGAATGATGATGCACAGAGGAGACTAAGATCATTGCAATGAAATGATGCATGTAAAACCAATGTTCTCGCATGTAAACTATCACTCAATTCACAATAAAAACTTTTTTAAAAAGTGTGATATATTCAATGTAATATTTTGACTATTGTGGATTTGTTTTAATTCTCTTCAGCATCAGTCTGAACTTGCATATGAGCAATTGGTGGTTTGTTCCACAGTCTGCCCTGTCCTTGTTTTGGCTGATGATATGGAAACTTTCCACCATCTCTTTCCACATATGTAGTTAAATTGATTTCTGTGTACTCCATCTGGTGAGGTTCATGTGTATAATCATCTTCTGTTGTTTTTTTTTTAAAAAGGTTGCACGTTCAATAGATTCCTGTGAACTTAGGTGGAGACATGGTTGGCCAAAAGTACAACAAGACCTGGGGACTCCTGGGCCCAGAGTTAGTGACATAGCCACAGAGGACTAGAGTGGAGAGTGAAGCATACAGCTGATAAGAAGAGAGGGCATATGCATAAGAACACCCACATGCAGATAATAGCCACTTGACTTGGCTTCAATGGCTGGATTCAATGGCTCAACTAGAAGAAAAAAGAAGAGGAATAAAAAGAGTAATCTGATGAACTTGACCTACACCTATGGATGCCATAGCTCAAACGAGGGAACAAATCTTTGCAGCAAGGATCGTTCCCACCCTCTCAGTACACAGGGTAGACAGGGATGGGCAACTTGGACACTGGCTACCCAAAATGGAGGGGCTACAAAGGCAAGAAGTGACTGGCTTACAAGCTTTCAAGAGGGAACCTAGATCCAGAGGGCATGGAGGAAGGTAGAGTCTCCACTGAATAGTATCCAATATGTCTAGGCAGGGCTGATGAAAGGAGATGGAGATAAGACTCATGTGGTACAATGTGAATAATTGCTAACAGGACTGACTGTGTGGGTTGGAAATGTAAAGGTAGACGGGTTGTAGCAAAAGGAGGGGAATTCTTGACTTTGCAGCCTAGGAGAGGAGGTCCTTAGGACCATCAAGGGAGAAGAGCAAAGTGCGGGACCCTACCCAGGGAAACAGTGATGCCAGAGATGGAGCCAGAGATCAAGATGTGGAGAGATGGAGCAGCTGGGGACTCTAGACCCAAAGAGGGGGAGGGTCTGTGTGCTGACAACAGAGGGGCAGGCTTGTGGGGTATACCCTTTGGTTGTTTAATGATGCATGGAGGGGGCTGTAACCATGGCAATGAAATGATATACAATAGGATGAATGTAAAGCTAATGTTCTCCCATGTAAACTATCACATAATTCACAATAAAACCTTTTTTTTTTTTAAGTTGCAATGAAGAAGTCATTGGATCTGCAAAATTCTATCATGCATTTTCCAGCATCATTTCTATCACCAAGGCCATATTTTCCAACTACTGACCCTTCCTCTTTGTTTCCAACCTTTGCATTCCAATCACCAGTATGCATCAATACATCTTGATTGCATGTTTCATCAACTTTGGTCTGAAGAAGTTGGTAGAATTCTTTAATTTCATCTCAGTGGCTTTAGTGGTTGGTGCATAAATTTGAATAATAGTGTCATTAGCGAGTAGTCCTTGCAAGCATATACATACTATCCTATCACAGACAGCATTATACTTCAAAATAGATTGTGAAATGTTTTGTTTTTTTAGTGTTGAGTTATGATACCGTTCTTCTTCAGTTTGTCATTCCAGGCATAATAAGCCATGTGCTGGTCAGATCCAAAATGGCCAGTATCAGTCCATTTCAGCTCACTAATGCCTAGGATATCAATGTTTATGCATTCCACTTCATTTTTGACAACTTCCAGTTTTCCTAGATTCATACTTCGTACATTCCATGTTACAATTATTAATGGATGTTTGCAGTTGTGCCCCATGAGAACATGAAGGTCCTGAAAGCTTTACTTTCTTCAAATCATAACAATCAACTCTACTTTGAGGAGACAGCTCTTCCCCAGTTGTATTTTGAGTGACTTCCAACCTGATGGGTTCATCTTTTGCCACTATATTTGATAATTTTCTGGTGCTCTTCATCATATTTCTGTATCGGATTTTCTGGTGCTTTCTGACAGTGTTTCACTGATATTCATGAGGTTTTCAGTGGCTAAACATTTGGAAATAGTCTGCCTTTCCTTCTTTTGAATCGGTCTAGTCAGGAAGCTCAACTGAAACCTGTCCTCCAAGGATGACCCTGACAGCATTCAAAATAGCCATTGCATAGTTTTCAGCATCTCAGCAACATGCAAGCCATCACATTGTGACAATGGCAGATGAGTAGTGGATTGTGGCTGTCGTTAAGTGCCACTAAGTCTGTTCCAACTTATAGCAACCCTGTATAGGGACTCAGAGGAGTGGCTGGTGAGTTCAAACCAACCTTCAAGTCGAGTGGTTATCCTACGGTGCCACACCATTTGTGGACTAGGTTTATATATATTAGGTATAGATGGTACTTACAATGAAACAATTGATAAATAGTAAATATTGTGATGATTATTTAATAGTTCATAATGTTGTATGGTAACCATCTAAGTTAGTAAATGCCATTAGTTTTAGAAAAGACATATTTAATAAAAATGGTAAATCTCTCACATTTCATAAGTAATATAACTATATCAGAAACTAAGGAAATAGAAATGAAGAAAATAAAACAAACAAAAACCTTTACCCAACAACACTCTCATTATCATCAGTCCTTCCAGCTCTCTTTACTGTGCATTTTTCTGATATTAGAAGTCAGAGTGCACATAAAAGTTTGCTTCCTGCTTCTTTCATTCTATACTATAACTTAGCATAGCAACTTGTAATAGTGTTTGGCACAGAAAAGTGTTCAAACGTTTGCATCATACTCAGCAGGGATCTGAGGGTAGGAGTGGAATGTGAGTCAATAAATGATCAACAAAGCTATGTCAGAATCAGCTAAAGTTCTCAGAAGCAAAGGCCATGGACAGTTTCAGTGACCAATAAGGTGCAAAGAGATTCTGGAAGGCATTTTCTAGGAATGCAAGTTAATTAACCACTTAGACTCAGTTCTTCTATAAATCCAAAATTTTCCCTTATAGGGCTGTTGGGAAAATTAATTAAATTGATATATGCAAAGTTCCCAGCAGCCAGTAAAGATGTTATTACTAAGATGGAAAGATTCAAACAGTCAGGATCTAAGATTTTCCAAAATGTGTTTAATATACTATTTAAACATGTAATTTATGCCCTAAAACCTAATGTCTAATCCTATAATGTAGGAGATCATTTGGATATCAGGTTAGTGCATGACTAGTCATTAATCTAAATCATTGGTCATAAACCCCAAGGCCTACAAGGAACCAGACGAATAACATATGCATAAAATGCTTGCAGGGCATGCAATCTAGAGAATTCAACCCCACCTCAAGGGGGCAGCAGCTGAAGCTCACTGTTGCTCTCTGGAATATGGATCAAGCTTGCCATTTGATAATGGGACGACGTTATTTCACTATTACTCAGAATGAGACAAGATGATGTTTCGAAGATCTTTTGGACATTTACACACACATAAAAACTATTAACAGTGTTAGGGCACAGACCTCTTAGCATTGTTAATTTATAAATTACACTGCAATAGGCATAATCTATAAATGAGGAGTTCCTATGTGCTGTAAACAACTCACTCAAAATGCTGGTGTCTTAAATCCGTCCAGAGGTCTGGCAGTCTGCTTCTGAAAATTTTGTTGTTGTTTGGTTCTGTCAAGTCGGTTCTGACTCATAGTAACCCTGTATATGGTTTCTGAGGAGCGATTAGTGAGTTTGAACTGCCGACCTTGCCATTCGTACCAACCTTGCTGTCCAGTGCTTATCCTACAGTGTCACATCAGGACTTCAGTCTTGAAAATCTTATGGAGCGGTTCTACTCTGTACACATGGGATCAGCAGAAGTCAAAATCAACTCAATGGCAACTAACAACAACAATAAACATAAATTAAATTAAAAACGTATGTCGGTCCTTATGTTGGAGCATGAAAACCCATACTCTTTGATCTGGAAGCCTTACTTTCCACATACAATTTATTAACACACGTTGGGAAAGGCTGTTCTGCTTTTAAAAGGAAACCCAAACAAACGAATCGATAAAAACAAATAGAGCTAGAGGAGATTGAGTGGAGCGTGAGAGTCTACCTAGAAATGCAGTCTACCTAGAAATGCAGTGACAGCAGAGACAGTGGCAGCAGCGATGGCATGGAGACAGAGCAGCTGCTGGCTCTCAGCCCATGGACTGAGTAAGCCTATGTGTCTGAGAGCAAGAGACTGGCTTACTGGATGTGACTTTTGGACACTTAATAAGTATATATTTTTATTTTGTATGTGTACATCAAATATTTTTACTTTGTTCATTTATGAACTATAAGCTGTAAAAGGGAAGCCATAGGGAGGAAGTAGGGTAAATGTTGTTGCAGGGAGAGGATTGTAATCATTGAGAAAACAAAGCGAATAATTTGTTGAATAAAAGCTGATGATCTTGTCTGTTAACTTCATTCAATTCACAATAAAAGGTTAAAAAAAGTTTTTAAAAGAAATAAAACGATAAACAAACATATATAGTGGGAGGAAAAATAGAGCTAGATTACTATGTGGTACCTGGGGTATCCCCTATGTGTTCTCACAACAGTGCCAACTGCCATCTTTGTATAAGAGTATGAGAAGCAGATAATATCCTTAAAGGCCTGTCCATCCACTCATCCTCACCATTCAACTCCCTGGGGAAGAAGGGTTTTATAAAGTACCAGCCTCAGTCTGGGCATCTGGTTGTTCTCCTTGCTTGTTGCTGTCAAGTCAACCCTACGTGTGCAGACTGGAACTGCCTGTAGGGTTTTCAAAGATGTGACCTTAGTTAGTGCTTAATGAATAATAATGAGTTCACTTGACTAATTACAAAACGTATTTAGTTTAAAAAAATGACTTCTCTAGCAATTGCCTGACAAATTACTTACTAATCTGAAGTGAACACTTTTCCATGGGTTTCACTACATCTGTGGTGAAAAACAAGTGAAATAATTCATTACAGATTAGTAAATAAGCACAAGTAACCCTGATCAGGAATTGAAAAATTGAGATGAGGCTTTGATTCTTTAGGAAGCTGCTGTCATGTTGGGAAAGAGATAGATGCCAGCTAGATTTAGAAGCAGAATATTTGATGTGGTGAAATACGTAAATTGTTCATTACACACAAATATGTAAACACAAATAAGTCTGTGCTTAACTTGCATGTTGGGTAATCTGACACTGAATTTTGTTCATGACTGATCAAGATATGTTCTTTTTGACGATGAATGCAACACCATTCCTTTTCAATTTTTCATTCCCTGCATAGTAAACCATGTGGTTGTCATATTCAAAATGGCCAATACCAGTCCATTTCAGCTCACTAATGCCTAAGATATAGATGTTTATGCTTTTCATTTCATTTTTGACAACTTCCAATATTCCCATTCCATGATGTTCATGTCATCATGGTCAACTCTACTTTGTACATTCCATGATGGTCATGTCATCATGGTCAACTCTACTTTGAGGAGGCATCTCTTCCCCAGTCACATTTTGAGTGTCTTCCAACCTGAGGGGCTCATTATCCTGCCCTGTATCTGACAGTGTTTCTCTGCTATTCATAAGGTTTTCAGTGAGTAGCGATTCGGAAGTAGTTCGTCACTCTTTCTTCCTAGTCTGTCTTTGTCTGGAAGCTTATCTGAAATCTGTCCACTATGGATGGCCCTGCTGGTTATTTAAAATACCTGTGGCATAGCTCTCAGAATCACAGCAACTCAAGCCACCATAGCATGCCAGACAGACAAGTGGTGGCCGTTTGGTTTTATGTCAAAAGTGTCACTTTAAATTTCGATATCAATCCTGATACAATCAAGATGTTCTCTCCCAAGATGGCGGCTCTGTGAACAGCTGAGCGTCTTGAACTAGAAAACAATGGATTTCTGGATTCTCCTACAAATTCCCCCAGCTGTAAGCCCTTCACTCATAGAGGCCCTGTATAGGGCTTCCAAGGAGCTGCTTGTGGGTTTGAACCACCGACCTTGTGGTTCACAGTCCAGTGCTGATCCTACAGTGCCACACCAGAAATGTTCTCTAGGAACTAGTCCCTCCTAATAACATGTCCAAAATGTATGAGACAAGCATTGCCATCCTCACTTCTACCAGGCATTCTGGCTGTACTTCTTCCAAGAGAGATTTGTTGATTTTTCTGACTGCCCATATTATGTTTATAGTTATCACCAAAACCATAATTCAAAGGCACCAGTTCTTCTTTGGTCTTCCTTATTCATTGTCCAACTTTCATATGCATCTAAGGTGACTGAAAATGCCATAGCTTGGGTCAGGCATACCTAAGTCCTCAACATGACCTCTTGCTTTTAAATACTTTTAAAAAGGGATCTTTTCCAGGAGACTTGCCCAATCCAGTACTCTTTTAAATTCCTAACTGATGCTTCCATGGGTGTTATTTGTAGCTCCAAGTAAAATTAAATCTTGGACGATTTCAAACTTTTCTCCATTTATCATGATGTTGCTTATTGGTCCAGTTGTGAGGATTGTTGTTTTCTTATGTTTAGGTGTAATACATACTGAAAGCTGTAGTCTGTGACCTTCATCAGCAAGAGCTTCAAGCCCTCCTTGCTTTCAGCAAGCAAGGATGCCTCATCTGCATATCACAAATTATTAATGAATCTTCCTCTAATCCTGATACCACATTCTTCTTCATGTAGTCCAACATCTGGGATTATTTGCTCAGCATGTAGATTTAATTAGTACGGTAAAAATGTACAACCCTGATACTCACCTTTCCTGATTTTAAACCACACAATGTCTGTTCAAATGGCTACCTTTTGGTCTATATACAGGTTCTGCATGAACACAATAAGTCTCTGGAATTTCATCTTCCCAATTTATTCAAAATTTATTTTGATTCACACAGTTGAATGTCTTTGAATGGTTCTCTTCCAGTAAGTTGGCCAGGTAGCTATCTTCCAAAGTTTTTGGCATAGATGAGTGAGCACTTCAAGAGTTGCACCAAGTTTGTTGAAACGTCTCAATTGATATTTGTCAATCCTGAAGCCCTAATTTTCACCAATGCCTTAAGTACAGCTTGAATTTCTTCCTTTAATAGCATAGGTTCTTGATAACATGCTACTTCCTGAAGTGGTTGAATTTGAACCAGTTCTTTTTGGTATAGTGACTGTATATTGCTTCCATCTTATTTTGATGCTTCCTGTGTCATTCAAAGTAATCCATAGAATCCTTCTATTGCAACTTTAGGCTTGAATTTTTCATCAGTTCTTTCAGCTTGAAAAATGCTGAGCATGTTTTTCCCTTTTGGTTTTTTAGTTCCAGGTGTGCACATTTCATTATTATACTTGACTTTGCCTTCTCAAGACACGCTTTGTCTACTAAGCTTTTTTATTCATCATTTCTTCCATTTGCTTTATCTACTCTAAATGCAAAGGTAAGTTTTAGAGTCTCTTCTGATGGATGCTTCTTCTTCCTTCTCTGCTTTTTTAATGAACTTTTGCTTTCTTCGTGTCTGATGTCTTTGATGTCATTCCACAAATCATCCATCTGGTCTTCAGTCATTAGCACTCAATACATTAAAGCTATTCTTGAGATGGTCTCTTAATTTAGATGGAAGATACTCAAGATATGGTGTGGCACTCTAGGATAAAGCACTGGACTACTAACCACAAAGTCAGTGGTTCAAACCCACCAGCCAATTCTCAAAAACCTGATTGAAAGTTGCTATGAGTCAGAATGCCAGGGTCATATTTTTACTCTTGTAGTCTTGTTTAAATTTTATTCAGCTTCAATCTGAACTTGCATGTAAGCAATTGATGGATCTGTTCATAGTCGATCTGGCTTTGTTCTAACTGATGACATTGAGCTTCATTATCTCTTTTTATGAATATACATCAATTTGACTTCTGTGTATCACATAGAGTGAGGTCCACATATACAATCACTGCTTATTTTGTTGAAAAAAAGGTGTTTGCAATGAATAGATTGATGATCTTACAAAATTCTATCATGTGCTCTCTGCCATCATTTCTGTCACCAAAGCCATATTTTCCAACTGCTGATCCTTCCATGTTCCTGTGACTCAGAAGGTTTTCACAGCCAATTTTTTTAGAAGGAGATCACCAGTCCCTTTTTCCTAGTCTTAGTCTAGAAGCTCTGCTGGAACCTGTTCACCTTGGTGATTCTGCTGGTATTTGAAACTCTCCTTTCGTGGCTTCCTGCATCACAACACTGCAGAGGTTATCCAATATATGACAATTGGCATTATTTCCATGCTTCCTGTGAGCATTAAACTATTCAAGATTAAAAGAAGCATGGATCTGAACAATGTACTAGACTAAATCACTGAATTGTAGTATTTGAAGTTGGTTTGAACCTTTTTGAAAAGTTGGAAGGTTCTTAGGAATTGTCTGTTATAGAGGAGAAAATAAAACACTGAAGCTGATAAAAATGAAGCAACTTGCCTGTAGTTTTCATGTTGTTGTTAGGTGATGTCAGGCTGATATTCAACTCACAGCAACCCCATATGGTGTGTTTTGTATACGCCCATAAATTACCACACTAAGAACACAAATATCTCACTGAAAGTTAAAATATGAAGATGACTCATATCTAAAGTACACACAACCATAAATCTCCACTTTGCATGGTCACAGGGATTATGTAATTTACACAGATTTGTATGTTTAATAACAAGTTTGAATTTTTGGCATACAGAGCTATCTGCTGTAAATGTTCTCAGTATTTTGTATAAATCTTTGTTTACCTTTATTACAATCAACATGCTTTCTCCATCAAGGATTCTATGAGTCCAGCAGTAAGGCATCAGCCCATCACATCACTATTGTTGTTGTTAGGTGCCATCAAGTGGGTTCCAATGCACAACAAAACAAAACACTGCCTAGGCCTGTGCCAGCCTAACAATTGTTATGTCTGAACTCACTGTTGTCACCACTATTTCAATCTGTCTTATTGAGGGGATCTTCCTTTTTTCCACTGACTGTCCACTTTACCAAACATAATGTCCTACTTCAGGCACTGATAGCTCCTGACAACATGTCCAAAGTACGAGAGACCAACTCTCAAAATCCTCACTTCTAAGATGCATTCTGGTTGAACTTATTCCAACACAGATTTGTTTGTTTTTCTGGCAGTCCATGGTACTTTTAATATTCTTCTCCAACACCATAATTCAAATGCACCAATTATTCTGCCAAGGCTTCTTTATTCATTGTTTGGCTTTCACATTCAGACGAGGCAATTTGAACATATCACTGTTTGGGTATGGCACGCCTTAGTCCTCAAACTGACATCTTTGCTCTTGAACACTTTAAAGAGGTCTTATGCAGCAGATTTCACTAATACAGTACAACTTTTGACTTCTTGACTGCTGTCTCCATGAGTGTTAATGGTGGATCCAAACAAAATGAAGTCTTTGACTTCTTCAATCTTTTATCCATTTATTATGATGTTATCTGTTGGTCCAGTTGTGAGGATTTTTTGTTCTCTTTACATTGAGGTGCAATCCATACTGAAGGCCTTTGATCTTCATCAGTAAGTATTTAAAGCCCTCTTTGCTTCCAACAAGCAAGGTTGTATTATTGAATTTTCCCTCAATCCTAAAGCCACATTCTTCTTTCTATAATCCAACTTCTCGGATTATTCATTCAGCACACAGATTGAATAAATATGGTGAAATACAACCCTCACTTGAACCTTTGCTGATTTTAAATCATTCCGTATTCCCGCGTTCTGTTCTAATGACTGCATCTTCGTTCCTCATGAACACAATTAAGCATTCTGGAGTACCCATACTTCACAAAGTTATCCATAGGTTGTCATGAGCCACACAGCCTAAACCCATTGCATAAGATCAATAAAGCATGAGTAAGCACCTTTCTGGAATCCTCTACATCCAGCCAAGACTCATATGATGTTAGCAGTGGTATCCCTCATTCCATGCCCCCTTCTGAATTTACCTTCAATTTTTGAAAGCTCCCTGTAGATGTACAGCTAAAACCATTTTTTTAAGTTATTTTCAGCAATACTTTACTTGCATGTGATATAAATGATATTTTTCAATGGTTTCTGCATTCTGTATGGTCACCTCTCTTTGGAATGGGCACACACATGGATCTCTTTCAATCACTTGGCTAGGTAGCTGTCTTCCAAATTTCTCGGCATAGATGAGTGAGTGCCTCCAGCACTGCATCAGTTTGTTGAAACATTTCAGTTGGTATTCCATCAATTCCTGGAGCTTTGTTTTTCTCCAGTGCCTTCAGTGCAGTTTGGACTTCTTCCTTCTGTACCATCAGTTCTTGATCACATGATACCTCTTGAAATGGTTGAACACTGAACAATTCTTTTTGATACAGTGATTGCATTTAGTCCTTCCTTCCATCTTCTTTTGATGCTTCTTATATCGTTCATTATTTTACCCATGTTGTAATTGTTAAGTGCTATCAAGTCAGTTTGACTCATCACGACCCTGTATAAGGTTTCTAAGGAGCAGCTGGTGAGTTTGAATAGCCAACCTTACAGTTAGTAACCCAGTGATCCTAAATCATTGCTGTTGTTAGGTACTGTTAAGTCGGTTCCTACTCATAGTGACCCTATGCACAGCAGAATGAAACACTGTCCAGTCCTGAGCCATCTCCCAATTGTTATTTTGCTTGAGTCAATTGCTGCAGCCACTAAGCCAATCTCTTTGGGGGTCTTTCTCTTTTTCACTGTACAATTTACCAAGTATAATGCCCTTTTTCAGGGACTGGGCCCTCCTGATAATATGCCTGAAGTATGTTGCTATGTAAGATAAGCAGTGGTCCACAAAGTCAGTTTAAAGCCAAAGGTTAGCTCAGAAACTTTGTACTGAGTCACTATGAATTGGAACCGACTCAACTGCACTTAACAATGATAACAAATGAGGAAAAAAATATTCCCATCCTTACTTCTAAAGAGCATTCTGGCTGTACTTATTCCAACACAGATTTGTTTGTTCTCCTGACAGTCCATGGCACTTACAATATTCTTCTTCCATCACCATAACTCAAATGCATCAATTCTTCTATAGTCTTCCTTATTCATTATTCTCCATAGAATCCCTCAGTATTGCTAATCGAGGCTTGAATTTTTCTTCAGTTCTTTAAGCTTGAATAATGTTAGGTATGTTCTTCCCTTTGGGTCTTCTAATCCAGGTATTTGCACATGTCATTATAATGTTTTGTCTTCTCCATCTGTCCCTTGAAATTTTCTGTTTATCACTGTTAGTTCCTCATAGTATCACTGTTGTTGTTGTCAGGTGCCATCGAGTCAGAACCGACTCACAGCGACCCCATGCACAGCAGAATGAAACAATGTCCAACCCTGGGCCAACCTCACT
>NW_006408529.1:31819326-31820870 GCF_000296735.1 Chrysochloris asiatica | reverse complement strand
ATGCAAAAGATGGACAGTGAATAAGGAAGACTGTAGAAGAATTGATGCTTTTGAGGTATGGTGTTAGAGGAGAATATTGAAAGTGCCATGGGCCACCAAAAGAATCAATAGATCCGTTTTGGAAGAAGTGCAGCCAGAGTGCTCCTTGGAGGCCAAGATGGCCAAACTTCGTCTCTCATACTTCGGACATATTGTCAGAAGGGAGCAGTCGCTGGAGAAGGACATCCTGTTTGGTAAGGTGGAGGGTCAGAGAAAAAGAGGAAGATCCCCAGTGAGATGGATTGGCAAAGCCACAGCATCAATGGGCTCAAGAGTGGCAACAGTAGTGAGGCTGGCCCAGGATCGGGTAGTGTTTTGTTCTGCTGTGCATAAGGTTGCTATGAGTCGGTACTGACTTGATGGCACCTAACAACAACAACAACAACAAACAAGTCCATATTCACAAGTACAGGACAGGACTTCAACAAATCTTTTTGAGAGACACAATTCAAAAGTGGCTTTCCATGAAAGCCCTCTATAGTCTTCTTCAATGTCCTGGTGACTTGAGAGTTATCTTTCCGAGAGAAAGTGAGAAAGTGACCCAAGAAAACACAAGCAAGATGGAAGCCATAATATCTTTTTTTATGCCTTAGCCTCAGAAGTGACTTACCATCACTTCTGTTGTATTCAATGGGTTACACAGACCAACCATGATGTAATATGGAAGGAAACCATACAAGACCATAAATACCAGGAGGCAGGGATTGTTGAGGGTCATCTTGGAAAGAGCCTAGCATACCAGCATATTAATTAATGTTGGGAACTCTGTACAATCTTGTAATGTCTCTGTCATACTTCATATAAATTTGATATATTAACGAAATTTCTGGACATCATGAAAATGGAAAGTATAATCATTGTTCCTACCAGATGAACGGAATCTTGGTGTGGCACTGTAGGATAAGCACAGAACTGCTAACCACAAGGTTAGAAATCCAAATCCACCAGCCACTCCTCTGTTTTGGGAAAAAATATGGCTGGATTACTCTAGGGTTGCTATGAGTTAGAACCAACTCTATGGTACTTAACAACAACAACAACAAGATGATGACTGATTAATAAACTGACTGAAAGAATTTGTAGGAAAATAGCCCATAGAAATCCAGGCATTTTTGTACACTTTGTGTTTATCTGAGGGGGTGCTTTGAACTCAGGTGTATTTGTAATTGTAACTCCAAATACACCTGAGTTCATAGTTACCTCTCAGTTCTATCTCCAGCATTTACCAGTACTGCAACCTTGGAAAAAATCACCAACCTCCTATATTCATTGGTTTCCTCAATGTATTAAAAAAAAAAAAAGGCAAAATAATAGCTGTTTTAATGGCTTTTCCTAAGGTTTCACTATTAGGTATATATTGTTGATATTGTTACATGCTGTTGAGTCTGTTCCTACCCACAGCTACCATATGTACAACAGAACAAAACACTGCTGGGCCTGCATCATTCTCACAATTGCTACTATGCTTGAGCTTTCTGCTGCTGCCATTGGGTCAATCCATCTCA
>NW_006408529.1:31806714-31814386 GCF_000296735.1 Chrysochloris asiatica | reverse complement strand
AGTGGTGAGGATTTTTGTTTTCTTGACATTGAGATGTAATCCATATGGAAGGCTGTGCTCTTTGATCTTCATAAGTAAATGTTTCAAGTCCTCTTCACTTTCAGCAAGCACATAGTATCACTAGATGGCGCTAAACCCACTTATAGAAAATCTGGAAACGCAATCTATGTGGAGCAGCGGAAATGTATGTAAAACAAGGGAAGTTAATGTGCTGATTCCATTTTAAATGTTCATACTTGAACAAGAAATTAAATGAATTAAATATGCTATTTTCCTGCATATTCCAAGGTTGATTTAATGTAATAACAATCGAGCTGAGCTGGATTAGTGGCTGCCAGAACATCTGGGGCTATAGTATGAGCCCACAGAGAAGGCTCCCAGTCTCCAGGCTCCAGACACCCCACTGACAGAGCAGGAAGCCTACACATTCTGCACTTTCTTTCTAAAACAAAGTCAACCATTTGGTAATTTTTTTTTTTTTTTTTTTAAGAGACAATGGGAACTGAATAGTAACTGGCTGGAGGGGATGCGGGTAGGAGGAGGACTTAAATGTAAGAATAATAAAATAAATGGAAGAGGACAAAAAGCAGGTGGATAGTAAAATCAGGAGGAAGAAAAGCAAATGTTTTAAAACACAGTGTGGGGATTTGGAAAAGGAGGCTTGAAAAAGGCAAACCCAGATTTATTGAATTTCAGAGTTGGGCCTGTGTAATTTGCCAAAATGGGGCCCTGGTGGTGCAATGATTAAACACTGGCTTGTTTAATCGAAAGGTCTTGATTAGAAAATCACTGGTGATCTGCTCACCATGAAACATATGGGTCAGTTCTACTCTGTCCTATTGAGTTGCTACTAGTTGTAAGTTACTAGATAGCACACCACTATAATTTGCAAAAGAAAAAAAAACCATAAAGATAATTAATAGCTGGTTTTGCTAACCAGTTAAATATTTGGTTGTTAAAACACTTGACCCTCTTAACGTCTAACTGAAATCTTTTGATAAAGTCCAAGGAAATCCACATGGACATCATCCTTTCTGTCTTCATTCTTTTCTTTGTCCACACGTGCTCATGTGCACACGCTCCTCTATTATAACAATACAGGAAACCGAAGGAAGCCATCTGAAACTTTAGCGCCGGGTGCAGCTGCCCCAGATAACATATCAAACGAAAGGCTGGAAATCAGCGCTGTTCACATTCACACAGGAAGCCCAACTCAAGCAGTTTGACCCTATTTAGTAATCAGTTCCATACTCACAATCGGAATGCCAGAGAAGAAAAAAAAGGGTGGGGAGGGACAAACTTTTTTTTTTTTTTTTTTCCTTTAGAAAGAATTATTCCAAGAAGTTTAAAGAGTGACCCAGCTGTTTTATAGTTTTGCAGGAGATTTGATAACTGTTCTGTGACCTTATTGTGTTTTATAGCTCTTACTACTCAGGGAGGTAGCTAAGCAAGACACTATCAGGAAAGCTCGAATAAATCAAGGTCATCCTTTACCTCAATTATACTGGTATTTTAAATGAAAGTATTTTGACCTAAATATTTCTGATAATTATTAGCTGTAATGTGGTCTGATGGGATGTGCTGGACAGATCTGTGGTTCTGCCCCACACCCACTATTATCTGTGAGATATTCCTGTTCCCTTCTACCAAAATGATATTGACAGGTTACATGGAACTTCTGTTAAGACTGATGGTACAGTTTAGGAACAGGTTAGGGTGGTGGATGAGCAACATGATGAACATAATTAATGTCACTGACCTTTACGGGGGAAGTTTGTTGAAATATCAAATGTTTTGTTATCAAATATCAAATGTTTTATTTCCCACAATAAAAGAAACCCAAAACCAAACCCAAGGCCATCTAGTTGATTCTGACTCACAGTGACCCTGTTAGAAAACCAAACAGTCAGCATTCCTCAAGCTGAAGGAACTGAGGAAAAAATTAATATTCAACTTGCTATTCTGAGGGATTTTATAGGTAACATATTGAATGATGCTGAAAGCACCAAAGGAAGATGGAAGGAATATACAGAGTTGATGTACCAAAAAGAAATGGTCAATGTCCAAACATTTTAAGAGGTAGATTATGGTCAAGAACTAACGGTACTAAAGGAAGAAGTCCAAGGTGCACTGAAGGCATTGGAAAAGAACAAGGCTCTGAGAACTGAGGAAATACAAATTGAAATCTTTCAACAATCTGTCAGCACTCACTCATCTATGCCTAGAAATTTGGAAGACAGCTACCTGGCCAGATGATTGGAAGAGATCCCTATCTGTGCCCATTCCAAAGAGAGGTGATCCAACAGAATTCAGAGATCAATGGACAATATTATTAACATCATATGCAAATACAATTTTGCTCAAAATAATTAAAAACTTATGAGCACAATTAAATGTTCCAGAATACTTCCAGAGATTCAAGCTGGATTCAAATGAGATTGTGGAACAAGGAATATCAATGCTGATGTCAGAAGGATCTTGGCTGAAATCAGACAATACCAAAGATGTTTACCTGTGCTTTTTTTTTTTTTACTATGCAGAGACTTTTGACTGTGTGGATCATTACAAGCTTTGGACAACATTGCAGAGAATGATTATTCTGGAACTCTTAATTGTGCTCATAAGAAACTTGTACACAGACCAAGGTGACACTGAATGGTTTAAAATCAGGAAAGGAGTGCACTAGTATTGTATTCTCACACTATACTTATTCAATCTGTATGTTGTTTGTTGTTGTTAAGTGCCATCAACTCAATTCTGACTCATAGTGACCCTATATAGGGTTTCTGAGAAGTAACTGTGAGTTTGAGCTGCCGACCACGTGGTTCACGGTCCAGTGCTGATCCACAGTGCCATACCAGAAGACTTCAATCTGTATACTGAGCAAATAGTCTGGGAAGCTGAATTATATGAAGAAGAACATGCCATCAGGATTGGATGAAGGCTCATTAACAACCTGTGATATGCAGATGAAATAACATTACTTGCTGAAAGTGAAGAGGACTTAAAATACTTACTGAGAAAGATCAAAGGCCACAGTCTTCCATATGGGTTGCACCTCAATGTAAACAAAACACCACTGGAACAATAAATAACATCATGGTAATTGGAGAAAAAAATTGCCGTTGTCAAAGATTTCATTTTACTTAGGTCCATCATCAACATATATGGAAGCAGCATTCAGGAAATCAAATGACATAATCCATTAGGCAAATCTGCTGTACAAGACTTCTTTTAAGTGCTCAAGACCAAAGATGCCAATTTGAGAACTAGGGTCCACATGACCCCAGCCATGGTATTTTCAATAGACTCATATGCATGTGAAAATTGGACAATGAATAAGGAAGACTGTAGAAGACTTTATGCATTTGATTTATGGTTTTGGAGAAAATATTAAAAGTGTCAAATACTGGCAGAAGAACAAACAAATCTGTGTTGGAAGAAGTACAGTCAGAATGCTCCTCAGAAGCCAAATGGCCAGACGTCGTCTCTCATACTTCAGATATATTATCAGGAGGGACCAATCCCTGGAGAAGAACATCATGCTTGGTAAAGTGGAGGGTCAGAGAAAAAGAGGGGAGGTCCCCAATGAGATGGATTGGCACAATGGCAGCAGCAATGGCTTCAAGTGTAGCAATGATTGTGAAGTTGGTGCAGGACTGGGCAGTATTTCCTTCTGTTGTGTGTAAGGTCACTATGAGCCACTATGACTGGACAGCACCTAACAACAACAACAATTGCTTATGTGGTTTATGTCTATCAGTAGTTATCATATTAGGAGTTAATACTAAATTAAATAAATAAATATATATATATATATTCATTATTCATTTAAAAATAACAATATATTACCTATCAACATAACATACTCATATTTAATAAAAGATAGCTGTATTTTCTAAACAAAAAATATTTTAGTGAGAAAACTGATGTCATTTGTATTTTTACAAATATTTTTAAGGTCTGTCTTAATTGAAAGCAGATGGATTCTATATCTGCTTTTACATTCATCTGTTGTGATGTCTTGTTTTGGTTGCAGTTATGAAGATAAATTAGCCTCATACAGTCATGTAATTTTTAAAAAGAGGTATATTTTAATAGCTTTCTCAGATAATTGTGATTCTTTGATATTGCACTCAAAGTTAATAAACGCTAATTTCTTTAAGGTTAGTTTCTATGTGATAGTTGCAATCTTATTAATAAATGTTTAAAATTCTGTTACATAAAATCTATTGATATATTTTGCACATTGAATGAATTTTTACTTTTATGTATGATTGCATAACACAATGTAGAAATTCTTTAGGAGCACTGGTGGCACTGTAGGATAAGCACTTCACTGTTAACCACAAGATTGACAGTTGAAACACACCAGCCACTCCACAGGAGAAAGAGGAAGCTGTCTGTTCCCATAAAGATTTACAGCCTTGGAAACCCTATATAGGGTCATTATGAATCAGAACCAGTCCAAAAGTGCTTAACAACAATGTTCGTGCTTTGGAAAATAGTCTAGTTGTTATTGTTAAATGTCATTGAGTCAGTTCCAACTCAGTGACCTAGCACAGGGGTTTTGAGGCTGCAGATCTTTACAGGAGCAGAAACCTTCATCTTTTCCCTTGGAGAGGTTAGTGGCCTTGAACCACTAACCCTCTGGTTAGCAGTCCAGTATTTATCCTATAGCGCCACAGCACTCCCATGGAAAATACTAATCCACTGGATTGTATTAATCTTCCAATGTTGACACACTTCACTATAGAATATCTAAAAAGTCACATTAATTAATATCATCAATCTCATCAAAAGATTTATGTTATCAATTTAAAAAAAGATAATAACAGTATTGGAAAGGTTGTAGGGAAATTGGAACCCTCATCCACTACAGGTGAGAATATTAAATGCAGTCACTGGGAAAAATGGTTTGGTAGTTTCTCAAAAAGTTCAACATAAGATCAACATACAAAATCAAGATTGCTCTACACTAACAAGGAAAACTCCAGCATGGAACTCAAGAAAACAGTACCACTAACAATAAATCTAACCAGGTAAGGAAAACTGCAAAAGACTACAGCAAAATATAAAAGAGAGACCTACAAAAATGGAAAAACATACCATGCTCATGGATTAGAAGACTTAACATTGTAAAAGTACCAACAGTATCCAAAGCGATCTGTAGGTATAATTCAATTCTGATCCAAACCCCAGAAATATTGTTTAATGAAATGGAAAAAGAAGCTTCCAACTTTATATGGAAAGAGTGGTGATGGTGGTGGTTATGTGCTGTGGAGTCAGTTCTGACTCATAGCAACCCCACATAGGGTTTCTGAGGCTGTAAATCTTTATGGCAGCAGAAAGTCGCATCTTTCTCCCATAGAACAGCTGGTAGTTTTGGACTAGCTGGACCTTAAAGTTAGCAGCCCGACTCATAACCACTACACTACCAGAGCTCCTTATATGGAAAGAGAGAGGACCTGAATAGCTAAGGTATTATTGAAGAACAGAGTAGGAGCTCTCACTCTTCCTCATTTCAAAACGTACTATATCGCCACAGAAGTCATTACAGTTGGTACTGGTACAACAGGTACACAGACCAATTGAATTGAGAACTCTGAAGTAAATCTATCCACCTATGAACATTCTTCCACAAAGGGTCGAAGTTCATAAAATATTAAAGAGAAACTCTTTAACAAATCGTGCTGACAAAATAAAAATTCATTTGCACAAAAATGAAATAGGATCTATACCTTACAACATACATAAAAACCAATTCAGAATGGATCAATGACCTAAATGTTAAGCCTAAGATTATAAAATTTCTGGAAGATAACATAGGTACAAAGCTAGGGGTCATAATGTATGACATAAATATACCATCAAACACAACTAAAAATGCACAAATCACAGAAGATAAAGTAGAAACTGGGACCTCCTAAAATTTAAATACATATGACTCATCAAAAGATTTTATCTGAAAAGTAAAAGAAAACTCACAGGTTGGGAAAAAATGCTAACCAATGATGTATCTGACAAGGGTCTAATCTCTAAAACATATTCAATATACAAAACTTAAACATCTCAACAACAAAATGATAAACAATCCAGTGAAAAGGGGGGTAAAGGATATAAACTGACATTTCACCAAAGAAGACAATCATGTAGCTAAGAAACTCATGATCATTAGCCATTCCAAACTCACTGCCTTTGAGTTGATTCTGACTCATAGTGAATTTCTAAGACAAGCATAGAACTTCCTCATAGAATTTCCAAGATTGCAAGTTTTTTTGTTTTTTTTTTTTAGAGAAACAGACTGCCACATTTTTCTCCCACCAGAGCAACTGGGTGGTTTGAACCACTGATCTTTTAGGTTATCAACTGAGTATTGTGAGCACTATGCCCCCAGGGCCTCATTCATTAGCCACTGTTGATAAGTGCTGTTAAGTCAGTTCCAACTCAAAGTGACTCTTTATGGAGTTTCTGAGGAGCAGCTGGGGGGTCTGAACTACCAACCAAGCAGTCCAGGGCTTATTCTAAAGTGTCACACCATGGCAAATGAAAACTACAATTAAATTCTATCTCACCCCTCAAAAAATGGCACTGACCAAAAAAAAAAAATCTGGTAAGGAAGGATGTGGGGAGACTGAAACTCTTGTACAGTACTGGTATGGGGTTTGTAAAATGGTACAAACACTATGGAAAATGGTATTATGCTTCCTCAAAATGCTGAAAATAGAAATACCATATGATCCAGTAAGATACTTCTAAGTATATATCCTAAAGAAATAAAAAGCTACCTTATGCAAGGTTCCCAAAGGGGCTCAAGTTGCATAGTGGTTACATATTGGGCTGCTAACCTCAAGGTCAACAGTTCAAAACTACCAGCTGTTCTGCGGGAGAAAGATGAGGCTTTCTGCTCCTGTAAAGATTTACAGCCTTGGGAACCCTGTACAGGGTCACTATGAGTCAGAACTGACTCCGCAGTCCTTAACAACAACAATCTTGTAGTTCAAACTGACCTTGAGGTCCTGCGCTTATCTTACAGTGCCACATCAGGACTCTAAGTAGTAATAGTTGTTGTTAAGTGCCCTCAAGTCGGTTGACTCATAGCAACTCTGTATAGGGTTTCTGAGGCTTTAAATCTTTGCGGGAGCAGAAAGTTCATCTTTCTCCATACTATGTATGCTGTTGTTGTTGTTGTTAGGTGCCATCGAGGTGGTTCTAACCCATACTTTACCTGATGCACAACAGAACGAAACATTGCCTGGTCTTGTGCCAATTTCACAATAGTTGTTACTCCATTGCTGCTGTCACTGTGCCAATCTATCTCTTTGGGGGTCTTCCTCTTTTTCTCTTATCCTCAACTTTTAACCAAGCATGATGTCCTTTTCCAGGGACTGGTCCCTCCTGATAATATGTCAGAAGTATGAGAGATGATGTCTCACCATGCTGGCTTCTAAAGAGCATTCTGACTGTACTTCTTCCAACAGTTTTGTTTGTTATTCTTCAAATCCATGGTACTTTTAATATTCTTCCCCAACAACATAAGTAAGTAGTTGCTGTTGTTACTAACTGTGTCAAGTCAATCTCGACCCATAGCAACCCTGTATAGGGTTTCCGAGGAGCGGCTGGTGAGTTTGAACTGCTGACTTTGCAGCTCAAATGGCTTTGCAGTCAGGTG
>NW_006408529.1:31798658-31804844 GCF_000296735.1 Chrysochloris asiatica | reverse complement strand
CTTTCTTCAGATGATCTGTTCTTCAGATGATCTCTAAATTCAGGTGGGATATATTCAAGGTCATATTTTGGCTTTTGTTTGGACTTGTTTTTGTTTTCTTCAGCTTCAGTTTGAATTGTTATATAAGTTAATTGATGGTCTGTTCCATAGTCTGCCCCTGGCCTTGTTTTCATTGATGATATGGAGCTTTTCCATCATCTCTTTCCACAGATGTAGTCAATTTGATTTCTATTCCATCTAGTGAGGTTCATTTGTACAGTCATCTCTTATTCTGTCTAAAGAAGGTATTTGAAATAAAAAAATCTTTGATTTTTCAGAATTCTATCATGCGTTAGATATGTGCTAACTAAGGTGAAGGGAAAGGCAATCCATAATATAGAAGAAATTAAGGCAACATGAGCAAGGTAAATGAAGACAGTAAGAAGGATTCAAGAATAAAGGACAACAGTAAATACTAAACAAATGCAATTCTGCAACAATATAGAAGCATCCAAAAATCTGAGTGTTTACATGTTGTTGTTGTTAAGTGCTATCAAGTCAACTCTGATTTATAGCAACCCTGCCTATGTTTTCCCAGGAGCTAGTGGTGGATTTGAACTGCTAACCTTGTGGTTCGCAGTCCATTACTTATCCTACAGAGCCATTCAAAGTGTTTATACACTATTTATACATACTATATTGATGTAGAAGGACATATCAGGGTACTTGCACATACATATACAGGTATTTGTTGTTGTTAAGTGCCATCAAGTCAGTTCTGACTCACAGAGACCCTGTATAGAGTTTCCAAGGAGCAGCTAGTGCTACCTTACGGGTAGCAGTCCAATGCTTATCCTATAGCACCACATCAAGACTCTGTATATAGATATAGTTGTGGGCATTTGTATACACATATTTGTATATATATTTATAGGAGGCACAGTTATAGAAACTTCTTAGTTGCAAATACCTTATGGGACTGAGGCTAAGGACTTGAAAGCTAAGGTCCACAGTCTTGAAGGATATCTCAGTCAATTGGCATAATGTAGTTCATAAAGATAATGTTCTACATTCTGATTTCCTGAGTAGTGCTTTGAGTCTTATAAGTTTGCAAGTGGCCCTCTAAGATACAAATATTGGTCTCTGCTAGTCTGGAACAAAGTAAAGAAAACCAAAAACTCAAGGAAACAATTAGATGCCAGAACTAATGATCAAAAACCGCTGCCTCCTCTAGATTGAGATCAGAACTAGATGATGCCCAGCCATTATTAATGACTGCTCTGACATGAGTCATAGTTGAAGGTCCCAGTTAGAATGGGAGAAAAAAATGTATGACAAAACTCACATTCATAAAATAAAAAACCATTACTGGACTGACAGAGACTATAGGAACCTTGAGACTATCACCCTAAGACACCATGGAACCAAAGTCACTCCTGGAGGTCGCCATTTAGACAAATTAAACAATATGCTTCTTAAAATAATCAAATGTATAAGACTAACTCATATCATTTGCCCAAAAGCAAAGATGAAAAAGTTAAGAGGGCCAGAGAGACTGAAGTATGGAAATGGAGAAGGCAGAGGAGAAATGGGGAGAGTGCTAACACTCTCATTGGTGATGGCAAGCAATGTCGTGGAGTAACTTCTGTATGAATTGCTGACTAGGAAATTCATTTGCTGTGCAAACTTTCACTTAAAACACACTGTATTCTAAAATCAGGTTAAATATAGAATTAACGTTGTTGTTGTCAGGTGCCATCGAGTCGGAACTGACTCAAAGCAAACCCATGCACAGCAGAATAAAACAATGTCCGATCCTGGGCCAACCTCACTACCGCTGCCACACTTAAGTCCATCAATGCTGCCACCTGGCCAATCCATCTCATTGAGGGTCTTCCTTTTATTCTCTGACCCTCCATCTTACCAACCATGATATCCTTCTCCAGCGACTGTTAAGAATTAACATATGACCCTGTAATTTCTGGTAGTGTAGTGGTTATGAATCGGACTGTGAACCGCAAGGTCAGCAGTTCGAAACTACCAGCTGTTCCGTGGGAGAAAGATCAGGCTTTCTGCTCCCGTAAAGATTTACAGCCTCGGAAACCCTGTACAGGGTCCCTATGAGTCGGAACTGACTCCACGGCACATAACAACAACAACAATATATATCCCAAAGATATGAAAGCAGGAACTTACAAATATTGGTGTACAAGTATCTAACAGCACTATTCACAATTGTCAAAAGATGGAAAGAACTAAAATGTCTATCAACAGATTAATGGATGAACAAAATGTAGTATATACATACAATGGAATATTATTTAGCCTTGAAAGGAATGAAGTTCTAATATTTGCTTGTTATTTTTTTTGTTTTGTTTTTAAGAGCCATTGAGTCAGTTCCGACCCATAGCAACCCTGTATAGAGTTTCAGAGGAGTGACTGGTGAGCTTGAACAGCTAAGCTTGCAGTTCAAATGACTTTGCAGTCTGGTGTATTAACACACAGCGCCACACTAGGACTCCTAATAAATGCTACAAAATGGAAAAACCTTAAAAACATTAAACTAAGTAAAAGAAACCATACAGAAGTGGACATATATGAGTATTATATTATTCCATTTATATGAAATACATAAAATAAGCAAATATAGAGAGACAGAAAGTAGATTACTAGTTAACATGGGGTGGGGGAAGGAAGGAACTAGTTATTGCTTAATGGGTACAGAGGTTCTGTTTGTGCTGATAAGAAGTTTTTGAAACGGTAAGAAATGGCACCAAACCATGCCTCCCACTGCCCTCTCTACTCATCTGACTTGGATAATTCATTGCAGTGGCCACACAGAACTCAGACACCATACTTACAGTTAAGAGGTTTATTAAGGAAGTCAGCAGGCTACAATTCAGGGTCAAAAAGTGCTGAGGGCACAGTTCTTCCAGTCAGGACAGCCTCTTCTCTGTCATGCCCACAGGCAGGCCTCTCTCGGGCCCTTGCCTCTTGGCCTGGCCTTTGCTACAAAGCACGTTTAAGGCAGCTGATAAAGGCACATCATTCCACATAGGCCTCAGCCTGAAGGCACTCAGCCCTAGCTATGTGGGTCAGCAAACCTATTTCGCCCAATTAAATGCCAGGAGGCACTCCAATCTGCAGGAAAGTCTCCTGCCCAAAGTCACTCAGTTTTACTTTCTTCTTGGTCTGGGAAGTCTACTGCTCTGGCTCCTGCTCTGGCTCTTGGTTCTGCTGCTGCTCTCTACCACTGTCCCATGTCACAGCTCTCTGTCCCTGAGCTGAGGAGGTTCAGTGTACAGGGATCTCAGGATCCAAAGGACATGCTCCATTCCTGACTCTTCTTTGATGGTAGGGAGATTTCCCCATCCCTACTTCTGTGATGGCTCACTTGAGTTATGTTGAGTTCAGAGTTTTTACAATCACAATTAGCTCAGTTATTCACTCACAACTGAGTTATATAATCGTATCAGCTTCTTCCACCTTCTGTTACCCAGACCCAGCAGGTTTGCTAGGAGTTACAAAGACTCCTGGGCAGAAAAGTCATGAAGTAATTCACTGCTATGCACAAACCAATAGTGGTAATAGTCACACAATTGTAAAATAGTTATAATGGCAATTTTTTTGTTATGTATTTTATTACAAGAAAAAATGTTTTGTTTTTTTTTTAAGTCTTTATACAGAGCTATTAAGTTCACTGTGATGGATAGATTTCAAAGACCAGGTTGCTAAGCAAAACTCAGCATTATGTAAAAATGGAAGATGACCACATCAGACAAAAAAAATGGAGGATAACTACTATATCATTATCTGGCTGCCAAATTATAACATCACATAAATGCCAAAATCCATCATGCCATTTGCTGCCAGAGCATTGAGAATCTTGACGTAGTCAAGTTTATCATAACCTTAATAATCACAGCTAGTGTTACTCTCACTTCACACGTCAGTATTCGTTACTGCCAGACATAGGTTGTTAATGTACAAAGCAGTTGCATAGTAAATTTTTTTGCTATTGTTGTCAATGTGAAATATTGGATAATGAGGTAGTCGATAAGTGAGGTGGTGGTGGTGGTGTGCCATGGAGTCGGTTCTGACCCTGTAAAGGGTTTCCAAGGCTGTAAATCATTGTTGTTGTTGTTGTTGTTAAATGCATTGAGTCAATTCTGACCCATCGCAACCCTGTATAGGGTTTCCAAGGAGCAGCTGGTGAGCTTGAACCATCGACCTTGCAGTTCAAACGACTTTGCAGTCTGACGTATCAGCCCACAGCACCACACCAGGACAAATCTTTACAGGAGCAGAAAGTCTCGTCTTTCTCCCATGGAGTGACTGGTAGTTTCGAACTGCTGACCTTAATGTTAGTAGCCTGACTCATAACCGCTACACTACCAGAGCTCCTGATAGGTGAGGAGTAGGTATAATAATGAGAAAGTTGATATGTAAGTCGTAGATTTTCTTTTGAAAGTTCACATTGTAACTGGCCACAGATATTGTCAGTTCTTTTCCTTGAACTGATAGGCTCACTTCATTTTTTGGAAAGATACATGTCATATACCTAAGTTTAAACAACTATATTTTGTCTTTCGTTCTTTCAATTAAAATTAGCATTCCATGAAAAAAGTAGCTGGTTTAGCTCACAATTCAATCACCAAATGTTTTTCCTAAAGAAAACTGGCTTTCTCCTTTCAGCACAAATGCTTTGTGTAGTTTTGATTTTGTTGCACAGAATATTAAATACACATGTAGTGAAAGACTTGATATTTAATATAATTTATTATTTTTTACTCACATCTTATTTTTACTGATACACATATGGTGATTTCTCACATGGTTTGGTGCCACTGCCTTGATACAGGTTAAGGTGTCAGCAGTTTTATCCTGTTAGGGAAGAAATTGTGTCCTTGTACTATGGAGTCCTAGTGTAGCACTGCAGGATAATGCGCTGGACTGCAAGGTCAGTTTCAGCCACAAGGTCAGTGGTTCAAACTCACCAGCCACTCCCTGGAAACTCTATACAAGGTTGCTATGAATCCTAACCAACGTGATGACATGTAACAACAATCTGTGGAATGGGTCCTATTTGGAAATCAAACCCCAAATCACATCTACTGTCATCAAGTTTATTCTAATGCATAGCAATCCTATACATGACTTCTGAGACTATAAATCTTTATAGGAAGAGACACCCTCATCTTTTTCTTGTGGAGTAGATGGTGGGTTTGAACCTTTTGCAGTTAGCAACCCACAATAGGTCCTTTCTTGTATCAATGAAGTCCCACCAGTGTAGACTGGACCCTAAGCGTAATCACTTCTAAATTATAAAAACCAAAAACCCACTCAATCAAGTCCATTCTAACTCACAGTGACTTTCTAGGACTGAGTAGAACTGCTGCATAGAGTTTCCAAGGCTGCAAATCCTTACTCCACCACTTGTCTGTCAGCTTGTCATACTGTGGTGGCTTGCATGTTGCTGTGATTCTGAAAGCTATACCACTGGTATTTTAAATACCAGCAAGGCCATCCATGGTGGGCAGGTTTCAGCTAAGCTTCCAGACTAAGACAGACTAGGAAGAAGGAGAACCAGACTACTTCCAAATATTTATTATTGTTGTTGGTAAGTGCCACCAAGTCAGTTCTGACTCATAGCAACCCTGTATAGGGTTTCTGAGAGTGAGCTTGAACCTCTGACCTTGTGGTTCAAACCAACCTTGCAGTCCAGCACACTAACCTGCAGTGCCACACCAGGTCTCTAAATATTTAGTCACTGAAAAGCTTATGAACACTGTCAGCACCAGAAAAAATGAATATTGAAACAAGATGAAGAGCACCAGTAGCTTGGTAAAGTGGAGAGTCCGTGAAAAAGAGGAAGACCCTAATGAGACGGATTGGCACAGTGGCATCAAGCGGAGCAATGGTTGAGAGACTGCCACAGGACTGGGTAGTGCTTTATCCTGTTGAAGCAAAAATATTAATGACATTGTTCAATAATTTGTACATTTCAATGGCACCTGACAACAACAACAAATCCTTCTGAAGTAAACTGTCACATCTTTCACAGGTTCGAACTGCCAATTTCTGGTTAGTAGCCAAGAGCTTTAAGCATTACAAAAAAAAAAAATCTGAAGAGAGTCTAAGATTCATGCTGGATAACATGAAGTGGAACAACTTTAAGAATGATTTGCCTTCCGGAACAGAAAGAAT
>NW_006408529.1:31780594-31798558 GCF_000296735.1 Chrysochloris asiatica | reverse complement strand
GGTAGTTTTGAACTGCTGACCTTGAGGTTCGCAGCCCAATTCGTAACCACTACACTACCAGAGTTCCTTATATATACCAGAATAAACACAGATAGATGTACTATGAGGATCGTCTACAATCAAGGAATGCTAAGGAACCAAGGAAAACTTTGGGTCACTAACAAGGAAGGATTTGACACAAGGCAAGACTTTTACCACAGGAAATGAGAGAAAATTAATGTATGCTCTCTAAAGTCACCCACTCATGGTATTTGTGTTACAGCAATAAGTACCTAAGACACTCTGTGTACTTTTCACCTTCAGTGGAAACATTGACATTGAAAAAAGCACATTATGTGTTAGTCTAGGACGACATCCCCCATAAGCACTGCAGACCACACTTTGGAAAGCTCCTGCCCTAGACTACTTTCCAATGCCCTTAATGCTCTTTTATCCACAACTCTCTAGCCCCTCAGTTACCTCTGGCTAGTCTAAGTTCACCCACTTTAGCATTCATAGAAAGTCTGTCCTACTACCCAAAGTTCTCTGACTTAAATTGACTTTGCCCTTTAACCTCAACCATAAAAAATGCTGATTGGATGCCTATTACATACCACACACTGTTCTATTGTTAGGTACAGTCAAGTTGTCTCTGACTCATAGTGACCTTACTTACATACAACAGGAAAAAAAAAAAAACGGTCCTACACCATCCTCACATTGTTAGTTGAGTCCATTGTAGCAGCCATTGTGCAATCCATCTCATTGAAGAATTTCTGCTTGTTCACTAACCCTCTACTTTACTAATTGTGATGTCATTTTCCAGGGAACTAGTCCCTCCTCATAACATGTCCAAAGTACATGAGACAGAGTCTTGTAATCCTCGCTCCTAAGGAGCATATGGTTGTGCTTCTTCCTTCACAGATTTGTTCTTCTGACAGACCATGGTGATTTCAATATTCTTCTCCAACACCATAATTCAAATGTATCAATTTTCTTTGGTCTTCCTTATATATTGCCCAGTTTTCATGTGCCTATGCAGTGATTGAAAATATCATGGCTTGAGTCAGACCCATCTTAGTAACATCTTAGAGTAACATCTTTGCTCTTTAACATTTTAAATAAGTCTTTTACAGATCTGCCCAAAACAATACATCATTTGATTTCTTGACTGCTGCTCCTGTGAGTATTGATTGTGGGTCCTAATAAAATTAAATCCTTGACAACTTCAATCTTTTCTCCCTTTATTATGATGCTATTTATTGGTCCAGTGGATTTTTGCCACCTTTTCTTTACGTTGAGGTGCAACCCATACTGGAGGCTGTATGATCTTTGATCTTCATCAGTAAGTATCTTTAAGTCTTGGTTTTCAGCAAGAAAGGTTGTGTTATCCGTATATCACAGGTTGTTAATGAGTCTTCATCTAATCCTAATGCCACATCCTTCTTTATATAATCCAGTTTCTGGGATTATTTGCTCAGATTGGATCATTGTGGTGAATGGATACAACCCTAGCACAAACCTTTTCTGATTTTAAGCCACACAACATCCCCTTGTTCTGTACAAACAATTGCCTCTTAGAATAGGTAGAGGTTCCCCATGAGGACAGTTACGTGTTCTGGAATTTCCATTTTTCTCAAAGTTATCCATCATTTGATATAATTTATACTGTCAAATGCCTTTGCATAGTCAATAAAACACAAGCAAGCAACATTCTGGTATTATCTGCCTTCAGCCAAGATCCATCTGATTATGACAACAATGATATCCCTTGTTTCTCATCCTTTTCTGACTCCAGCTTTAATATCTGACAGCTCCCTCTTGATATGGTACTGCAACACTTTTTGAAATTTTTTAGCAGCATTTTATCTGTATATGATATTAATGATACTGCTCGATAGTTTCTACATTTCATTAAGTCATCTTTCTTTGCAATGGGCACAAACATGTCAGTTGGTCAGATAGCTGTTTTCCACATTTCTTGGCATAGAATTTCCAGTGATGCATCAGTTTGTTGAGACATTTCAATTTGTATCTGGAACCTTGTTTTTTACTAATGCCTTCAGTCCAGATTAGGCCTCTTCCATCGTACTACCTCCTGAAATTGTTGAAAATCATATACTACCTCTTGAAATTGTTGAAAATTTACTAATTCTTTTGGATACAATGACTCAACGTATTCCCTGGATCTTTGTTTGATGCTTCCTGAGACAGTCAATGTTTTGCCCATTTGTTGTTGTTAAGCGCTGTTGAATCAGTTCTGACTCATAGCTACCCTGTATAGGGTTTCTGAGTAGAGGCTGATGAGTTTGAACTGCTGGCCTTGTGGTTCACACTGAACTTGAGATCAAGTGCTTATCCTACAGCGCCACACCAGGACTCCATAGAATCCTTCAATATTGCAACTAGAGACTTGAATGTTTTCTTCAGCTCTTCCAGTTTGAGAAATGAAAGATTTTTTTTCTCTTTTGGTTTTCTAACTCCAGGTCTTTGTACATTTCGTTACAATACTTGATTTTGTCTTCTTGAGCTGCCATTTGAAATTTCTGCTCTTTTATTTCATTTCTTCCATTCACTTTAGCATCTCTTTGTTCAAGAGTAAATTTAAGTATTTTCTGGCATCCATTTGGTTTTTTCCTTTCTAATTCATGGCATTTTGCTAGGTACTCAAATAACGTAGTCAAGAAGACAACAAGGTCTGTGTTTTTGTGGACTTAATCTCCTAAATGGGAAAAGCTAGACAATAAACATATATAAAAATTCATTTACAGGGTAATTTCAAATAATTGTAAGTGCTGTGATAATCATACAAATAGAGTAATGTGTTTGAATGTTACCAGAGGTGAATCCGTAATAAGATTGCCCCAAAATGAGGGGTGTCAAGTTTCTGTGATAAATTGAATAATGGTGTTAGGGTTGCAACTCATGGGTACAAATGGGGATTAATGGAGTCCTCAGTGAGAAATCTGGCAAAGGTAAACTTGGAATATCTCTTCATAGATGGGACAAGAAAGAATGAACAAAGTACATTCATTGTCTTTGAAAGTTGTGTTACCTCATATGCTTCCCTCAGGGAAAACCAAGGGATTAGTGGAAATGTCTTAAAAAGAGCTTGCTGAGGATGAACAAGAAGCCATTCGGCTTCACTGAACGTTAGTGTGGGAGTGCTGATGTTAGTATTGTCACTTGTTCTGCATAGAGGCTTGTGGCAGAAGGAGAATGCAAGGATACAACTTGGGTTAGCGATAATACCATGTCTACATTATGGTTGCAATACTCTTCTGACACTGACATTAGGAAGCTGGCTTTCATTTCTGCTTCAAGGTATTACAGAGCCACTTCTAGGACCCACTAACATTGTTCATCTATATCAGCACTAATCTAAACTAGATATCTAGTGCAATCATTGATCCCATCAGTTAATAAGCAATGTTAAACACACATACGCATACAATGGCTTAGAAGAACTACTGGTAACGGCTTTTTGCCATAGAGGAAATGCTATGCCACATACTTGAGAAGGTTTCTATTGAAATAATTCTTGTCTTGCTTTCCTCTTTCCTTGAACCCAGCAAGATGTTCCTGTGTGTTATGCTGAAAGAATGTGTCCTTTGCATTTGGGATAGCTTATCCCAGAACAATTTCTGGTATCTGCTTCTGATGAAGCTTCACTCTCTGGGCCTGGGTCTAATCTCTCCTCAGTTCAGCAGTCTTTAGGAGCCTTTGAGTTATTTCTATATGCCTATCCTTGTGGTGTTTCCTTACACTGATGTTCCTTCCTGCGTGAAGAACCATGATTTTGTTTCATGGGTTTCACGCTTATTCCGAGTATGAATGATTGTAACCCCAACAAAGGAGTCTTACCTCTCTTTCACAGGTTATTTCTCTTGGATCCACTTTATCCATGTTTTTCATAAATTCTGGAGTGAAGCAGGGCTATAGGCAGAAGACTGTACTTTCTACAAATTGCCTATGTCACTGATCTTAAGTGCCGTTGAGTCAGTTATGACTCGTAGTGATCCTATATAAGGAGTGGCTGGTAGATTTGACTCACAGACCTTCTGATCTGCAGTCTGGTGCCACAGCAGGACTCCCAACAAATCATGTATATTCAACTTCTAAATGTGACACACCTCTCTACTACAGAAATGCTCATCCAAAGCAATGGTTAATCTCCCCTGCTCAATCAATTGGAGCCCTGGTGTGACACTGTAGAATAAGCACTGGACTGCTAACCACAGATTGGCAGCTCAAATCCACAAGTCGCTCCGCAGAAACCCTATATGTGATCGCTATGAGTTGGAACTGACTTGACAGTACTTAACAACAATCCATTAAATTGGAGTCCTGGTGTTGCACTGTAAGATAAGCTCTAGACTGCTAACTGCAAGAACTGTGGTTCAAGCCCACCAGCTGTTCCTATACAGGTTTTCTCTAAGTCAGAACTGACTCAATGGCACTTAACCACAACAGCACCAGTTAAATTATAAAATATTCCCACCCTTCATTAAACCATAAAGTTCTTGATAGCAAGGATTATTGTTTGTCATTGCATCCCTACAATCCCAGCCCTTGGATATTGTTGGTGTGTTTATTATAAGGATAGAAAATTTGGCTCAGTTTACTACACAATCTTGTCACGATGGAGGCAATTAGGGTTGGGGGAGTGAGGGGAAAGAACTGGTTCAAGTTCCAGTCAAGTCAGTTTCAACTCATGGTGAGCCTCCCCGTGTGCGTATTAGAGTAAAGCTGTTCTCCATTCAATTTTCAATAGCTGAATTTTCACAAGCAAATCACCAGGCCTTTCTTCCAACCATTCTGGAAAGACTTGAAGTTTCAACATTTCCATTAGCAGTATGTTAACACAAGTTTGCATTACTCGGGGACTTCATGAACAGAGGAAGAAGGGTAGATGTAAACACCAATAGTAACAGTACTTCTGCCATACCTGCCACTTCCCCAATCACGTAACTGATTATATCATTCATTTTGCGGTTGTCTCCAAAAATATTTACAGTCAAATTTATACCCTGCATTTAACAATTCCCCAGAATCTTCTCAAAAGCATTTTACGAATCAGATACATGAAAAATTTCATCTTATTTTTTGTCAGCTGCAATATCCTTTTTTTCTAATCCCCACTTCATCACTGTTGTTCTGCTTTCTTCTTGAGCATTTACACAAGTCTTCAATACATTTTATCTCCTGAAAATAGACACTACATAAACTTTAACTTGTTGGTTCTGCAGTTGTACAGCAGGGACATTTTTCACATTTAAAAACCATATGAATCATAGTTAACCTTCACTTGGGACTCTGGGGAACACTGCAGGGGAGCAGCATATTTTAATAAGGAAAAGGCAAGTCAGAGTCACAAGGGACCCTCGAAGTTTTCACAACTGCCTAACTCAGTTTTGCACCACCCACATGCACGATAAATAACCTATGAGCAATTAGACTTGCCAACCTATTGAGCCGATGACTATTTGAGTGGATGTTGGTAAGGGTGGAGGACCTAAAAGTAAAAATCCATTGCCATCGAGTCATTTCTGACTCATAGTAACCTTGCAGGACACAGTTGAACTGTCCTATAGGGTTTCCAAGGCTGTAATCTTTATTGAAAAAGACTGCCATATCTTTCTCCCATAGAGCAGTTGGTGGATACACACCAACTTTTTGCTTAGCAGCCAAGCACTTTTCCAATGTGCCACTAAGGGGAAGCTAACTTGCAGTTAGTACCCACTTGAACAGTGCTTGGGTGGATGGCTGACAAGTACTCAACCAGATGAAGTTAAAGATGTTTGATACTGTAAGTATAAATTGCTACAGTTTATTGAACTGGACCTTTGCTTATGAATGCAGTTGCTCAGAATTTCAACCAGTATGGAAAGATTCTTCATATCAAGGAATTAACTTGTTTCCCCAGTACACTGGGTTGATAGGGATGGGCAATGTAGACATTGGCTATCAAAAATGGGGGGCTATAAAGGCATGAAGTGACTAGCTTACAAATTTTCATGAGTACGCTGTTTCAGAACAAGGGGAGAAAGGTAGAATCCCCACTGAATAGTTTTCCTCTTCTCTAGATAGATCTGGGAAAGGACATAGGGTATGATGCTGATAAGATTTTATGATTCATTTGTAAGTAATTCTTAGCAGGATTAATTGTGATTGTCTCAACTGTAATTGTACAAGATGTGCAACTAAAAGAGGAGAGTAGTTCATCTTTCGTTTCAGAAACAGAGGACCCCAGGGCCATCAAGAAGGAAGAGCAAGAATGAAGCCTGAGATCCTACCTAGAAAAGCAGCAACAGCACAGACAGTGGTAGAGATGATGGCATGAAGAGATAGAGCAGTTGCAGGCTCTAGCCCCATGGACTGAGTAAAACTGTGTGCCTGCAGGCAGGAGGTTAGCTTTCAGGATATGTCCTTGTTGTTTGTTGTTAGGTGCTATCAAGTCAGTACTGACTCATAGTGACCCTATGCACAACAGAACAAAACACTCCCTGGTCCTATGCCAACCTCACAATCATTGCTACCGTCGAACCCATTGCTGCTGCCACTATGCCAATTCAACTTGTTGGGGTTCTTTCTCTTTTCTCCTACCCTCCACTTTACCAAACATATCTTTCTCCAGGGACTGGTCCCTCTTCACAACATCTTCAACGTATGAGAGACAAAGTTTGTCCATCCTGGCTTCCAAGGGACATTCTGATATTACTTCTTCCAATTCATTAGTTTGTTCGTTTGGTAGTCCATGGTACTTTTAATATTTTCCTACAACACCATAACTCAAATGCATCCGTTTTTCTATGATCTTCCTTATTCACTGTCCAACTTTCACATGCATATAAGATTATTGAAAACACCATGACTTGGCTCAGGTGCACCTTAGTCCTCAAACTGACATCTTTGTTCTTGAAGAATTTAAAGAGGTTTGTCTAACAGATTTACCTAATGTGGTACATCATTTGATTTCTTGACTGCTGCTTCTGTGAGTGTGGATGGTTCATTTGAGCAAAATGAAGTCTTTGACAACTTCAATTTTTTCTCCATTTATATGGATGTTTTAGTTGGTCCAGTGGTGAGGATTTTTGTTTTCTTTACATTAAGGTGCAATCCATTCTGAAGGCTGTGGTCTTTGATCTTTATCAGTATTTTAAGTCCTCTTCACTTTCAGCCAACAAGGATGTAACATCTGCATATCCCAGGATGTTAATGAGTCTTCATCCAATCCTGATGCCATGTTTTTCTTAATATAACCCAGCTTCTTGGATTATTTGCTCAGCATACGGATTGAATAAATACTGTGAAAAACTACAACCCTGGCACATACATTTGCTACTTTTAATCCATTCCATGTACCTTTGTTCTGTTTGAACAACTGACTCTTGGTTTATGTACAGGTTCATCATGAGCACACTTAAGTGATTCAGAATACTCATTCTCTGCAATGTTGCCCATAGTTTGTCATAATCCATGCAATCGAAAGCCTTTGTGTAATCAATAAAACATAGGAAAATCTTTCTAGTATTCTCTGCGTTCAACCAATATCCATATGACATCAGCAATGATATCCTTTGTTCCACGTTCTCTCCTGAATCTGGCTTGAACTTCTAGAAGTTCTCTGTCAATGCATGTTTGCAGCTGTTTGGGGATTATTTTTAACAAATTTTACTTGCATGCAATATTAATAATGTCTGATGATTTCCACATTCTGTTGTGTCACTTCTCTTTGGAATGGGCACAAATACAGATCTCTTCCAGTCAATTGGCCAGGTAGTTGTCTTCCAAATTTCTTGGCATAGATGAGTGAGTGCCTCCAGTGCTGCATTAATTTGTTGAAAGATTTCAATTTGTATTCCATCAATTCTTAGAGCCTTGTTCTTTGCTATTGCCTTCAGTGCACCTTGGATTTCTTCCTTCAAGATCATTGGCTCTTGATCATATGCTACCTCTTAAAATGGTTGAACATCAACCATGTCTTTTTGGTACAGTGACTCTGTGTATTCGTTCCATCTTCTCTTAATGACTTCTGTATCATTCAACACTTTCCCATAGAATCCTTCAATAATGTGACTCAAGACTTGAATATTTTCTTCAGCTCCCTCAATTTGAGAAATTCTGAGCATATTCTTCCCTTTTGGTTTTCTAACTACAGGTCTTGGCACATTTCTTTATAAAATTTACTCTGACTTCTTGGACAGTCTTGTGAAACTTTCTATTCAGCTTTTTATCACCTCATTTCTTCCATTTACTTTGGCATCTCTATGCTGGAAAGCAAGTTTCAGAATATCTTCTGACATCCATTTTGGTCTTTTCCTTCTTTCTTGTCTTCTTAATGACCTTTTTCTTTCTTTCTTAATGATATTCTTGATGTCATGTCACAACTCTTCTGGTCTTCATTCTTTAGTGTCTAGTATATCAAATCTGCCTTCAAATGATCTCTAAATTCAGTTGGGACATGTTCAAGGTCATATTTTGGCTCTTGTGAACTTGTTTTCATTTTCTTCAGCTTCCACTTGAGCTTCATTGTTAGCAATCTGCTCCCGGTCTTGTTTTGGCTAATGATATGTAGCTTCTCCCTCATCTCTTTCCATAGATGCAGTCATTTTGATTTTTGATATTCTTTCTGGTGAGGTCCATATGTATAGTCATATTTTACGTAGTTTAAAAAAGGTATTTGCAATGAACAAGTCATTGGTCTTTCAAAAGTCTATCTTGCGATCTCCAGCATCATTTCTATTTGTTTCCAACCTTTGCATTCCAATCACCAATAATTATCAATACATCTTGATTGCATGTTTGATCAACTTCAGACTGAAGAAGTTGGTAGAATTTTGCAATTTCATCATCACTGGCTTTAGTGGTCAGTGCATATATTTGAATCACAGTGGTATTGACTGGTGTTCCTTATAGACATATGGATATTATCCTATCACAGACAGCATTGTACTTCAAGAAAGATCTTGATATGTTCTTTTTGATGGTGAACGTAATGCCACTCCTCCTCAATTTGCCATTCCCAGCATAGTATACCACGTGATTGTCAAATTCAAAATGGCCAATATCAGTCCACTTCAGCTCTCTAATGCCTAAGCCTCTGATATTTATACATTCCATTTCATTTTTGGCAATTTCCAATTTTCCTACATTCATACTTCATATATTACATGTTCTGATTATTAATGGATGTTTACAGGTGTTTCTCTTTGTTTTAAGTTATGCCCCATCAGTAAATGAAGGTCTTGAAGGCTTTACTCTATTTGCATCATCACAATCAAATCTACTTTATGAAGCAGGTCTTTGCCAGTCACATTTTGAATGCCTTCTAACCTGAGGGGCTCATCTTCCAGCACTATATCTGACAGTATTCTGGTGTTGACAGTGTTCCAATGCTATTCATAGGTTTTCAATGACAAAATATTCAGAAATAGTCCGTCACTTCTTCTTCCTAGTCTGTCTTCATCTGGATGCTCATCTGAAATCTGTCTACCATGTGTGACCCTGTAGGTATTTAAAATACCAGTGGTATAGCTTTCAGAATCGCAGCTATATGCAAGCAACACAGTACGACAAACTGACAGATAAGTACTAAACAACATGTTGTTTAAAAATCAGCATAAAGTGAATGCATTGAGAGTATTATATATGGCCCAAAACTTAATTGCATAAATATCTTTTTTTTCTTAAATGTTTTATTGTGAATTATGTGATAGTTTACATGGGAGAACATTAGTTTTACATTCTTTCTATCATATATTGTCTCAATGCCATGGTTACAATCCCCTCCATGCATCATCAACCAACCAAAGGATATACCCTGCAATCCCTCCCCTGTACCCCCCCAGGTCTTCAGCACACAGTCGCTCTCCCTCTCTGGTTCTAAAGTCTCCAGCTGCTCCATTGCTCCACGTCATCATCTCTGCCTCCAACTCAGGCATCACTGCTTCTCTGGGTAGGGTCCCGCTCTCTGCTCTTCTCCCTTGATGGTCCCAGGGACCTCCGCTCCTAGACTGAAAAGTTAATCACTCCCCTCCTTGCTATAAAACATCTACCTTTACATTTCCAACCCTCACAATCAGTCCTGATAACAATTATTCACTATCATATCACCAGAGACCCGTCTGCATTTCATTGCATCAGCCCCGCCTAGACAGATTGGCTACTACTCACTGGAGATTCTACCTACCTCCAGGCCCTCTGGATCTAGGTGGCAAGACCTGGGGACTCTTGGGCCCAGAGTCAGTGACATAGCCACAGAGCACTAGAGTGGAGAGTGAAGCATCCAGCCGGTAGGAAGAGAGGGCATATGCATAAGAACTCCCACACTTGCAGATAATACCCACTTATCCTGGCTTCAATGACTGGATGATCAGAGCTCAACCAGAAGTAAAAAGAAGAGGGGAAAAAAAAAAAAAAAGTATTCTCATTCAATTTGATGAACTTGACCTACACCTATGGAAGCAGTAGCTCAAAAGAGGGAACGAGTCTTTACAGCAACAATCATTCCCACCCCCTCCACACACAGAGTAGACAGGGATGGGCAACTTGGACATTGGCTACCCAAAATGGGGGTCGGGGGGCTACAAAGGCAAGAAGTGACTGGCTTACAAGCTTTCAAGAGGGAACCTAGATCCAGAGGGCCTGCATAAATATTTTTATTCACAACTTTCATTTAATTTTTCCATATAATTTAGTACATGGAGAGCAGGGAGAAAAATTTTTTTTAAAGAAACCAAAACCTTAACCAATGTATAATTTCTACAATGCAATATCAACTGATTTATTTTAGACAAAATTTCAACCTGTTTTGTAACTATTCACTCACGTCCTCAGTGGAGGATAGTCAGCATCGATAATGTTAGATTAAAAAAAGCTGAGCTTTCACATCATCATCACTTTTTTTTTTTGGCTTTGGAAAGACAAAGAATAAAGTATTCAAATAGCTTTACTGAGAACACCCAGTTTGCATTTTACATTGTTTACTAAAGCAAGCTGCTCTAGCAGTTGTTTTGAGGAAGAGAAAACGTTTGTCAGCTGAATTCCAAGAAGATAGTTTGAGTGTGTGGGAGGAACCTAAGTGCACTTGACCAACACATGGCATTCATGCTGTGAAGACAACAGATGGAGCTGCTTCAGCAATTCACTAAGTATGGTCAGTAAAATCACAGCTACTTTGATGGACTTTATTTTCATTTCTGTTTAAGCGCTTTTCAAATTGTCATTCTAAAAGCCAAATCTCTTATGAAAAGCACTAATTCCCAAGCAATGGCATGCATTTCATGGTCATAAATGGGACAACTGCTGTGGATTATATTCTAATTAAGTGGCCACCACAGAACCAGACTCAAAATACCATAAAGAAGTTGCATCAAGTAGACTCCTACTCATGGTGACACCATGTAGAGTAGAAATGTGACCTATAGGGTTTCCAATGGATAATTCTTTGTGTGTGAAACAGATGCATTTGAGTTGTAGTGTTGGAAAAGAATATTAAAAGTACCATGGTCTGCCAGAAGAATAAACAAATCTGCATTAGATGAAGTATAGCCAGCATGTTCCTTAGAAGCCAGGAAGGAGAGGCTTTGTCTCTCATACTTATGACACGCCATCAGGAGGGGACAGTCTCTGGAGAAGGACTTCATGTTTGGTAATGTGGAGGGTCAGCAAAAAAGAGTAATCCCTCACTCCTCCACCCTCACCCCAAGGAGATGGATAGACACAGTGGCAGCAGCAATGATCTCATACTTAGCGATGACTGTGAGGATGGCTAGGACTGGGCAGTATTTCATTCTGTTGTGCATAGGTTCACCATGAGTCAGAGCCAACTCAATGGAATCTAACAACAACCCTAACTGGTCACCTGGCCATTCTCCCATGTGGTCTCTGAGCACACTTAAACTTCCAACCTTTCAGTTACCAGCTAAATGTGTGAGAGTTTGAATTCCAACAATCATGCCTAACCAACATGATCACAGTCAGTGTAGGCATCAACAGAATAAATGTTAAAGTTCTATAATCCAATAAGCCATCTTCCAGATGCCGTGAGGATCTCTGGTCCACTCACAGAGATGGGCAAGACTCAGATCTCCACAGGAGCAGGGCTCCTGTCTGACAGTGCAGGGGAGATTTAGGAATTTCAAAGCTGGCAGTGAGGGAAATACCTCTGAATCTGCTGAGAGCCCTCTAAGGGGTTTTCAGGAAAACAGGCTCTCATTCCAGCCTTTACTCCTGGTTCCTTATTGTCTCTATTTGTTTGTTTGTTTTCTCACTAGTTCAGGAAGGAAATAATGTCCAGTGTTCTTGGAAGATTGTCTTCTGAAGGTCATAGAAGAGGAAAGAGAGTCAAACCACACTCATCCCTTTTTTCCCAAACTGGTGCTCCAAAGTGCTATTGAATTATTTCCGCCTCCCCCTTTCCTGCTCTTCTCCCCATATATTTTTCCTAACCTACTCAAAAGTAGGATCCAAAAAAGTGATTCAATTTGCTCAACCAATCCCAAGGCTTCAAGCAGGTAAAACCAATACAAAGGAGGTCGTAAACACCACAGCGATTCCTCATCTATGAATCCATATGTCATACATGATGGGTAATTCATACAAGTAATGTTCAGCAGGGCATAAAGAGGCAAACATTTCCATTCAGTCCTGGTACGTCCTGGCGGCATAATGGGTTAAGCACTGGGCTGCTAACGAAAACATCAGTGGTTCAAACTCACTAGCCATTTTAGAGTAGAAAGATGAGGCTATCTGTTTCCACAAGATTTGGTCTCAGAAACCCTATGCAGCAGTTCTACTCAGTCCTATAGTGTTGTTATGAATAGGAATAAACCTATGGCAATGAGCTGGTAGGTTGGTTATCTGGTTCATGGATTGAACCAAACCACTGAATCACAAATCTGGCATTTTAGATTTCAAGATTACTTATCTTTAAAGTTATTTTTCTAGGTGGAAATTATCCGATATACATGCACAATTTAGGATGCACCACTAACCAGTAGTCAGTGGAATTGAGCTCATTAGAATCTGGAAAGTCAAGTAATTTATTCCCACCAGTGTAGAAACAATGGATAAAGTTAATATATTGTTATCCCTGGGACGTTAAGGAGTGCTGCAACTTGGTGAGATTTCCATGGATGCAGGTCTGGAATCTCAAAGATTAATTTTGCCATTGAATCAGGCCCAGGTTCAGATTAGGTTACCTTAAGAATTGTGCACATTTATCTCTCATAGCTAAGAATCACCCTTTTTCTACCCAAAGAACATAACTCTCAAATACAATAGATAATGACTTCTATTGTTTAGGGCACCTGTCCTTTGGACTTGTTGCCATTAAGTGCTACTGAGTCGGTTCCGGTTCACAGTGAGTCTGTATAGAGTTTCTGAGGCTGTAAATCTTTGCAGGAACAGAAAGCCTCATCTTTGTCCCTCCGAGTGGCTAGTGGACTCCAATCATTGACTTTGTGGTTCACAGTCCAGTGTTTATTCTACAGAGCCACTGCGCTCCCATTGGACTTGTTAGAGAAATGCTAATTTATTTCTTTATTCACTCATTACCCAATAGTTTTGAATACTTACTATATGCCAGACAAAACAATAAGACTAGATACAAGTACCCATAAGGATTTTGTCTACAGCTAACTTACTCCGTCTTGGACCATGAGGAGATAAAGAGATATATTATCTCATATAATATAGACTCAATCAGGGTTCTTCTTCCATTTCTATATTGTTCTTTCTGTCCTTTGCAAGTATTGGCTGTTCTCTTAGAATAGTTTCTCTGGGCCAAATGATCCTCTGGGTAGCATTTTTAAAATTATTATTATTCATACCTATTAGGAGAGAAAGAAAATTTTCTTTGATCCACAAGAATACAAATTCTTCTTTTCAACATGATTGGGTCATCTTAGGTGGTATCCCCATGCCACCAGTGCCCAGAAAGAGGATGCCCTGTGCTGACTGGCTCTAGAACCAAGGATAGAATTGTCAATCACAGTCCAACCCCTGACCTGCAATGAAGTCATTTTCTTCAGAGCCACAAGTGCCATTGTTTTTAAGTGCCATTGAGTCAGTTTCAATTCATAGCATTCTTGTACAGGGTTTCCAAGAAGCATCTGGTGATGCTTGAACCACCAACTTTGTGGTTAAGAGTTCAGTATTTATCCTTCAGCACCACACCAGGACTGCAGTAGACACCTAACTAAAACCAGTGTTCATTACAAAGGAGGAAGGAATTAAGATGTTGGGTAGAGATTTAGGCTTTAAACAGGTTTATTCTATTGTGACCCTTTGCTGAGAATTTGCTACCTATTTGCTACCTATCCTAGGTGGAGTGTACACATAAGAATCATCTGGGAATTTGGTTGTGCTGTAGATTCTAATTACTGTATCTCCGAGGTAGAAATATAAATTATCATTAGGGAATTCAAACCAGGATGAACCTGATCCAAAACTTGGTAGAGACCCAGCAAAACCCACTATAGATAAACAAGGGAGCTTCAAAAAGTCTGTGGAAGAATTCCATTTTTCCATAAACTTTTGATGAAGAGTAAGCAGTCAATTATTATAAAGTTTGATGAGTGCTCAGGTAGAGGGTGGGTGGCATTATGTATATTGGTTTATATTGTGATAAACTCTTAAAAAACAAACTGATACATTGAGAGAGAATAAACAAGAGAGGTGCTCTCCTTGTTTGTTGGGGGGGGGGGAAGAATTTTGAGAAGATAGCATTGAAGCTGAGATCTTAGATCTAAAAAGGAAGATGGAGCCAGCTGTGCAGAGCTGAGTTTGCAGAGTGAGTGATAGATTAGATGAAGGAGAGTAGGGGTGAGGGAGGTAGACAAATCTTGTTTGACTCCCAGGTGTCTGCCATGTGCACCTAAACTGGTTCATCTAGACTGGAAGGGGTCTATTTAGATGGATAGCAGAAATTGAGGAGAAGGAGGTATGCAGGAAAACTAAGAGTTATGTTTTGGCTATGTCATGTTTATGATGACTGTGAGACGTCCAAGGGAAGATGTCAAATAGTCTCAGGAGTCAGGATCTGGCAGGAAACCAGAGTAATTTGAGGAGAGTTTAATAAAAGGACTATTTACAAAGGCATAGGCAAGCTTTAGGAAAAGCAAAGATAATAGTGCAGTACCCCAAGGCTGGTCACAGTGGGGAGCCTGAAGGAGCAAAAGAAAGGAGCATTTTTAGAAAATAGGTACCGAAGGAGGAGGACTTTACAAAGGAGATAGATAAGATATAGCCAGGGGCATAGGAGAAAAAGCAAGACAATGTGGTAGTCCAGAACAAAAAGAGGACGCAGTTTCAACAGGAAAAATAGCTGATTATCCTGGGTGGATGGCTCTTGAGAAGTTGAATAAGAAGAAAACATAAATGTGCCTTTTTGATTTGGCAATGTTCTTTAATAAATATGTCAAGCACTCTGCTTGTAGGTGGTGTAACAATGAGTAAAACCTAGATTTAGAGGACACCCCAATATAGATTAGAAGCCATATACCACACTGTGGGATAACGACTCTGGTCTCTGATAGAAATAGGAACAAGTGCCTTTTGAAAGCAGAGAGATATTTTAGAAAGGACAACCAATTCCATACATGGAAAAAATACTTTGGAACAAAGAATGCCAGTACTGGGAAAGTCTTGCGTTTGAAAGGAGAGGAAAATGAAGCTTAGAAAGGAAAATGACTTGTCATTCCTTGACGCAGTACCTCATTTTGTCTTAAAATCCCAAAACACTCTTGATTTCAGAATTTGCCGTGAGACCCTTTGGAGAATAAACTGATGACCTATATGCTTTGTAAGAATGAAAGCATAATATGACCTATGCTTAAAATTTTTGTTATGCCTGGAAAATTTAAAGAGATATGGAGTCCTGGTGTGGAACTGTAGGACAAGCACTGGACTGCTAACCAGAAGGTCAGTAGTTCAAACCCACCAGCCACTCCTTGCAAATCCTATACAGGGTTGTTGTTGTTGTTAAGTGTTTTTGAGTCATCTCCAGGTTTTTTTCTCTGAGTGCATATGTGTGTATAAATGTGTTTTTTAAAATGTATTGTAACTTGGTTTTGCTTCATTAATTATACTAAAGAAACATCTTTACCAATGAACATATTTCTGTATTATTCTTAGTGGCTATACAACTTTCCATTTTATTGTATATTTAATCAAACCTTTATTTTTAGAAACTTTGGTTTTCTACAAAGTTAAACATGAACATGACAAGTTGGAATTGACATTACTGTAGCTGTATCTTTGCCAACTGTGCAATAATCAGAATAATTCGTAGAATGGAATTGTTGGGTTATAGAATAAAGTAGGGTAGTGGTGTTGTTGTTAAGTGTAATCAAGTTGGTTCCGACTCATAGTGACCCTGCATAGGGTTTCTGAGGAGCAACCAGTGGGTGGGAAATGTAATTTGATAGCTGAAATATGAAAACCAGCCATCAGAGAACTGAGGTGAGTTTTGACATAAATTATATACTAAAATATTATACAACTGTACCCAGAGGCTAAGAACAAAAGGCAGACCTTATCTTTGTTGTCAAATGCTGTCAAGTCAGTTCCGTATCACAGCAACCCTGTATTGGGTTTCTGAAGAGCAGCTGGTGGGATTGAAACACTGATCTTGTAATTAGCAGTCCTGTGCTTATCCTACAGTTCCATACCAGGATTCTAGCTTTCTCTTTGTTGTTGTTGTTAAGTGCTGTGAGTCGGTTCTGACTCATAGCAACCCTGTATAGGGTTTTCGAGGGCATCTGGTGAGCTTGAGCCGCCGACCTTGTGGTTCAAACTAATTTTGCAGTCCAGTGCATTAACCCACAGCACCACACCAGGATTCCAACTTTCTCTTTATTCAGGACCAAATTCTTTACTATACAATGGTTTAGTCTACTTTCCAGTTGGCCCTCATTGATTCTCACCTCCAGGAATTCATGTGTTTGTGTTGCTTCCTCCCACCTTAAATGGGGACTGGTCTGAGTGCCCAGTAGAACATGGCAAAAGCTATGATCTATAAATTCCGAGACTAGGTTGCAAAAGAATTACAGCTTCCTTCTTGCTCTCCTGGATTACATGTTCAATAGGAAGTCTGTTACCATGCTGTAAGGACATTCTAGCAGCCTTATGGAGAGGCTTATGTGAAAAGCAACAGAGGCCTCCCAGCAATACCCAGTAGTAACTTACCAGCCATGTGATTAAGCCAATTTAAAAGTTGATCATCCATCCCCATGGATAACCTCAACTCTGGGCCGACACCTTTGCTGCAACCTCTTCAGGGAACCTAAGTAAGAATCAAGAGGCTTAATAATCAGTAATTATTGTTTTTTTTAATCACTAAAGAGTTTTGGAGTGCATTTTGGTTCTCATCGATAGTTAATTTAATACACTACATTCTAAGCATGTGTGGACTCATTGCTGAAATTTTCTAAAATCAGAAAGCATTTGGAGTGATCTCAAAGAGCATTGCGAAAGGGCTTCAAAGAGTTTGTGGGAAAAATCCATTCTTTTTCAGTCCATTTTTTCATAAACATTTTGAAGCCCTCATATATGTGGGAAATAGCAAGAGCTGGGACTGGAGAGGAAAGCAGAGATAAGATTGTGGTACACACTGCAGTTCTTGCCTTCTTCCTTGCCAACTAAACCAACTTTTGTTTACATATCCGGAGCAGATTTGATGATGTCAGGCAGAGATAGTGTGTATATCAAAAAGAGGGAGACCTGGGGACTCCTGCGCCCATGAACAAGGACATAGCCATGGAGGGCTAGAGCTGAAGGTGAAGTGTCCAGCTGATATGAAATGGGGGAGATGCACAAGAATGCCCAAACTTGCAGATAGCACTCATTTGACCTAACTTTGTTGGCTTGATGATCATAACTCAACTAGAGAAAGATAAAGAAATTTGATAAAGGAAGCAAGTGCAAATTGCTATAATTTGATGAATTTAAACTATACTTATGGATGTTGTTGTTGTTGTT
>NW_006408529.1:31776670-31780335 GCF_000296735.1 Chrysochloris asiatica | reverse complement strand
GCGTAGGGTAGGGTGGAGTGAAGGATACAAAGGCATGAAGTGGCTGGCTTACATGAAGGAGTTTAGTTTTAGAATGAGTGGGAGAAGGCAGAATCCCCACTGAATAGTTTTCATCTTATGTAGCTGGATCTGATTAAAGAGATGGGGATCGGATTCTTTTGATTCAATAGTGAATAATTGTTATCAAAACTAATTGCGATTGTCACAGCTGTAAGGTAGACGTTGTATAACCAAAAGGGAGGAGTAGTTAATCTTGCATTCCAGGAACAGAGGCCCCTGGGACCATCAAGGGAGAAGAGCAAGAGCAGGATGTGGGATCCCAACCAGAGAAGCAGTGACAACAGAGATGGAAGCAGAGGTGATGGCATGGAGAGATAGAGCAGCTGAGGACTCTAGACTCATGGAAAGAGAAAGACTGTGTCCTGGCAGCCAGGAGGCTGGCTTGCAGAATGTGCCCATTGGTTGTTTAAGTGATGATATATTACTGTGTGTTATTGTGTACATCAAAAACCACAGAAAAAAACACAGAGGGAATAGAAGCAAATACTGCTAACCCATGATGCATGGAGGAGATTATAATCATTCCAGTGAAACAAAATACGATAGGTTGAGTGCAAAACCAATGTTCTTGGTTCTCCAAGTGGGTTCGGTGGAGAAACCCAGGACTGAAGATCATGGAGGGAACTCAGAGTGGGAACGCGACTGGAGCAGAGGCCCGGCAGCCACAGAAGCGCTATTAGCGGCAACATGCTCACTTCAACCCCATTGTGGACCATACTCTGCACTACCCTGTGAAGCCAGAGATGGACTGGTCTGAGCTATATCCGGAGTTCTTTGCTTCACTGACCCAAAATCAGAGCCATGATGACCCAAAGGGAAAAAAAGAGAAGAGATCTCAGGCCCAAGTGGAATTTGCAGACATAGGCTGTGGTTATGGTGGCTTGTTATTGGAACTGTCACCACTGTTCCCATACATGCTGATTCTAGGCCTGGTAATTCGGGTGAAGGTTTCAGATTATGTGCAAAATCGGATTCGGGCCCTACCTGCATCTTCTGGAGGTGAATTCCAGAACACTGCTTGTCTCCGTAGTAATGCCATGAAGCATCTTCCTATCTTCTTCCAAAGGGGCCAGCTGATGAAAATGTTCTTCCTCTTCCCTGACCCACATTGTAAGTGGACAAAGCACAAGTAGTGAATGATCAGTTCCACACTACTGGCAGAATATGCCTATGTGCTAAGAGTCGGTGGGGCTGGTATGCACACTAACAGATGTGCTGGAGTTACACAGCTGGATGTGCACCCATTTTGAAGAGCACCCTCTGTTTGAGCATGTGCCTCTGGAGAAGCTGAGTGAAGACCCCATTGTGGGACATCTGGGTACCTCAACTAAAAAGGGAAAGAAAGTTCTATGCAGTTGAGGAAATAATTTTCCAGCCATCTTCTGAAAGAATACAGGACCCCAACTTTCAAGCAGTGACCCCCAATCCCACTCTACCTGCTCACTGACTGCTCACCTTGCCTTAGCTGTACCCTTTATTTTAGAAGCCAAAAAAGATTAGACTCCCACCCACCCAGCCCTACCCACCACCCTCTGGCCTTTCCTGCTCAAATGAAATACCCTAACTAGTCTCCCTGTCTTGCCCTCTTTTGCAGGCACAAAGCTGAAGAAGCTAACTGCAATGTTCAAAGGACCTTTGAATAGAGGGAATCTTGGATGGGTATAGGTTCTTACTCTGTCTTAGCACACTCCACCTGAGATCTCTTCTAAGCTGGAGTGAGGAACATAGTGCTCTCCTGTACATCTAAACTGCCTGCTGGGCTTAAAAAAAAACACAACAAAAATCTATGTTCTCCCATGTAAACTATCACTCAATTCACAATAAAAGCTTAAAAAAAAAAGAAGAAGAAGAAGAGGGAAACGAAGGCACAGCCTCATCAGAGTGAAAACAGCAGAGATACAGTAGCAGCATAAGAAAAGTAGTCACTGACTTAAGGAAAAAAGTGGAATAACAGATGTTAAAGCAAAAAAACAAAACAAAAAAACCAGCCATTGATTTGAGTCTGACTCATAGCAAGCCTAGGGTTTCCGAGACTATAAACCTTTATGTAAGCAGAAAGCCTCATCTTTCTCTTGTCTGGTGACTTGATCTGCCTACCTTGTGTTTTGCAGTTCAGCGCTTATCATACAGTGCTTATCCCAATTTGTGATTTGCAGTTCAGTGCTTATCCTAATTTGTCCTCTGGTGGTAATGTGCAATGTAGTTGGTTCCAACTCATAGTGACCCTGTATAATGTTTCCGAAGCTAAAAACTTTTATTGGAGCAGAAAGCCTCATAATTCTCTCATGAAATGGCTGGTAGTTTCAAACTGCTGATCTTGAGGTTAGCAGCTCGACTTGTAACCGCTACACTACCAGAGCTCCTTATCTGTCCAATAGTGATTGCTAAATTTTTCAAAGATTTTTCCAATTCAATTATACTACAAGAATGGATCAGCGTTCTTAAAAATGACCAATCCCGGCCTGACTACTGGACCAGTGTGTTCCTTCTAGACTCTTGTTTTACAATATGAACAGTTTGGTTTTTTTTTTTTTCAAATTTTGCTATCATTTCCACTAAGAATATCCAAAGTACAAGGATGAATCAAAAATTATCTGCACTCTGGCTGTAGAATTTATTTTAATCAACTTTTAGAAAAGACAAATACACCATTTTTTTTTTGCTTATAATCTCCTTGCTTTTCAATACATTTTGTACATTTGTCAACAAATTTTCATATTACCTTATTTTAAAAATGTTTTAGGCTGAGCTGCAATCCAGGAATGCACCGCTGTCTTTACTTCTTCATCAGAGGTGAATCTTCATCCTGGAAGTGCTGCTTTCAGGGGACCAAACAGTGAAAGTCTGATGGAGCAAGATCAGGACTATGGGAAGGATGTTTTAACACTTCAAAATGAAGTTTCTGCAGAGTGTCAACAGTGTGGGCAGAGGTGTGTAGACATGTATTGTAATGCAAGATCACAATGCCCTTGAATAGCAGTCCTTTGCATCTTACTTAAGGAGCACTGTTGATTATTGAAATATTTCCTGATAGTATTCTAATATTGGTGTTTGAAAATCCCAGAAAACTGTAAGCATCAATTTTCCAGCTGATGGTTGACTTTTGGACATTTTCTTGGTCAGTTTTCTGAGAGTAAACAGCAGAGTATGGAATGGAAACATCCTAATTTGCTGTTCAAAAAATGGTTCAGAAGTCAACCATAAGCTGGAAAATTGATGCTTACAGATTTCTGGGACTCTCAAGGGCCAGTATTTAAACACTATCAGAAAAAGTTCTGCCTATCAACTGTGCTCCTTACAGTGAGATACTCACTGAAGAGTTGAAGTCTGAACTTCTGATTAAACACAGAAGACCGTTATCCAGGGGTGTTGTGATCTTGCACGACAATGCACGTCCACACATCTCTGCCCACACTGTTGCCACTCTACAAAAACTTTGTTTTGAGATGTTAAAGCATCCTCCCTATAGTCGTGATCTTGCTCCATCAGATCTTAACTGTTTGGTCCCCTGAAAGCAGCCCGTCAAGGATGAAGATTCACCTCTGATGAAGAAGTGAAGACAGTGGTACATACGTGGCTCACAGCTCAGCCTAAAACATTTTTTT
>NW_006408529.1:31768580-31770425 GCF_000296735.1 Chrysochloris asiatica | reverse complement strand
GCATTACTGGTGGTACTACAAAATGGTCCAACCTCTCTGGAAAGCAATATGGTGTTTCCTCAGAAAGTTGAAAATAGAAATACTTTATGATCCAGCAATTCTTCTACTTGGTATTTACCCACAAGAAAAATGAGCCACAATCTGAGAAGATATATGCACGCCAGTGTTCATAGCAGCACTATTTACAATAGCAAAAAGATGGAGGCAGCAAAAGTGCCCATCAACTGAAGAATGGATAAACAAACTGTAGTACATACACACAATGGAATACTATGCTACCTTGAAGAGCACGACCCAAAACACACAGCTGTAAGGGGCACATACAATTTGTTTGGAGTAAACAGAGAGTATAGAAAAATTTGTATGTGACAACCAAATTTTTATCAAGGAATTATCAGAAACAAATAGTCTCCCTAACTTTAATTCCATGTAAAATATAGTATGGATGTAAAAAGGTTTCAGTGGTTAAACATTCACAAGTAGTCTGCCTTTGCTTCTTCTTAGTCTGTTTAGTCTGGAAGCTCAGTTGAAACCAAGCCACCATGGGTGACCCTCTTGGTACTTACAATATCAGTATTAAAGCTTCCAGAATCACAGAAACAGGCAACCTACTAAAGTACAACAAACTTGAGAATTTCTCGAGAAAGACATTGAAGTTTTCCTCTTTTTTTCCTGACTCTCCACTTTACCAAGCATGATGTCTTTGGAACATTTTATAGAATTGAAACAAACATATTCTAAAGTTAACCATCAAATGTTTAAAAAGAAATTATGTCATTCACACAAATTTCAGGAAACCACGTCAACCTGCAGGTTGATGAAAAAAAACACAGAAAATAGATAGAAAGGACAGGAATAAAATGTGTCCACCCCAGCCTTCCATTTAATACTAGACTTCAAAGAGTGGTGTGATGATCTATCTCAGCAGCTCAGGCTCTTCTGCCCTATGTCCTTTCAGAACATAGACAGTCACAACATGCCATTGACACAGAATGCATCACTTCTGGGAAGAACACTTCAACTAAAGTCACAGATTAAATACATTAAGAGGGTAAGATATGTTGTTGTTGAAAGCACACAGGGCAAAACATACACCGATTCAACAGTTTCTACACGTACAATTTAAGAAGATCGATTATATTTTTAGAATTGTGTACCATTCTCACCCTCTTTTTCCGAGTTGTTCTTCCCCCATTAACATAAATGCTCTGCTCCCTATCGAATGAATCAAGTTGCTGTTGTCAGTTTGATACCGTACAGACAGTTCTTAAAAGATCACAGTGCTCAAGAATTTTACTAGTTAAGTTAAACTACTGTTTGATTTTTTTAAAAATTCAGGGGATGTTTTTGGTTTAAGGTTTAAATATTATCTCAGAGTAATAGTTACAGAGATTTATCCAGCCTTCATGGCTCCAGAGTGTCTGGAATCTATGAGAATTTGAAATTATATTCTGAATTTGACTCTTCTTCATCAGGATCCCTCTACAGAATCTCTGATTAAGCTGTTCAGTAATGGTGGTTGTGGTTTTATATTATAGAGTCAGTTCCAACTCATAGTGATCCTGTATAGGGTTTCTGAGTCAGTAAATCTTTACAGAAGCAGAAAGCCACATCATTCTCCCACAGAGCGATTGGTACATTCAAACTGCTAACCCTGTGTTTAGCAGCCCCAACTCATAACCCCTACATAACCAGGGATCTTTTTAATAATGGTGGTGGTGGTGTTAATAAGTGCTGTCAATGGAAAAAATATTTTGCAATTACATATCAGACAAGGGACTAACTTCTAAAATCTATAGGAAACTGCAACACCTCTACAAGAAAAAGACAAGTAACCCAATTTTT
>NW_006408529.1:31766712-31767836 GCF_000296735.1 Chrysochloris asiatica | reverse complement strand
TCAATGGAAGAATAGATAAGCAAACTTTGGTACATACACACAACGGAATATTATGTTACCTTGAAGAATAACAAGGAAGCTACAAGCCACTGCTTGAGGATATTATGCTGAGTGAAATGAGTCAGTCACAAAAGGACAAATATTGCATAAAACCATTATTGTAAAAGCTTAAGAAAAGATACCCATACCAAAAAGAAAAAAAAATACGTATATTTTTGTTGATTGGGATGGCACTGTTTTGGCGAGGTGGAGGGAGGTGATGGTAGAATACAGGGTAGGGTTAGACACATCCTAGTTCAGGTGTTGGGGAGGACAGTACACAAGAAGTGGGAAGGGTGGAAGAACAAGGTAGATAGGGGAACGCTGAGACAGGTTTGCATGGGCAAAATGGGACTGAGTTAAATAGAGATGCATACAATTGAGTCAGTTCCAATCCATAGCAACTCTATAGGGAGTGGTTGGCGAGCTTAACCACCAACCATGTGGTTCAAACTGACTTTGCAGTCTGATGCATTAACCCACAGTGCCATAGCAGGACTCATCAATAATTGTAGTCAGGCACAATCCAGCTCTTCTGGTCGCATGGCAAATGAAGAGATAGATGTTCATGGATGCAATTAGCCACACATGACTCTCCTTCTTCCTCTGTTGCTACAGATAAATGGATGTCAATTATTGTTCCTTGGATGGCTTCTTGCAATGTTTTAAAACCCCAGCACTAAGTTTAAACCATTCAATGCTGCCTTGTTCTGTTTGAACAATTACCTCTTGGGCTATATACAGATTACTCATGAGCACAATTAAGTGTTCTGGATTACTTTATATAAATGAAGTCACACAATACTTGTCCTTTTGTGATTGACTTATTTTACTCAGTGTAATGTCTTCAAGCTCCATGCATACAGCATGTATCAAGACTTCATTTCTCCTAGTTCCCATTGTATATACCACATTTTGTTTATCTGTTTTTCGTTGGTAGAGTAGTGGATTGCATATTGAACTGTTAACCGCAGGTTGGGTGGTTGGAATCCACCAGACACTCCGAGGGAGAAAACTGAGCCTTTCTGCTCCAATGGGAATTTATAGCCTTGGAAACTCTATACGGGGCACTATGAGTTAGAACC
>NW_006408529.1:31764700-31765687 GCF_000296735.1 Chrysochloris asiatica | reverse complement strand
GAATATTGTCAGATACAATGCCAGAAAATGAGCCTTCAGGTTGGAAAGCACTCAAAATACAACTGTGGAAGAGCTAGCTGCCTCCTCAAAGCAGAGTTGACAGTGATGGCGCAAATAGAGTAAAGCATTTGGAACCTTCTTTTCTAATGGGACACAACTCAAAATGAAGAGAAACAGCTGTAAACATCTAGTGATATTTAGAACATAGAATGTACAAGTATGAATCTAGGAAAATCAGAAATTGTCAAAAATGAAATGGAACGCATAAACATCCATATCCACATAGGCATTAAGTGAGCTGAAATGGACTGGTATTTGCCATTTTGAATCTGGCAATCACATGATTGACTATGTTGGGAATGACAAATTAAAGACGAATGGCACTGCATTCATCATCAAAAAGAACATATCAAGATGTACCTTGAAGTACAACTCTGTCTGTGATAGGATAATATTCATATGCCTATAAGACCAGTTAATACTAGTATTATTCAAATTTATGCACAAAGTCATTGATTATGAAATTAAACAATTCTATCAATTTCTTCAGTCTAAAACTGATCAAACATGCAATCAAGACGTATTGATAATTATTGGTGATTGGAATGAAAAGGTTGGAAACAAAGAGAAATGATCAGTAGTTGGAAAATATGGCCTTGGTAATAGAAACAATACTGGAGATCACATGATAAAACTTTGCAAGACTAATGGCTTCTTCATTAAAAATACCTTTTTAAAATAACACAAACGACTATACACATGGACCTCACCAGATGGAATACACAGAAATCAAATTGATTACATCTGTGGAAAGAGATGGTAGAAAGACTCTATATCATCAGCCAAAACAAGGCCAGGGGCAGACTGTGGACTAGACCACAAATTGCTCATATGCAAGTTCAGGCTGAAGCTGAAGAAAATTCCAACAAGTCCACAAAAGCTAAAATATGACTTTGAACATATCCCACCTGAATTTAGAGATCATCT
>NW_006408529.1:31753923-31762611 GCF_000296735.1 Chrysochloris asiatica | reverse complement strand
TTGAAATTAGGCCTGACATTGTTGCCTCAGATTTTTCTAAAAATTTTAGTTTGCACATTATATCATTGGTGGTGGTAGTTGTTTGCCGTGAAGTTGGTTCCAACTCATAGTTACTCTGTTTCCTTGGCTAAAAATCTTTACAGGAGCAGAAAGCCTCATCTTCCTCCTGTGGAGTAGTTGGTGACTCGAACTGCTGACTTTGCAGTTAGCAGCCCAATGTGCAATTTACTGCCCCATCAGATCCCCTTTTTAGTTCCTTAATTGAGTGAATTTGTTTTTGTGAATGGCGTGTGGCATGAATACTATTTAACTTTCTCCATGTGGAAATTAATTTTCTAGCACAGAGTCCTGGTGTGGTATTGTGGGTTAATGAGCTGGACTGAATTGTTGGTTTGAACAACACAGTTGGTGGCTCAGCCTCACCAGCCACTCCTTGGAAACACTATACAGGGTTGCTATGGGTTGAAACCACGTCAACATTAACAACAACATTCATTGACAGGGCTATTCTTTCCCCCATTGAATGGATTTAACACCCTTGTCAAAAATCAATTGACCATAGATGTGTGTGTTTATTTCTGGACTCTCAGTTCTATTACATTGATCTATGTGTCTATTGTCATACTGTTTTTATTTTTATAGTGGAATCATATGTTTTAAAACCAGGAAACATGAGTCTTCCTACTTTGTTCTTAAAGGATAATTTTTTTTGAATTCCTAAACCTTGTTTCTAATTCATAAGCCCATGTAGTTGATGTCAGAGGTTTTGTCCATTGTCCATGAATTTTCATGGTGTTCTGAGTTTTCCAGCCTTATGTTTCTTCTTTAATTGATTGTTGTTGTTGCTAAGTACTGTCATGTCAGTTCTGACTTATTTCGACGCTGTGTTGGATTTCTAAGCAGCAGCTGGTGTGTTTGAACTGCCGGCCTTGAGGTTCACAGTCCAGTGCTGACCCTACAGCACCACACTGGGAGTCCTAATTGACTGATGTTGTTGTTCTGTGTCATGGAGTCGGTTTTACTCATAGTGAGTTTCCGAGGCTATAAATCTTTACAGGAGCAGAAAGTCTCATCTTTCTCCCACAGAACAGCTGGTAGTTTCGAACTGCTGACCTTGTGGTTCACAGCCCGGTTTGTAACCAGTACTCTACCAGAGCTCCTTAATTGACTGATAGGCTCAATGATTTCACGATCCTTCAACAACCATTGAGCACATCCTCTGGGCTCAGCCACTGAATAGAGGCTAATATGCCATTGAGCACAGTCTTTGCCAGGACTCATGACAAACATTAAGTTTTGCTTCCAATCCAGCCCACTCCCCTCCAGACTGACTATTTATGCACCTACATTATTTGACATCTTAATGTCAAAACTGTGCTCCTGGTTTATCCCCAAACCTGTTTCTCTTATAGTCTCCCCCATGTCTGATCTCTCCTCTCAACTGCTTGGGCCAAAAATCTGGAAGTCATTCTTAACTTGTCTTTTCTCCCTCACACCTCACTCAGCTCTAGGCCATCAACATGTTGTGGTGGTTTTTCCTTTAAAATAGCTCCAGATTTAATCCACCTTTAATCAGTTATCTTCCCACCATCACCTCTTCAGTTTTCTCAGAGTGATTGTGTTAATACAGAAGCTAGAGCATGTCAGTCCTTTTAAAACCCTCAAGTGTGTGACTCGCACTTTGCAATAATTACAGTCCTTGGAGGCCAGGATGGCCAAACTTTGTCTCTCATAATTCGAACAGATTGTCAGGAGGGACCAGTAGCTTGAGTAGGATATCAAGTTTGATAAGGTGAAAGGTCAAAGAAAAAGAGGAAGACCCTCAGTGAGATGGATTGGCAGAGTGGCAGCGTCAATGGACTCAGGTGTGGCAACAATAGTGAGGTTGGCCGAGGATCAGGTAGTGTTTTGTTCTGTTGTGTATAGGGTCCCTATGAGTCAGTACCCACTCTATGGCACCTAACAAAAACAACAACAGTCCTTGTAATGGCCTATGGGGCATTTGGACTTTTGGTGTTGCTTTGACTACAAAGATGATTTGAACCACAAGGTCATTGGTTCAAGCTTACCTGCCACTCCTTGGAAACTCTATACAGGGACTGACTCAATAGCACTTAACAACAACAACAACAACATGGGGTGCTAAGTCAGCTAACATCTTACCTCTCTTATCTACTTCTACTTTCTCTCCCCTGTAGCCACAGTGGCCTCCCCATATTTCCCAAACATTCCAGATTATTGTAGATTTGCTTCTCTCTGTGTGGAATAGTTTCTCTTAGAGACCCACAGGGTTTTCTCCCTTAGGTTGCTATCCATGTCACCCTCTGTATGTGGCCTACCCTGATCATCCAGTCTAGAGTGGAATGCCTTCCTCTCCCAAAGCACATTTTTTTTTTTTTATCACCCTGCTCTTTTTATTGTTCGTCACTGTACTTGCTGTCATTGCTGTTAAGTGCCAAGTTAACTTGTTTATTGTCTGTTCCCATCCCTTGGACATCAGCTCCACAAGAGCAGTGCATCTTGTCAGTTTTGATCGCTGGGCTCTATCCCTAGCACCTGGCACTGAGTTCTTTAAATATCAATTTAAGGATTCTTTAAATATCTAATGAGCATGGCAAGAATAAGACACACTTTTCGTTCTCAAAGGATTCATGCTGCTGTGTGGGCAACTAACCTCAAAGTGCGGCTAGTGTTAGGTTTAAAATTCCCTAGAAATCACTAAGAAAGGAGACATAGAAAAGAGCATTTCAGCAGACTCATGAAGGGTGAATCCAGGAACAGGTGAAAGGGGGAAGTAAGCAACAAGTAAAAGGGACAGCAGATCCTGATGGAAGCGGAGAATGATTGTGACCACATCGCAAAAGATGTTGAGGACTGTAATTGTAAGAAGACGTGTAACTAAATGTGGGAGTAGCTAATCTTTCACTTCAGGAACAAAACCCTAAGATGATCAAGAGCATGAATGAAGTATGAAATCCTAACCAGAAAAGTGGCGACAGCAGAGATGGTGGCAGAGTAGAGGTGATGACATAGAGAGACAGAGCAGCTGAGGACTCCAGGTCTATGGACTGAGAAAGGCTGTGTGCCTATGGATAGGAAGCTGGTTTGCAGAATGTGCCCTTTGGACATTTAAGTTAATGTATATATTTTTTATTTTGTATGTATACATCAAAAAAAAGGGGGGGTCGAATAGAGGTAAATACTGTTAACTGATTGCACATGGAGTGCGTTGTAATCATTCCAATAGAATGAAGTATGATTTGTTGAATATAAAATTGATAATCTGTCATGTAAGCCGTCATTCAATCACAATAAAAACTATAAAAATTAAAATTAAAAAAAAGATATTGAGGAGCACATTCAACTTTAGTCTAGAGGACAGTGATTTTCAAACTGAAGATCCCTAAAGATCCTCATCCAGCAAGCCACTTGGTAGAGGGGAAGAGGAAAGGTAAAGTTGTGCTCTAGACTCTGCTTCCATCCTGGCTTCAAACAGATCAGTCTCAGATTGGCTTTTATATTGATTACTCCTTCTTTTGAAGGCTGTGTTCCATAGCCAGATTTTGAAAATCACCTCTGTTGGCAATGGAAACTGTGTTCTTAAAAAATTACCAAATCCAAATGGAATTGCTTCAACAAGGTGGGGGTGACCTCTTAAAATGTACATATTTCCTGAAGCAAAACTGGTTGCAAAGGGGTTAGAATACCTCCAGCTTTTGGTGGAATTCACACAATCAAAGTTCAGCATTCTACACAGCACTGCTTTCCACCAAGACAACAAATTGCCCTTCATCACTAGAACTTTGTTGTTGTTAGGTGCCATCGAGTTGGTACTGACTCATAGCGACCCTTATTCACAGCAGATGAAACACTGCCTAATCCTGGGCCAACCTCACTATTGTTGCCACACTTGAGTACACTGATGCTGCCACTTGGCCAATCCATCTAGTTAGGGGTTCTTCCTCTTTTTCTCTGACCCTCCACCTTACCAAACATGATGTCCTTCTCCAGCGATTGGTCCCTCCTAACAACATGTCCGAAGTATGACAGACAAAGTTTGGCCAGGATGGCCTCCAAGGAGCACTCTGGCTGCACTTCTTTGAACACAGATCTGTTGGTTCTTTGGGCAGACCATGGCACTTTCAATACACCATAACTCAAAAGCATCAATTCTTCTATAGTCTTCCTTATTTACTATCCTGCTTTCACATGCATATGAGGTTATTGAAAATACCATGGCTTGGGTCAGGCACACCATAGTCTTCAAGCTGATGTCTTTGCTCTTAAACACCTTAAAAAGTGTTGTTGCTATTGTTAAGGGTCGTGGAGTTGATTCTGATTCATGCTGTTGTTCAGTACCATCTAGTCAGTTCAACTAGTAACCACCCTGTATAAAGCAGTTGGTGGATTTGAACTGCAGCCTTTGTGAATAGCAATCCAATGGTCATCCTACCAGGCCTTTACATAAAGGTTATTGTTGTTGTTCTGAAGTGCTGTCAAGTCGGTCCCAGTTCATAGTGACCCTTTATTGGGATTCCGAGGAGCCAGTGGTGAGCTTGAACCATGACTTTGCTGTTGAAACTGACACCAGGATGGGACACTTGTACTCGTCACATGTTGTCACTATGAGTCAGAATGAGGAATGACTCAATAGTAACAAACAACAAAGACACACACTTTATCAGTGGCAGAGCTGGGATTGCTTTTACGGATTTGATTCTCAAGGTTTCAGTTGCATTGTTTAAAGTCATAAGCCACCAGATAAAAAGAGTGGAACTACAGGATTGTGTGAGACAAAGGCACAGAACAGGTTGAGAGAATTCCCTAGCTCTTTTGAATTTAGCCCAATCAGTTATCTGTAAAACAAGAAACTCATGCTTTCTAAGCCCCCCTGCTATGCTTCACTCCTTGATGCTTCTTTGGTTTTTGAAAAGTATGTAGCAATGGGCTAGATCCCTATTTTCTGCCAATTTCTAGAAAGCAAAGCAAGGAAAGAAAGACAGTGAAATGTTACCTATAATCATAAAGTGCATACCTTCACAACTAGGTTGAGCAGAGCGTCCTGGCCGGACTCTGGCTACGTGACTAAGCGCTCGCTCACGGCGCCTCTCACCTCCCCGCCTACCGGTGACTGTCCCGCCGGCCTGGCTCCAAGGCCTGGCGACCAGGCAGGGCGGGTCCCTCAACCTCCTGCGCCGCCCTCCTCGCGTCACAGCCAAGGAAGAGATCCATGCAGGACCCACATTCCCAAACAGAATTCCTTTTCCTTTGTCTAAGATGTGCAAGGTCACAGCCTCTCCCGGAGCCTCAGTTTCCTCGTAAAAGAATAAGGACTTGGATAAGCGGATCTCTTCCAGCTTTATGATCTGAGTATATGATTTTATAAATACTGCTTTTCCATTCTGCGAAAATTAAGGAGATTGCAACCTTTGTGAGTTCCTTGAGGGGATGCTGCCTAATTTTTCCCCCACCAGTTGCTTATAAAATCCACTACATGGAATTTTAAAGCGATTTCGTACATGCCACAACAATAACAACATTATTACACATTTAAAATTTTCATAGAGGCTGAAATTTGACGTTTTTTCTCTATATTTCTTAATTTTACAGATGATGAAAATATCATTGTTTCTTTTCATTTTAACTATTGTTACTGCTGGACTTCTGTAGGAGCAACACTGGATTGCGAACCACAAGTTTAGGGGTTCAAAACCTCCAGCTGCTCCTTGGAAACCCTATACAGGGTTGCTATGAGTGGGAACCGACTTGAAGGCACTTAACAACAAGCAACGTGTGTGTGGTTACGAATCGACTCCACGGCACATAACAACAACAACAACAACAACAACAAACAACAACATTTCTATTACTAGGGATCGCGGTGGCTCCATAAGATAAGCATGGGATTGTGAAACACAAGGTCCGAGGTTCCAGGTACCAGCTGCTCCACGGGAGAAAGATGAGGCTTTCTGCGTCTGAAATGATTTAAAAGCTTCAAAGCCCTATACAGGTTCTCTATGGGTATAAACTGTCTCCAGGGCACTTAACATTATTTGTGACAGCAATCCATTTTGAATGAAAAACACAAATTGCTGGCAAAAAAAAAAAAAGTCTGAGAAACTCCTTCTTGGGCAGCTTTCAAGAAATGCTCTGGACTAACCTTATACAAGAGTGAAGGGCAAAGTGATGTTACCTTTTAAGTCAGGAAAATAAACAGAGTTTTCTATTTTCCCCCTCTTTTATAAAGCAAGGATACTTGAGAGGTTTCTCACCAGCAGGTTTCTGCCCATGCCTGAAAATTATCTGACTGACATGAGCTTACACAGGGTCAGGGCAATCCCAGGGCACCTCCCTTGTACTCGAAACAGTGTGTTGCCAGCCAACAGAAATAGGGCTAGAGTTTGTAGAGAAAGACCTTCCTGTTCATTTTTGGTTATCTTGCATGTCATCCCTACTGCATGAAAATAACAGGAGGGTAGAAAGGAATTAGACTGGTGAGCATCTGGCTTGTTCTCTGCTTGAGGCATGAATGATGGCCAAGGAGCCCCAAGAATAGAGGACATGTAATGGTGGTATAGGGAGCCCCACCCACGTTGTAACCCTGGGAAAGAAGCCCTGGTAGCGCTGTTGGATAAGCACTGGACAGCTCACCACAAGGTTGGCAGTTCCAACCTACCTGCTGCTCTGATAGAGAAAAATGAGGCAATTTGCTCCCGCATAGATTTACAGTCTCGGAAACCCTACGTAGAGTGTTTATGAGAAAGAACCAACTCCCAGGGCAATTTGGTGATTAGCCCTGGGAAAGGAGGCTTAGTGATGCTATGGATCAGGCTGCTACCCAACTTCTGTGGTAGACAGATGAGGTTGTCTGCTTCTGTAAAGATCACAGCCTTGGGATCCTTATGGGACAGTTCTACTCTATCATACAGTGTTGCTATATGTCAGAATCAACTCGATGACAATAGGTTTGATTTGGTTTGGGTTATGGTGCTGTTAAGTGCTGTTGAGTCAGTTCCGACTCATAGCAACCTTATATCGATTTCTGAGGAGCACCTAGTGGGTTTGAACTGCCGGCCTTGTAGTTCGCAGTTGAGTGCTGATTGTACAGTGCCACACCAAGGGTGGAGAGTGCATGATTCTCTCTGTCTGTCTTATATATTACACCAAAACCAAACAAGTTGCCATCAAGTCAATTCAGACTCATGGGTACAAACTGCCACTAATAAGTGAATACAATCACTCTTTGTGCCACTGAGGGACTCCATCTTATCTATGAGACTCAGAAAAGTTGCCTCAAGTACAGCATCTAGGAAACAATACAGCTAGTTTTCAAACCTAGTTCTTGGGACTCCCACTTCAGTAGTCTGTCTTTCTCTTCCATAGACCCACATATCACCGCAGATGCTCTCAAGATTCAACAGACCAATGATGCTAAGATGATAAACTTTAACAACATCAGTCAAAGTGTACTATATTGTGGATTCCCTAATCCACCATTGTCTGGCTGCAAAAGTGATTGATAGATAACTTTCAACACAAAGATAGACAGCAGGGGTCGACAAATTATACCTCATAGGGCACATTCAGCCCTCATTCTGCTTCCGTATAGCCAGAAAGAGACAAATGATTTTCACATTTTAGTATGGTTTGCAAAAAGGAAATATAACATTTTATTACATATAAAAATTATATGAGATTCAATTTTAGTTATCCATAAATAAAGTTTTATTGAGACACATACATGCTCATTTGTGTATGTAGCATCTGTGACTGCTTGTGAGTTACAAGTCAGAGTTGAATAGTTGAATAGTTGTATTGTGGACCATGAAGTCGACAATATTTTCTATGTGGGATACCAGTATACAGTACAGTGTTTTCAACCTTCCCTCAAGGAGCACAGAATGGAATGAAAAGAATGACTAAATAGCCACTGACAAACTAAAACCAGTACACCAGTTTCTGCTGAGTGAGTCAGACTATGGTGGCCTATGTTTCAGAGTAGAGCTGTCTACCATAGATCCTTCACTGACTGATTTTTCAGAATTAAATTACCAGGCCTTTTTTCCAACATACTTCTGGGTCGATATGAATCTCTAACCTCTTAGAACTTAAAAACCATACTTCAATTTCTGGCCATACAAAACACAGGTTGGGAGCTGAACTTGTCCTATGGGTATTTCATACAAGGATCCCTCATGTCCAAACTAGAGAGAACTAATAAAGAAAAGCAAAACTGAGTCAGACTTATCAAGATCAGGAAACTAGGGATTTAGGTAATTGAATGTGGAGGTAATCTTAGGGCAAAGCTTCAATTTCCTCTCTTAGCAGAGCTTCTGTTACTCATTTAACAAATGTTTATTTTTGTGTGCCTTCCAGTCCATTCTTACTCATATTGTTGTTTTTAGGAGCCACTGAGTTGTTTCCGACTCCTAATGAGCCTATGCACAACAGAAGGAAATATTGTCCTGTCCTGACATTTTCATAATTATTATATTTGAGCTCATTGTTGTTGTCATTGTATCAATTCATCTCACTGAGGATTTTCCTTGTTTCACTGACCGTGTACTTTACTAAACATGATGTCCTTCTCCAGGCTCTGGTCCCTCTTGACATTATGTCCAAAATAAAAGAGATGAAGTCTCACCATCCTCCCTTCTCAGAAGTGATCTGGCTTTCTTCCAAAACAAA
>NW_006408529.1:31737018-31753213 GCF_000296735.1 Chrysochloris asiatica | reverse complement strand
CTTTCTGGTATGCTCTGCTTTCAACCAAGATCCATCTGACATCAGCAGTGATATTTCTTGTCTCAAGTCTTCTCTGAATCTTGCTTGAATTTCTGGCAGCACTCTTTCGATGTACTGTTACAACCATTTTTAAATTATTTTCAGCAAAATTTTACTTACAAATGATATTAACGACATTGTCCAATGATTTATGCATTCTGTTGGGCCACCTTCCTTTGGAATGGACACAAATTTAGATCTCTTCCAGTAAGTTGGTCAGGTAGTGAGTGAGTGAATGTATCCAATGGTATATCAGTTTATTGAAATATTTCAATTTGCAGTCCATCAATTCCTGGAGCTTTGTTTTTCACCGATGGTTTCAGTGCAGTGTGTGCTTTTTTCCTCCAATACCATTGGCTATTGATTATATACTACCTCTTGAAACAGTTGAATACCTGCCAATTCTTTTTGATACAGTGACTCTGTATTTCTACCATCTCAAAAGATGTTTCCTGAATCAGTCAATATTTTACCCATAGAATCCTTCAATATTGCCAAATTGAAGGTTGAATTTTTCTTCAGTTCCCTCAGCTTGAGAAATTTTAAGTGTATTCTTCCTTTTTGGGTTACGAATTTTCTAATTTTAAGTCTTTGCATGTTTCATTATAATACTTCACTGTGTCTTATCAAGCTGCCCTTTGAAATTTTCTGTTCAGCTCTTTAACTGCATCATTTCTTCCATTTGCTTTGGAAATTCTGCATTCAAGAGCAAGTTTTAGAGTCTTCTGGCATTCATTTTGTTTTTTCCTTTCTTTCTGTTTTTTTTTTTTTTTTTGACACATTTGTTGTTGTTTAGTGCTGTAAAGTTGGTTCCAACTCATAATGAGGAGTCTGTATAGTATTTCCAAGGAGCGGCTGGTGGGTTTAAATCACCAACCTTGTGATTAGCAGTCCAGTGCTTATTCTACAGCACCACACCAGGACTCTGACATGTCACAACTCTACATAACAGTGTTTTTTAGGCTATAATCTTTTTTTTTTTTAAGCTTTTATTGTGAGTTGAGTGATAGTCTACATGGCAGAACATCAGAACATCAGTTTTACACTCAACCAAAGTGTCTTGTTTGATTGTATGATTATAATCTCCACGTTTGATGTACACAAAAACACGCAAGAGGATATAATCATTTAAAGGACTAAACGACACATTTTGCAAACCAGCCCCCTACCCATCAGCACACAGATTTTCTCTTTCCAGGAGTCTAGAATCCTCAGATGCTCTATCTCTCCATGCCATCGTCTCTGCCTCTGGCTCTGATAGCACTGCTTCTCTGATTAGGATCCCATGCTCTGCTCATGCTCTTCCCTCTTACTGGTCCTAGGATCTTCTGTTCTTGGAATGTAAGCTTAACTACTCCCCCCTTTTTGTTATATATCTACTACCTTTACAGTTGTGACAATCGCAATTAGTCATGATAACAATTACACACTATTAAATCAAATGAATCCCATCCCCTTGATTCTTATAATAGTGAGTAATTGTTATCATGACTAATTGCTACTGTCACAACTGTAAAGGTAGAAGTTTTGTAACAAAAAACAAGGAGTAATTAATCTTACAGTCCAGAAACAGAGGACCCTAGGACCATTAAGGGAGAGGAGCATGAGTGGAATGTGGGACCCTATCCAGAGAGGCAGTGACACCAGAGATGGGGGCAGAGATGAGGACATGGAGAGAGGGAACTGCTGAATACTCTAGACTCATGAAAAGACAAAGATTGAGTGCTGGTGGCCAGGGGGCTGGTTTGCGGAATGTACCCTTTGGTTGTTTATATTATTATATATTCCTGAGTGTTTTTGTGTATGTCTCCCACCCACCCATCCCCCCCAAAAAAGAGGGAATGGAAGCAAATAATGTTAAATGATGATGCACAGAGGAGATTGTAATCATTGCAATGAAATGTTGTAAAACCAGTGTTCTCCCACATAAACTATCACTCAGTTCACAATAAAAACTTTTTTAAAAGGAAACCTAGCCCTATCTCTTTTCATCAGACCCATCTAGACAAGATAAAAAGGATTCAGTGTGGATTCACCCACTCAGTCTAAAACTAATCTCCCTCATGAAAACTTAAGCCAGCCACTTCATGCCTTCGTAGCACCCCAATTTTAGGTAGCCAATGTCTGAGTTGCCCATCCCTATCAACCCTGTGTACTAAGGGAAAATGCTTAATCCTTGATTTTGGGACGTCTTCCCTCTGGGTTGTTATTTTGTGCTACTACATCTATAAGTTAAGGTCAAGTTTATCAAATTGTAGCAACTTACACTTGCTTCCTTTATTAAACTTCTTTATCTTCCTCTAGTAGATTTTTAATCATCAAGACATACAGGCTAGGTAAAATGAGTACTATCTGCAAGTTTGGACGTTTTTGCATACTTCCTCCCACTTTACATTAGCTGGACAACTTACTCGTTATAACCCCCAATGGCTAGGTCAGTGTCCATGGGCTCAAGGGTTCCCAAGTCTCCCCAAACTTCAGACCAACCAGCCCTTCCTCTTCTCTCTCTCATCTTAAGGTCAACAGGAGTCTATGGAACATAGTCAAACTCAGCCCATGTGTTCATTGCTGCCTTTCTCCCACTTCCACTCACAAGCAGACCACAGTGGTCACCAGCAAGTTAACAAGCCGGCTCATGTGTTCCCTTTGAGTTTCAGTCTTGGAAGGGAGTTTGTCCTAGGCTGTAATCTTGATGCAATCATTGCCATATCTTTTCTCCTACTGGTTAGAAACACCTACTTTTTAGTTAGCAGGTGAGCACTTAACCATTCACCTCCAGGCCTGTACTGAGAGCTGTGGATCATTTACTTGGTCAGATATTAAGAACTGAAGCAGTGAAAGGAAAGGTAGTTAGAATATTTGAAACAAAGGATTTGACCATTTTATAATCAGGCTAATTAGTCTCTAAAACAGATGATTTTCAACTTGCTATGAACCGACTCAACAGCACAAAACAACAACAATACCATTTTAATTTCCAGATAGTTTCTCTGATTTCTTACAACCAAAGCACATTCAAAATTGGGGACGGTGGAGAATAGCAGGGCAAAAGATTCAGACATAGGATGTAATGAGATACAAGTGGATGGTCACAAAGAGTCCTTTAGCGTTCTAATTCTGAGTTTGAAGTTCCTATTTCAAGACAGTGAAGTAGAGGACAAAACATCTGTCAGGAGAACAAACTAAGGCGAAGCAAAGCTTTTTGAAGCTCTTAGGAATAAAAGGTTTTTCTGATGTAAAGTTTTCTGTTACGAACTCAGGAGGAGGTAGAAAGGGCCCCAACTCCAAAACCTAAGGAGATCCAAATTAAATGCTTAACTGCTTCTTTGGACTGTATCTTAGGACTGCACTGATGAAAATTTTACTAGTTTTCTTTGGAACCTAAATGTCTATATATTTGCTTTTCTGGTATCTAGTCTTATCCAAAGCAAAAACCCAAAGTACAGAGAAGAATGAATACACTGAATGATTTCAAAGTCATTCAAACGGACTTGGTAGTGGTGGTCATGTGCCATTGAGTCAGTTCTGACTCATAGCAACCCCATCTAGGGTTTTTGAGGTTGTAAATCTTTACAGGAGCCGAAAGCCTCATCTTTCTCCCACAGAATGACTGGTAGATTTGAACTGCTGACCTTGCCATTAGCAGCCCAGCTCACAATCTACTATACTACCAGGGCTGTTTGAAATGGGTTTAGAGACATAGTATTTTATATCATTAATTATAGTGGTTACGAATCAGGCTGCAAACCACAAGGTCAGCAGTTTGAAACTACCAGCTGTTCCACGGGAGAAAGATGAGGCTTTCTGCTCCCATAAAAATTTACAGCCTTGGAAACCCTGTGCAGGGTCGCTATGAGTCAGAACTAACTCCACAGCACATACCACTATCTTTCAGAAACATTGCACTGCTGTGGAGGAGGAACAACTTTCAGGCCATGGCAGGAATTTTCTAGGGAATATTTCTGGGTTCTCCCTAACCCTTGAACAAGGCACAGCTTTGTTCTACGTAATGGCAAAGGTGATTTCATATGAAAAATTCCAAATGAAAAATTTGGAATTTCATATGAAAAATTCCAAAATGCTCATCTTTGTGTCAATGAAAACACATATATTTTCCTAAGTCCCCTCTGGAGACTGGTACACCTGAAGTGCCTATGTTTACCTTGACCCTCAGTCTAAGCAGCTTGTCCCTGCTTACTATTACTTGATCTAGAGATAGACTCAGACAAATTAAAGAAGAAAAAGTCTTTAAATTTTTATCTGACTTCATTTTCGCATTAATCAGAAGTGTGGTCACATGTGGAATATAGCTTCAGAGCAGGGTTAGATAGTGGTAGTTGAAAAGATGCTTCTCAGCCTCCATCCCACAAGCACACTCACTGTAAACCTGTCAGTTCAGCCCTGACTTAGAGTGATGTAATTTTCAAGAACTGCAATGTGAATAAGAATCTATCCTAGCTACCCCAAAAGGCATCTGCGGCTCAGTGGTAGAATTCTCACTTTCCGTGTGGGAGACCCTGGCTCTATTTCCTGCCAATGAACTCATCTGTGTATGTTGTGACACTGAGAATGGCCCAGGAAATGGCCACATTTCATTTTGTTGGGCATGGAGACTCCATAAATGGAGGGCCAACTTGACAGCTGTTAAAAACAATAACCCGGAGCACTAAAGCTAACACTGTGTTTGATTGTATGGATTTCACTCGAGGAGAATTATAAAGTGAGTTACTGAATTGGGTATCTTTGCATTGAAATGCATCTTTCCATCCTTCTGCCTCCCCAGCCAGGAGCCTCTGATGGTTCTTAAGAAGCAGTGTAGAGTTCAGATCATCAACTGCTTAAGCAAAATTATTAAACAATTAGACTATGAGCACATATGCTTCGGGGATTGCTTTTAAGAGATTTGTCACGTCCAGAGGTCTTGTCCTGGCTGAGTAAAATCTCAGTCTTCTGTGGAAAAACAGGCTGAAACTGCATCTTTGAATCAGAAGGCAGCTCCCTTGTAAGACTGTACCAGTCTGCATTAAAGGCACCAAGAGGTGTGAGCAGCAACTCCAGTCAGAACACAAAATCTCAACTCGTCAATCTCATTTACATCTTTTTTTTTTTTCTCTCCCCAGATAGTTGCAACCAAATTAACTCTCTTCACCGTTCCTAGTTCCTCTCTTTCAGAGGTGAGGGGTTAGACAAAGATAAGAGGGTGTGAGGAGAGGGCTTTTATCTGGGAAGAGAAGTGTAGGATAGAAACCAGAGGGTGGTGATTAAATTACATACAATATCTTTCCTGCAGATACAGACTGATGTCTGACAGTTTGAAGATTTTAAAGGCAGCTTCCCTCTCAACACAAACTTTTTTTTTTTTTTTAAAGCCTAGATTTCTATCTGTGAAATGCTTGTGCTGAGTTAATTATCTTAGGCCTTGTTTTTCGGTTTTTTTCTTTAAAGGAGAGGTGTTTGGGTAAGTGAATAGGTGAATTATTTGAGAAGACAGTTAAGATATATACATAAAGGAATCACTGGATAGCGCTAGTGGTTAAGCACAGGATAACTAGTCAAAAGGATGGTGGTTTGAAGCCACCCAGATGTGTCTCTGAAGAAAGACCTGGTGATGTACTTCAGAAAGAACAGTCATAAAAAACCCTATGGTTGGCAGTTCTACTCTGAAACACAGGGTTTTCTGTGAATTGGAATAAACTTGATTGCTACTGATATACCATTGTTTGCCTTCAAGTTGATCCTGACTCCTGGAGACCCAATGTTGTTGTTGTTGTTATGTGCTGTGGGGTCGGTTCTGACTCATAGCGACCCTGTACAGGGTTTCTGAGGCAGTAAATCTTTACGGGAGCAGAAAGCCTCATCTTTCTCCAGCGGAATGGCTGGTAATTTCAAACTGCTGACCTTGAGGTTCACAGTCTGATTCGTAACCACTACGCTACCAGAGCTCCTTTGGAGACCCTATAGCATGGATAAAACTGCATCAGAGGGTTTCTTAGTTTGGAGTCCTTTTGGTAGCAGACAACCAGGTCTTTTTACTTCTGATGGATTCGAACCGCTGACATTTCAGTTAGCCGTAGAACACTTGACCATTGCATCACCAGGAACCCTTGCAACTTGTATAGCCTATACAAAAAGCAGAGTCCTCAAAGGGAATTGTCAGAGTACTTTGAAGCTTAGACATGGAATGCAATTACATGGAGCTCTGGCAAAGCCATGGATGACTGAGATCTTAATTACAAAAGGGAAAAGTATATCTTGTTTGCATTTGGAGTTGAATCTTACTCTTTCCATCTGCTAGGGGGGAAAAAAATAGGAAAGAGCCAGTATCCAATGCAAACTGCTTTTATCTAGCTCTCACCTAGTTTAAGATATCCTCCAGGCTCCACTAATCCTTACATGAGGACAAATTCATATTTAAAACTATTATTTCATGAGGTCCAAATAGATAATGAGAAGAAAGATATTCAAAATCCGTCCTTCCCTGCTGCATCTCTCACTAAGGGCACACTCAAGGGTCCTTCACATAGGGTATCCTGGATTGTTAGATTTCTGTTTCCCCAGCTAGATAAATGGTCTAACCCTGTCAGATCCACATTGAGGGTTCATTGTATCTTCTATCCCCAGAGTCTGGTTTATGGTGTTGTTTGTTATTAGCTGTGGTCCAGTTGGCCTGAATCGCAATACTGAAGGATTCTTTTGGCAAAATACTGAATACTTCATGAAGAGTCAAAAGAAGATGGAAGGACACTTCAATTTGCCCTCCAGCCTAAGCAGCTGCACACCCGACTTTGCACTGGTCGAGTGGCCTCAACTAGGAGCTGAGTGGCACCATGGCCCCCTCAGGAGACTATCAGATCACCCCTTCCTGCTACTTCATCATGGCGACCTTGGAGCAGAGCTGCTCGAGGCCTGTGTGCATTCCTCCATCCTATGCTGACCTTGACAAAGCTGCAAGAGATCTCTTCAACAAAGGATTTGGTTTTGGGTTGGTGAAACTGGATGTGAAAACAAAGCCATGCAGTGGAGTGGAATTCTCCACATCTGGTTCATCTAGTACAGACACTGGTAGAGTTACTGGAACCTTGGAGACCAAATATAAGTGGTGTGAGTATGATCTGACTTTCACAGAAAAATGGAACACTGATAACACTCTGGGAACAGAAATAGTGATTGAAGACCAGATTTGTCAAGGTTTTAAAATTGACGTTTGATACTACCTTCTCACTAAACATGAGAAAGAAAAGTGGTAAAACCAAGTCTTCTTACAAGAGGGAGTGCATAAACCTTGTTTGTGATGTTGACTTTGGTTTGGCTGGACCTGCAATCCATGCTTCAGCTGTCTTTGGTTATGAGGGCTGGCTTGCTGGTTACCAGATGACCTTTGACAGTGCCAAATCAAAACTGACACGGAATAACTTTGCAATGGGCTACAGGACTGGGAACTTCCGGTTACACAGTAATGTCAATGATGGAACAAGATTTGGAGGAACAATTTATCAGAAAGTATGTGAAGATCTTGACACTTCAGTAAACCTTGCTTACACATCAGGTACTAACTGTACTTGTTTTGGCATTGCTGCTAAATATCAGTTGGATCCCACTGCTTCCATTTCTGCAAAAGTCAACAACTCTAGTTTAATTGGAGTGGGCTAAACTCAGACTCTGAGGCCTGGTGTGAAGCTGACACTGTCTGCTCTGGTAGACAGGAAAAGCATTAATGCTGGAGGCCACAAACTTGGGCTTGCCCTGGAGCTGGAGGCTTAATTCAGCTGAAGAAACCTCTGTTAATGGATATCAGAAGATTTGGCCTTAATATATTTCCATTGTGACCAGGAGGCTTCCTCCCCCTGCCCCCATGCCCCAGGAAGGTGATCAAAACAAAGGATGATCTAAACAGGAGCTGTATTTTCAATACTAAGACAGTTAGCTGGGTTCTAATTCCATTGGTTCTCTGTCTAGTTACTAATGCTGTAGTCGTGCTGTTTCATCTACAGATTATTAAAATTTATTTACTGCTAAATGCACCTCCCACCAATAATGAAATAAACCTTTATCAAACTCTGAAAAAAAGAGAAGAAGATGGAAGGAATACATAAGAGTCACTGTACCAAAAAGAAATGGTCAATGTTCAACTGTTTCAAGCAGTAGCATGTAATCAAGAGCCAATAGTGCTGAAGGAAGAAGTATACGGTGCATTGAAGGCATTGGCAAAGAACATAGCTCTGGGAATTGATAGAATACAAATTGAAATCTTTCAACAAACTGAGGCAGCACTGGAGGCATTTACTCAACTATGCCCAGAAATTTGGAAGACAGCTACCTGGCCAAATGTTGGAAAGAGATCCATATCTGTGCCCATTCCAAAGAGAGGTGGATGCAACAGAATGCAGACATCAATGGACAACATCATTAATATCACATGCAAGTAAAATTTTACTCAAGAGAATTCAAAACTGGCTGCAACGTTACACTGACAGGAAACTGCTAGAGTTTCAAGCTGTATTCAGACAATGACGTGGAATGAGGGATATCATTGCTGACATTAGATGGATCTTGACTAAAAGCAGAGAATACCAAAAAGATGTTCACTGTTGTTAAGTGCGGTCGAGTTGATTCCACTTCATAGAAAGGAGCGGCTGGCAAATTTGAATCGCAGACCTTGTGGTTCAAACAAACCTTGCAGCACCACACCAGGACTCCAGAAAGATGTTTACCTGTGCTTTGTTGACTATGCGAAGGCTTTCAACTGTGTAGATCATGGCAAGCTATGGACCACATTAAGGAGTATGAGTATTCCGGAACACTTAATTGTGCTCATGAGGAACCTGTACAAAGACCAAGAGGCAGTTGTTTGAACAGAAAAAGGGAACACTTAATGGTTTAAAATTAGTGTGCGCCAGGGTTGTATTCATTCACCATACTTATTCGATCTGTATGCTGAGCAAATTATCTGAGAAGCTGAATTATATGAACAGTGATGTGGTATGAAGACTGAAGGAAGACTCTTTAACAACCTACGATATGCAGATATACAACCTTGCTTACTAAAAATGAAGACTTACTGATGAAAATCAAAGAACACATTCATTGGTATGGATTGCACCTCAAGGTAAAGAAAACCAGAATCCTCACCACTGGAGCAATGAACAATATCATGATAAGTGGAAAAAAGATTGAAGTTTTCAAAGGCTTCATTTTACTTGGTTTCACCATCCACACTCATGGAAGAATCAGTCAAGAAATCAAATAACATATGACATTGGGCAAATCTGCTGCATAAGACCTCTTTAAAGTGTTCAAGTGCAAAGATGTCAGTTTGAAGACTAAGGTGAGCCTGACCCGAGCCATGGTATTTTCAATAGCCTCATATGTATGAGGAAGTTGAACCATGAACAAGGAATATCATAGAATTGATGCATTTGAGTCATGGTGTTAGAAAAGAATATTAAAATATCATAGACTGATTGTTGTTGTTGCTGTTAAGTGCATTTGAGCCAGTCTGACCCATGGCAACCCTGTATAGGGTTTCTGAGGAGTGGATGGTGAGCTTGAAGCACAAACCTTATGGTTAAAATGACTGTGCAGTCCTGAGCATTAACCCACAGCACCACACTAGGACTCCACCATGGACTGGTAGAAGAACAAATCTGTGTTGGAAGATGTTCAACCAGAATGCTCCTTGGAAGCCAGCATGGCAAGATTTCTCATACTTTGGTCATATTTTTGGGAGGGAACGGTCCCTGGAGAACGATATCATGCTAGGTAAAGTGTAGGGTCAGAGAAAAAGAGGAAGACCCTCAATCAGATGGATTGGCACAGTGGCAACAGCAATAGGTTCAAGCTTACCAATGATTATGAGGATGGCACAGTACTGGGCAGTGTTTTATTCTATTGTGTATAAGGTCACTATAGTCGTAATCAGCTTGATGGCACCTGACAACAACAAGTGTGCTCCGACCTGTGAACAAAAGTTGGCCTGGTTCTGTGTCATCCTCATGGGAGGTTGCAAATCAACCAAAGCACTGTAATTCATAGGATGTGTCCTGGTGTGGCTCTCTAAGATAAGCTCAAGACCTCAAGGTCAGTTTCAACCACAAGGTTGGCAGTTCAAACTCACCAGTCATTCCTCAGAAACCCTATACAGGGTTGTAACCAAGTCGATGGTACTTAACAACAACAATGACAATTTTTGGAGGTAGATTGCCAGAATTTCCCTCCAGTCCATCTTTGTCTTAGTTATCTCATGCTGTTAAAACAGAAATGCCACAAGTGAATGGCTTTAACCATAAATGTATTTCCTCACACTTTAGAAGATTAGAAGCCCAAATTCACAGTGTAGCTCTAGGGGAAGGCTCCCTCCCTCTGTTTTTTCTTTGGTCTAGAAGGTTTCAAAGCACAGGGACTACGGGTCCAAAGGACACCCTCCTCTCTCAGATCCTCTTTCTTGGTGATAGTAGGTCTCTCTGATCTCTACTGCATTGCTTATTGTTGTTAAGTGCTGTTGAGTCAGTTCCAACTCTTAGTGCTTAACATAGGGTTTCTGAGGGGCAGCTGGTGGGTTTGAACTGCTAATCTTGTGGTTAGCAGTCCAGTGTTGATCCTACAGAGCCACACCACACCAGGACTCCCTTCTATGTAGCAAAACAGATTGACTCAAGATACACCCTAATCATGTAGAGTGCATTCTGCCTCATTAACACTGTTGTTAGTTATTAGGTGCCATCGAGTCATTACCAACTCATAGTGACCCTATACACAACAGAATGAAACACTTCCCTGTCCTGTACCAGCCTCACAATTGTTGCTACACTTAAGCCCATCGCTGCTGCCACTGTACCAATCCAACTTTTGGGGGGTCTTCCTCTTTTTCTCTGATCCTCCACTTTACGAAACATGATGTCTTTTTTCAAGGATTGGTTCTACCTGATAATATGTCTGAAGTATGAGTAATGAAGTCTGGCCATCCTGGCTTCCAATGAACATTCTAGCTGTACTTTGTCCAACACAGATTTGTTTGTTCTTTTGGCAGTCCATGGTACTTTTAATATTCTCCTTCAACACCACAACTTAAATGCTTCAATTTTTCTAAGGTCTTCCTTATTCACTGTCCAGTTTTCACATGCATATGAGGTTATTGAAAATACCATGGCTTGGGTCAGATACACCCTAGTCCTCATTAAAACATAACTGCCTATAATCCAGCCTCATTAACATCAGAGGTAAGGAGTCACAGCACATAAGATAATTTCATCGGATCATAAAATGGAGAATAATAACATAATACTGAAGTTCAAGAATGAAACAAGTTGACACATATTAAGGGAGACACAATTCAACTCATGATAGTCTTAGTCTAGAAGTTCCCCTGAAACCTCTTCAGCATCTTAGAAACATGCAAATATCCAATGACAAACTGCTGATACCTGCGCTTGAGGTACATTGGCCAAGAATCAAACACATATCTCTACATGAAAGGTGTTTGTAACTAGTTGCTGGGATGGTCCCTCACATGGTGGGGAGAGGTTCTTTTATCTGGCAGACCTAGACCATGGGATGGCTCTTCTCACATTCATTCTTCCTAGGCTCAATGCTTACATAGCAGGAAATAAAGGTTCTTCATCCTCTTTCTTCAGAGGCAAGTATTACTGTAAAGAAGATTTTCTGTATTCTGATCCACACAATTTTGGAGCCCTGGAAATATGCCAGAATCTGTTAGATGCTAGAAACAAAGAATAATAATGTTTGCAGTGAAGAAATGACTGTCTAGTAAGGGATCCACATCAAAATAAAAGCAAATCAAAATCTACAAATTCCAACAGTTACAAAATATTGTAGTGAAACAGAACCCAGAGGAAGGACAGGCCAACCGGAGGGATTTCTTACAGGAAGGTGAATGATGAGTTGAGGTTAACTAGGAAAACAACAGCAGTAACAACAACAACAAAAAACCAGTTGCCTTCAATTTGATTCCAACTCATCCCAACCTCATTCATCCATAGGGTTTTCAAGGCTGTGACTTAAAGAAGCAGATCTCCAAGGCTTTCTTCTGAGGCGCATCTGGGTGAGTTCCAAATTTTCACCTTTCGGTTAGTAGTTGAATGTTTAACCACTTGTGTTACCCAGTGGCTCCAGAGTTAGCTAGGCAGGATTTAAAATTTTTCCACTCTTCTCTTTCAGGAAACTATTTGTGACAGGACCCTTTGGTTCACCACAGGAGATACCTGCAGCACTGTGGGACTGAGCCCAACTCAACAAGGATATTGATTAAAAGCCAAGAACTTGCTGTGGGCTCCTAAAGTCTTCCTTAGCCAAGCAGAATATAATTTTATTTTATTTGGTTTGGTTTTCAGTCCTCACAGATTTCACATTTTGAAAACTGATGTCTATCAATTAAAGTTCATTAGCAAATCCAAATTGTTTCCTCATTATAATTTATCCCAAGCACTTATAACTAACTACCAATTGAAGTTTCTGATAATCATAAGATAGTCAATGAAACCATACTGGGGAGGATATAATTCCATATAAAGTCAACAGGGTTTTCTTGTTCTTGTTTTTTTATTTTTCCTGCTGGTATTTCTTTCAAGAAGTATCTTCTGTTCTTCTATCCACTCCAGGCTGTTGTATGTCTTTTCTAGAAGGAATATGCCACACCTCAAAAGATTCTGGATGGGGCACAGGATTCCACCTAAGGTCCTATAGACTACAAAGGCTCCGCAAGAAGCCTATTTCACTGGGTAAATTCTAGAACCCATTTTAGGTATTCCAATCAGTTATAGGCTGAAGACGGACTTATAAGCTTTCTGTAATCATGTTTCCCAATAATCCTTTCTATCTCACTCAAGTGTCTATCTTACAATAGTAGGCAAGGGAAACCAACATTCACAAGTCAGTCAAGCATCTTAACATTATTTTCCCTCTTTTACCCATTCAAACTATGCCTTAATCCCTGTATCACAGAGCCCTGTTGGTCCAAGGTTGAGCCTACATCAATATTTACCTCAGTCCCATTTAACTTGTGCTCTACTGTCCCCTCCCTACCATCCATGGTATCCAAAAAAGATTTTTTTCTTTCTTTCTTTTACTGTGGGTATCTTTTCTTAAGCTTCATATTTTTAATATTTCCATGTTCTTCTTGGATTTTTATTTTCTTGGTATGTTGTGAAGTATTAATTTTCTTAGAGGTTGTCCTATATTCTATTAACTTTTCCTCCATTTAAAACACACAAAGCAATCTACCTGACCTCCTCATCAACTGGATCTCTGTTTCTATGCTTTTACCTTCTTCACTCACCACTCATACATCAGCTTGTCATACTGTGATGCCTTTTGAGTTGCTGTGATTCTGGAAGCTATGACCCTGCTGGTATTTTAATTATCAGCAGGGTCACCCACGGTGGACAGGTTTCAGATGAGCTTCTATATGAAGACAGATGAGGAAGAAGGAGAGACAAACTAATTCCAAATATTTAGTCACTGAAAACCTATGAAAAGCAGAGAAACACTGTCAGATATAGTGCCAGAAAATGAGCCCTTCAGGTTGGAAGGCACTCAAAATGCGACCAGGGAAGAGCTACCTCCTCAAAGCAGAGTTGACTGTGATGACAAGAATGGAGTAAAGCCCGTGGGAGTAAAGCTGATAGGGCACAACTCAAAATAAAGAGAAACAGCTGTAACATCCATTAATAATCTGAACATGGAATGTATGAAGTATGAATCTAGGAAAATTGGAATTTGTCAAAAATGAAATGGAATGCATATGTATCAATATCCTAGGCATTAATGAGCTGAAATGTATTGGTATTGGCCATTTTGAATCTGAGAATCACAAGGTTTACTATGCTGAGAACAAATTAAAGAGAAATGGTGTTCATTCATCGTCAAAAAGAACATATTATGATCTGTCATGAGTTACAACACTGTGTGTGATAGGATAATATACATGTGCCTACAGAAAAGACCAGTTTTATAGCATTATTATTCAAATTTATGCACCAACCACTAATGCAAGTGATGATGAAATAGAAGAATTCTACCGACTTCTTTAATCTGAAATTGATCACACATGCAATCAAAATATATTGATAATCACTGGCGATAGGAATGCAAAGGTTGGAAAGGTTGGAAAGCAGCTGGAATATATGGCTTTAGTGATAGAAATGATGCTGGAGATTGCATGATAGAATTCTGTAAAATCAATATTTTGTTCATTTCAAATACCTGTTTTAAACAGCATAAGAGACAACTATACACGTGAACCTCACCAGATGGAATAGACAGAAATCAAATTGACTACATCTGTGGAAAGAGATCGTGGGAAAGCTCTATATCATCAGCGAAAATAAGGCTGGGACAGATTGTGGAACAGACCATCAACTGCTCATATGCAAATTCACACTGACACTGAAGAAAATGAAAACAAGTCCAGGAGAGCCAAAAATGAATGCATTCCACCTGAATTTGAACTCATCTGAAAAATAGATTTGATACATTATACACTAAAAACCAAAGACCAGAAGAATTGTGGGATGACATCATGAATATCAGAAAGCAAAAAGTCATTAAGAAGACAAGAAAGAGAAGGAAAAGATGAAAGTGGATGTCAGAAGAGGCTCTGAAACTTTCTCTGCAGGGTAGAGATACTAAAGCAAATGGAAGAAGTGAAACCAGTACAAGAGCTGAACAGAAAATTTCAATGATCAACTTGAGAAGACAAAGTTCCATATAATACGAAATGTGCAAAGATCTGGCATTAGAAAACAAAAGGGAAGAATATGTTTAGCATTTCTCAAGCTGAGGGAACTGAATAAAAAATTCAAGCCTCAGCTTTCACTATTGAAGGATTCTCTGGGCAAATTATTGAATGATGCAGAAAGCATCAAAAGAAGATGGAAGGAATATACAGAATCACTATACCAAAAGGATATGGTAGATGTTCAACCATTTCAAGAGGTAGCATATGATCAAGAGCCAGTGATACTGAAGAAAGAAGTCCAAAGTGCATTGAAGGCATTTGCAAAGAACAAGGCACCAGGAATTAATGGAATAAAAATTGAAATCTTTCAAGAAAGTGAGACAGCACTGGAGGCATTCACTCATCTATGCCAAGGAATTTGGAAGATAGCTAGCTTTCTGACCAACTGATTGGAAGAGATCCATATTTGTGCCCATTCCAAACAGAGGTGACCCAATGGAATGCGGAAATCATCAGACAATATTGTTGATATCCCACGCAAGTAAAGTTTTACTAAAGGTAATACAGAAATGACTGCAACTATATATTGACAGAGAACTTCCAGAGGTTCAAGCTGGATTCAGAAGAGGATGTGTAACAAGGGATATCATTGCTGACATCCGATGGATCTTGGCTGAAAGCAGAGAATACCAGAAATATGTTTATCTGTGCTTTATTGACTATGCAAAGGCTTTCAGTTATGTGGATCATGACAAGCTATGGACAACATTGCAAAGTATGAGTATCCTGGAACACTTAATTGTGCTCATGAGGAACCTATACATAGACCAACAGGCAGTTGTTCAAACAGATCATGGGAACACTGAATTAGTTAAAATTAGGAAAGTTGTACACCAGGGTTATATTCTTTCACCATACTTATTCAACCTGTATGCTTAGCAAATAATCCAAAAAAATGGGTTAGATGAAGAAAAATGTGGCATTAGGATTGGAGGAAGACTCACTAACAACCTGCAATATGCAGATGATACAACCTTGCTTGTTGAAAGTGAAGAAGTCTTAAAACATTAACTGATGAAGATCAAAGAGCACAGCTTTCAATATGGACTACATCTCAATGTAAAGAAAACAAATATCCTCACCACTGGACCAATAAATGACATTCTTATTAATGGAGAAAAGATTGAAGTTGCCAAAGACATCATTCTCCTTGGATAAACTATCAACACTCATAGAAGTAGCATTTCACCCACTTCTACTCACAAGTAGAACCAGGTGGTCACCAGGTTCTAGACTGCTTACAGATTGCTTACAGGTTCCCTTCAAATTTCAGTTGTAGAAGAGGGTTTTACCTGATGGGCTGATTTTTCTTGCCTTGATGCCTCCAAAGCAAACAGCATGCTTGATTTTAAACAGTCAAAGAGTCCACTTTTTTTCTGCACGTCTTTCTTTCAATAAGAATCT
>NW_006408529.1:31732470-31734858 GCF_000296735.1 Chrysochloris asiatica | reverse complement strand
TGGAGACTTTAGATCCAGAGAGGGAGAGCGACTGTGTGCTGAAGACCTGGGGGTACGGGGGAGGGATTGCAGGGTATACCCTTTGGTTGGTTGATGATGCATGGAGGGAATTGTAACCATGGCAAGGATATACGATAGAATGAATGTAAAACTAATGTTCTCCCATGTAAACTATCACACAATTCACAATAATACATTTAAGAAAAAAAAAAAAAAAGAATCTTCTGTTCTTAATGTGCCCTTTGGTTGTTGAAATTATTATATATTCCTAAGTGTTTTTGTGTATATCCCTCCATCACCACCACCCTCCAAAACAAAAATAAAAACACAGAAGGAATGGAAGCAAATACTGTTTTATGATGATGCATGGAGGAGACTGTAATCATTGCAATGACACGATGGTGTAAAGCCAATGTTCTCCCATGTGAACTCAGTACACAATAAGTAAAAAGAAGGGTTGGGACTGTGGCCATTTGCGGCAGCTTATTTTTGGCAGTGTCTACAGAGGCTCCGCATTGGACATGTGGTGTGTGAGGACAGAATACTTCCTCCATGTGTAGAGAGGAGAGAGTGAATAAGAGAAACTGTCGTCTAGCATGAACGCCATGAGACCCCACTGTGATACTGGCCTAATGTCACTGAGCTTCAAGGTCAAATGAGGATTTTCGTTTTCTTCACATTGAGGTACAATCCATACTGAAGGCTGTGGTCTTTGATCTTCATCAGTATTTTAAGTTCTTCACTTTCAGCAAGCAAGGTTGTATTATCTGCATATCGCAGGTTAATTAGTCTTCCCAATCCTAATGCCATGTTTTTCTTCATGTAATCCAGCTTCTCAGATTATTTGCTCTGTATACAGATTGAAGAAGTATGGTATAAAAATACAACTCTGGCACACACCTTTCCTAATTTTAAAGCATTCCATGTCCCCTTGTTTTGTTCCAACAACTGACTCCTGGTCTATGTGCAGGTTCCTCAGGAGCACAATTAAGCGTTCTGGAATGCCCATTCATCCCAATGTTATCCAGAGTTTGTTATGACCCATACAGTTGAATGCCTTTACATATAAAGCACAAGTAAATTAAAAAAAAAAAAAAAAATCTTCCATTCTCCCAACAGTTCTGGGTTGGTCTGCATGTGCTAAGATATAATTTGCATTCGCTTTTTGTTGTTTTTATTTTATATATTGAAATAAGTAACCAAATTTTTATCTTAGAAAACACCAAATTTATAGATGAGGGATTGCTTTTCAATATCAAATTGTCCAGGAAAATTTCAAGTCCCTGAGTGATAGAAATGGTTCACACTCAGTTAGTAACCTAAAGATTGTTAGTTCAAACTCAACAGTGGCATCACAGAACAAAGGCTTAGTGATCTGTTTCTCTAAAAATTGTTGTTGTTGTTGTTGTTATGTGCCATAGAGTCAGTTTCAACTCATAGTGACCCTGTACAGGGTTTCTGAGGCTATAAATCTTTACTGGAGCAGAAAGCCTCATTTTTCTCCAGTGGAACAGCTGGTAGTTTCGAATTGCTGACCTTGTGGTTTGCAGACCAATTCGTAACCACTACGCTACCAGAGCTCCTTAAAAATTGTTGTTAAGTGTCATTTAATGACTTCCTATTCACAGTACCTCTGTATAGGGTTTCCTACGTTGTACATCTTTGCAGGAGCAGAAAGCCTCATCTTTCTCTAAAGATTATAGTCAAGAAATCTGTATGGGGAAACTCTACTCTGTAAAACATGGTGTTGCCAAGAGTTAGAATCCATTCAACAACTGGTTAAACATTGAGTTGGTAAGTCTTGTACCCTCCTGGAATCTGTTATAAGGTGACCTGGAGTCATGAAACTAGCACTATGCATTCCCAGGCCAAATCATTTCCATATCTTCTCAGTTCTTCTGATTTTAGCTCTCCCTGACCCTTTCAAATTCTTGCCTTGGGACAGTGCAGCCTTGTCTCAGAAATGTATTTCATATTTCCTAGCTTATGGAACAGCTCCATCTCAATGCCCTTGAAGACTTCTCAATGCACCTAAAATTGAACGGTCATTTCTTCCTGTCTCATCTCAAACTTGCTTTTCCTCTTGAATGGTTTATCTCACACAGGGGCATCAGCCTCCATCCAGGCTAGAGATCTATGATTTGGAGTTCAATCCTTATTGCCAACCTCACTCTCATTCCAAAGAGACTGTCACCAGGTCCTACTGATTCTACCTCTACATTATCTCTGTTTCTAACGCTTTCTCTCTTTTGATCTCATGGCCACCATCTGGGTCCTGGAGTGTTGCCGACCGTGTAAGACTGGTCAGAGGTTCGAGGCCCTCTAGGGCCAAGTATAACAAATGTGGCCACTGGCAGTTAATGGCAAATTGCTTTCATCTTAATATTA
>NW_006408529.1:31730933-31732370 GCF_000296735.1 Chrysochloris asiatica | reverse complement strand
AACACTGAGACAGGTTTGCATGGTCTAAGTGGGACAGAGGTAAATAGTGATGCATGCTTAACCTTGAAACAACAAGGCTCTGTGATACAGGGATCTAGGCATAGTTTGAAGAGGGGAAAGAATACTAAGATGCTTGACTGTCTTATGAATATTGGTTCCCCTTGCCTACTATTGTAAAATAAACACTTGAGTGGAATAGAAAGGAATGTCGGGAAACATGATTACAGAAAACTTGTAAGCCTGTCTTCAGCCTATAACTGATTGGAATACTTCAAGTGGGTTCTAGAACTTGCCCGGTGAAACAGGCCTCTTGCGGCGCCTTTGCAGAGTGTAGGACATTAGGTAGAACCTGAGTCCCATCCAGAACCTTCTGAGGTGGGACATTCCCACTAGAAAGGACAAGCAGACCAGCCTGGAACAGCTAGCGCAACAGAAGATGCATCTTCAAAGAAAGATCATCAGGGAAAGCCCAAAGCAAAAATGCAGTATGACTGGCTACTGTAAGAATAAGCAAGCTGTTCGCCAGGAAGCCATCAAGGCAAACAATCAAGTTCCTTCAGAACAATTTCCCCTCTCTAAGACTGAAAACTCAAAGGGAACACATGAGCAAGCATGTAAGCTTGCTGGTGAGCAAGTTGGTCTGCTGGTGAGTGGAAGAGGGGGAAAGGCAGCAATGAAGAAATGGGATTAGTTCAATCATAGTCCATTGACTCCCGCTGACCTGGAGATGAGATAGAGAAGAGGAAGGGCTGCTGGTCCAATATGTCCTTGTCCATGGGGACACCTGAGCCCGTGGACAAGGACATAGCCACAGAAGGCTAGAATTAAGAGTGAAGCATCCAGCTGATATGAAGTGAGGGGAGATGCACAAGAACACCCAAATTTGCAGATAGCACCCATTTGACTGACCTAGCCTCGATTACTTGATAATCAGAGCTCGACTAGAGGAAGATTGAAAAAAAAACAAAAAACAGACAAACAATTTTTGATAAAGGAAACAAGGGTAAATTGCTACAATTTGATAAACCTGACCTATACTCATGGAAGTTTGTTGTTGTTGTTGTTAGGTGCCATCAAGTCAGTACCGACCCACAGTGACCTTATGCACAGCAGAACAAAACACTGCCTGATCCTGGGCCAACCTCACTACTGCTGCCACACTTGAGTCCATCGATGCTGCCACTTGGGTCTTCCTCTTTATCTCTGACCCTCCATCTACAGAGAGGGAAAGAGTCTTCACATCAAGTATCAATGCTATTCCCTCTGTACACAGAGTATATAAGGATGGGCAATTGAGACATTGGGTACTTAAAATGAGGGGGCGATAAAAGCACTAAGTGACTGGTTTACAAGGTTTCAAGAGGTAGTTTAACTTGAGAGTGTGTGGGGGAAGAAAGAGTCCCCACTGAATAGTTGTCATCTTGTTTAGATAGGTCT
>NW_006408529.1:31725927-31729828 GCF_000296735.1 Chrysochloris asiatica | reverse complement strand
CTGGATCTCCCCTCCTCGTGAACCAAACACTCGTGACAACTATGTCGAGGGAAAACCCCGACACTGGAGCTTGTGATCTTCTGTGGGTCTTATTGCATTGGTTTCTGTACAAGTTTCCCTGTCTTCATCCTTCCACTGCATCCACCTGTAGGCTTTTGATTTAAAATGCAAATCTAATTCTTCCCACTCCTTTCCTTAAAAGCTCTTCTTACTTTCCTACTGCCTGCTGGTTAACATTCAAATTCCTGCACATGCTTTGCAGGATCCTTCTCAATCTGCTACCTGTTTCTCAAGGCTGTGCTGCCACACCCTCCCAAACCTGCTCCTCCAGTCACGAGGAATCCCTCCCTGCTTTGGAACCAGGTTGCCATGCCTCCTCAAGGTTACCTTGGCCTGGAATGCCATCCCTTCTCATGCCCTCTTTCAGCATCCAGCTCAAATGTCACCTCTCTTCGTGGGCCTCTGGGCAGAGTCTCCACTATTCCGCATTTTATAAAGGAATGACTTATACTTCTGTGGCTTTCCCCATGGGGACATAGTAGGTATTCCACATATGTTTGTTGAATGATTAACTAAATTGAAACCCAAGTCAATGCTATTCAATTTCAGAGATTATTTCTTAAGGAAATGAAGTACCATAGGATAAGCACTGAACTGTGAGCCACAAGGTTGGTGGTTCTAGACCACTAGAAAGATGAGGCTTTCTGCTCCCACCAAAGAAGTACCGCCTCAGAACTCCTATGCATGGTCTCTACAAGTCAAAACTGACTCCATAGCATTTAATAGCCACAGCAGCAGCTAGTGTTTACCACATGCCAGACTCTGCTTTACATGGTCTCTATGATTTATCTTACAGTGAACCTTGGATCAACTTAACCTAGAAGTGTTTCATTTACCTCATTTGCCAAATGCGATAACAATGCCTCCAACTTAAAATACTTACTGATGAAGATCAAACACTACAGCCTTCAGAATGGATTGCACTTCAATGTAAACAAAACAAAATATCCTCACAATTGAACCAATAAATAACATCATGATAAATGGAGAAAAGATGGAAGTTACCAAAAACTTATTTTGCTTGGGTTCATCCACTACCAACACTCATGGAAACAGTATGCAAAAACTCAAAAGACATATTGCATTAGACAAGTCTGCTGCAAGTAGGCTTGCTATGAAGATGAAATAAGAAAATACCTGTATGTATTAGAACTGTGCAGACCTTTCAGCTTAAATGAATGCTTATTCATGCAATCCCAATGGATACGTATGCCCTTAGGGGAGTAAAGGTATAGAAAGTGGAAGTGGGGTCAGCGGCTGGCAAAGCGCAAAGACTCAAGGAGAGAAAGTCAAACCATGATGCCTAGTGCTGACTTATTGAATGATTAGTAACTAAATGCAAACCTACACCAGTGCTATTCATAAGGTTTTCATTAGGATTCTTGGATCATTCTTGGACCAACCATCAACACTCATGGAAGCAGCAGTTAAGAAATCAAATGATGTATTGCATTAGGCAAATATGCTGCACAAGACCTTTTTAAAGTGTTGAAGAGCAAAGATGTCAGCTTGGGGACTAAGGTTCACCTGGCCCAAGCCAAGTTATTTTCAATAACCTCATATGCATGTGAAAGCTGGACAGTGAATAAGGAAGACCGTACAAGAATTGATGCTTTTGAGTTATGGTTTTAGAGGCTGCCAAAAGAACAAACAGATCTGTGTTGGAAGAAGGGCAGGCCTTCTTGGAGGCCAGGATGGCTAGATTTCATCTCTCATACTTCAGACACATTGTCAGGAGGGACCAGTCGCTGGTGAAGGATATTATGTTTGCTAAAGTGGAGGGTCAGAGAAAAAGAGGAAGACCACCATCGAGATGGATTTGGCAATATGGCAGCATCACTGGGCTCAAGGATGGAAACAATTGTGAGGTTGGCCCAGGATCGGGCAGTGTTTTGTTCTTTTGTACATAGGGTCGCTATGAATTGGTACCAACTTGATGGCACCTAACAGCAACAAAAACAACACCAGTGCTGTTCAAACCCAGGGGGAAATGACTAAAACTGAAGGGCTCACCTAATATTTTATTCTAAGATCTGCAAAGGCCTTCCAGTGTGACCACTCTCATCCCAACCTGGATTCTGCTGCTGCAGTTGGCTGTTATTGTTTTAAGCCTTAGGGCAACCACTCACTCTGTTTCCACTAGAAAATTAAGTGCTTGAACTCAACCATCTAGAACATTCCCTCCTGTTCAGTACTCTATTCACCAAACAGTTTACTACCCATACTCCCCATCAGAGGAAATTTTGCCCACTCTTTCTCTATTACAGAGAAAGGTTCCGTGAATTCCCTCCCTCACAGCATTTTTGGTGTTTACCCCTCTATTGGCTAGTTTCCTATGCCTTCAAACCTGTACATATGGAACACTGAATTTAATAAAATTTGTTCTGATCTTCTTTCTCTAACATCCTAAAACTTTGTCTTTAATTTACTGAGTAACAAACAGCAATCTGCATATAGCCTTACCAACCCCTGTAATATATCCTCTGTAACAATTTTAAATAGTCTTTATTGCCTAAAGGAGGGAGCCAGGTGGCTCCATTCAGTAAGCACTGGACTGCAAAGCACAAGGTAGGCAGTTCAAGAACAACAGATGCTCCATGGGAAAAAGATAAGGTCTTCTGCTCCTGTAAAGATTTAAAGCCTTGGAAACCTAATACAGGGTCACAATGAGTCAAAACATATTCTATAGCACTTAATAGCAAATTGCCTAAAGGGGAAAAATTATCAAAAATACGTTAATTTATCTAGCAGAGATATCAGAGTACTGTAAATTAATAGATTCAAGAGAAACACAAAGATATTTTTCTGTTTAAAAAATAAAGGGAACCCCAAAAGTATTAATAAATATCTTTTGATTTGATGATTTGGGGGGGTGTGGAGGAGTAGGAAAGGGACATGTGAAAAATACAGAAAAAGAACAAATAATATGGTGGATCAGGCAGCAGTGTAGTGAGGCGCTCCATCAGCAACAACACAGGATACCGGACCAAGCTGGCTCAGGGGATAGCCTGAGCTCTGAACTCTGAACCACTTATAAAGGAATATTTAGAAAGTTGGAAGGCCGACGCAAGAAATCCAGTGCTTTCTAATCCAAAGCACTCAGCTGCTCCCTGAGTGGCCATCTTGGGTGAGACTGAACCAGTGAAGGATCAGAGCAGCCACGGACACCTGATAGAGCCACTGAGATAAAGGTGTGGACATTCTTTTTGTCATATCTGTTTATTGGCCTCTTGCTGTCTGCTCATCTCCATTCTGGTGACTGGAGGGGGTGCGTGAGTGAGTGGACACCCCACCCCCACCCCTGAAAAGTTCTATTACACATGCACACAGAGCTCCTCAAAATTTAAAGGGACAGTTCCCACTTAAAACCAAACGGCAGCGCAAAACAGCCACAGCTGGCCCTAAACTGTTTATCACTAGGAAAAAGACCTGAACGGGGGTTGTGGAGCAGGACAGGAAGACTAAAAAGGAAACAGGCTGAAAAAAAATTAAATCCTGAGTTACATCATAATGACCAGCAGTGGCATCTTGAAATTTTTCTGGAAGAAGAGTGAAGAGGGAAGCCCATCTCCTGATCACATCTACCTGGAGGCAATCAGAAAGCATAAAATATACCAAAAGACACACACATATAAGTTTTAAGGCCACAGCTAGCCACTGAATATGCCCCTAAAAACAGAAACAAATGACCATATCAGCACATGTCCAGAAACAAGATAAAGTGACTGAGAAAAACGAGCTTGAGGTAGACCTACACTCCATACTGGGAGGAAGGCAGGTTTTGGAAATGCCTGAGAAGGAATTCAGAAAAATGATTATAAAATATATCAAAACACTTTCC
>NW_006408529.1:31723708-31724572 GCF_000296735.1 Chrysochloris asiatica | reverse complement strand
AGTTGCTAGCCCAGGAGACATCAAGGCAAGTGGCTGGGTCCTCTCAGCACAGATTCTCTCCCAAGACTAAGATGCAATGGAAGTACACGCTCTGATTGGCGACCACGCACATCACCCATAAAGAGAAGTGACCAAAGAACACCAATGAAGCGGCAAACTAAGCCCTGCATCATTCTGCAGACCACTGCGAACCTGGGTGGAGACTCGGTCCGTCAGCAGTGAGGCAGGATCAAGGGACCCATGGGCTCAGAGTCAGTGACACAGCCACAGAGGACTAGAGCGGAGCGCAAAGAGATCAGCTGATAAGAAGAGGGTAGACAGACACAAGAACACCCACACTTGCAGATGATACCCATTTGACCTGGCTTCAATGACTGGATTAACAGAACTCAACCCGAGGAAGAAAGAAGAGGGGGAAAAAAATTGTCATCTGATACAACTTGATGAACTGGACTTACACCTATAACTGCAGTAGCTCAAAAGAGGAAACAATTCCCGGCTATAAGAATTATCCCCACCCCCTTCACACATAGAGTGGAAAGGGATGAGCAACTTAAACATTGGCTACCCAAAATTGGAGGAGGGATGCAAAGGTAAGAAATGACTGGTTTTCAAGCTTTCAAGAGGTAACGTAGATCCACAGGGCAGGGAGGATAGTGGAGTCTCCAGTGAATAGTACCAAACCTGTCTAGGAAGTGCTGATGAAAAGAAATGTAGATGGGTATCATGCGATGCAATGGTGAAAATTGTTACCAGGACTGATTGTGAAGACTGGAAATGTGAAGGCGGATATTTTATAGCAAGGAGGGGAGTGACTTACCTTTCAGTCTAGGAGCGGAGGCCCCTGGGATCATCAACAGAGAA
>NW_006408529.1:31673038-31720072 GCF_000296735.1 Chrysochloris asiatica | reverse complement strand
TTTTTTTTGAGAGCTAAAGTGAATAGAGAGAAACACTGTTAACTGATGGCACATGGAGTGGAATGTAATCAGTGTGATGAAACAAATTGTATGATTTGTTTAATGTAACACTGATGATCTGCTCTGTAAACTTTTACTCAATCCACGGTAAAAATTTAAAGAAAAAAAAAAATACAGAGAGAGAAAAGAATGAAGAGGTGGAGGGAAGAAAGAGAGTGAGAACTTGGGAAACTGCAGGCATTGATTTTGTTATTAGTGTGGTTGAGTCAGTTCCATGCACACCAGAACGAAAAATTACTGGTGCTCCTTCATCCACACAGTTGCTATTGCGTTCAAGCGCATTGCTGCTACCACTGTGTCAGTTAATCTTGTTGGGAGTCTTCCTCTTTTTTGATGACCCTCTACTTTATGAAACATCATGTCCTTCTCCAAAGACTGGTCACTCCTGATAACATGTCCAAAGTATGAGAGACTAAGCCTTACCATCCTAGCTTCCAAGGAACATTCTGGCTGTATTTCTCCCAACATGGATTTGTTTGTGCTTCTGGCAATTCATGGTACTTTTGATATTCTTCTCCAACATCATAATTCAAATGCACTGATTCTTCTAAAGGCTTCCATATACATTGTCCAACTTCCACATGCATAAGAGGTGATTGAAAACACCATGGTTTTGGTCAGGTGCACCTTCGTATTCAAACTGATATCTTTGCTCTTGAACACTTTAAAGAGATCTTTTGCAGCAGATTTACCTAATGCAATTGTAAGTAATTTGATTTCTTGACTACTGCTTCCATGAGTGTTGATGATGATCAAAGACTACCACCATCAGTATGGATTTCACTTCAGTGTAAAGAAAAAAAAAGAAATCACAACCGGATTAATAAACAGAAAAGACTGAATTTGTTAAGGATTTAATTTTGCTCGGATCCACAATCAACACCTATGGAAGCAGCAGTGAGGAAATCAAGTAATATACTGCATTGGGCAAATCTGCTGCAAAAGTGTTAAAAAGCAGAGTCACTTTGAAAATTAAACTGTGGCTGATCCAAGCCATAGTGTGTTTAATCACCTGATAGTATATGAAAGCTGGACAATAAGCAAGAAAGACAGAAGTCAAATTGATGCCTTTGAATTACAGAGTTGGTGAAGAATATAAAATACTATGAACTATTCGCGTAATGGTTACAATCAGGCTGCTAATCTCACGGTCAGCAGTTTGAAACTACCAGCTGTTCCATAGGAGAAAGATGAGGCCCGTAAAGATTTACAGCCTCGGAAACCCTGTGCAGGGTTGCTATGAGTCGGAACTGACTCCATGGCACATAACAACAACAACAACAACATGGACTGTTAGAACTATGAACAAATTAATGTTTGAAGAAATGCAGCCTAAATGTCCCTTAGAAGTGAGGATAGACTTTGTCTCTCACAGTTTGGACATGTTATCAGAAAAATCTAGTCCCTTTAGGAGAATATCATGTTTGGTAAAGTAGAAGGTCAGGGGTAAAAAAGGAAGACCCTCATTGAGATGGATTGACACAGTGGTTTTAACAATGGATTCAAACATAAGTACAATTGGGAAAATGGCATAGTACCAAGCAGTGTTTCATTTTGTTGCACATAGAGTTAGTATGAGTCAGAATCAACTTGATGGCACTTAACAACAACAACATAATAGAAAACCAATTTCAAAGACTGATAACTTCATTTATTTGCTTTCACCTATTTTGTACTTTCCCTCTGACTCTCTTGTTGCTGTTAACTGTCATCAATTGGCCCTTGTTACATGACGATCCAGACTTATGGTGACCTTTTGTACAAGGGAACTAAACACTTTGCAGTCCTGCATCATCCCCATGCTGAGTCTTGGATCGGATCATTATGATCCATCTAGTTTTCATTGACTGATTTTTGGAAATTGATTGGCAGGCCTTTCTTCATAGTTAGTCTGAAAGCACTATTGAAACGTCTTCAACATCATAGCAACACACAAGCCCCCAGTAGCTGACTGGTGGTGGATGTGCATGGGATGCATTGGCTAGGATTTGAATCAGGGTGTCCTTCAAGGAAGGGGAGAATTCTACCACCAAAACACCCATTTAATTCCAAGGAGGGGACAAATAGAGCTAAAAACAGGAAATACAATGACAGTGCCTCCAAATATAGGAGCTTTTGTACAGTGGTTAAGTTGCTAACCAAAAAGTCAATAGTTTGAAGCCACCATCTACTCTCCAGAGAAAATGTGGCAGTCAGCTTCTGAAAAGATTGTTATGTGTCATCAAGTCAGTTCTGACCTATAGCAACCCTGTATAGGATCTCTAAGGAGCAGCTGGTGAGCTTGAACCACTGACTTAGTGCTTTAAACCAACCATGCAGTTTAGCGCATTAACCCACAGCACCACATCAGGTCTACATTGTCCTATGGGGGGATGCTATGAGTCAGAAATGATACAGTAACATGGATGGACCTCAAATAAAACTCTCATTTAAGGAACAAGAGAGAAGCAATGCAGAAAGAAAGCAAACTAAGAAAGAACTCATGCAGAAATACATCCCCAGATGTTTCTTCCAAGTGCCTCTAAATAGGCTTGAGCTTCCACCCTTTCAGTTAGCATCCAAGTGCTAACTGTTTATTCCACACAGGGATACTGCAAATATTCTCAGGTCTCTGGAATCAAGCTTTCTAAGAAGACTATCACAGGAGAACTATGCTATGCAATACAGTAGCCAATAGCCATATATTGCTATTTAAAGTAACATGAAAAAGACAAAACCCAAAACTCTTAGCTTCTTAGTCACAGTAGCCACTTCAAACACTCTTCAGCCATATGGTCCATACTAATATTTGTTGTTGTCAAGTGATGTCAGTTGGTTCCAACTCATAGCGATCCTGTGTAGGGTTTCTGAGGAATGACCGGTGGGTTTGAACAGATGACCTTGTGGTTAAGTCCAGTGCTTATCTTATAGTGCCATACCAGCAGTCCACATACTAGCACAGATATTTCCATCCTCATAGAATGTTGTGCTGCTCTTGAACCTCTTGAGTTCTTTTGCAAATATGATATCACTAGCTTATTTGTTTACGCCTTCTTGCCTCTCAGTATGTTTACCTATAAAATGAGGCAAATAGGGGCTGCTTCAAGGAACTATCACATTTAAATGAGTTGTTAACTCTATGTAAAGCATTAATCCCTGTACCTGGCTTATTATGATGCTTAATACCTGCTTCCCCAACAAGTTACTTCAGACTTCAGGAAAACACATTTATAGTTTGAAAATATTTGCATTTTTAAAAACCTAAAAGACTTTTTGAAACCATTTCCTTGGACATCACACTGTTATAACAGGAACAAATCAGTTGTCATAGTTGATGAGTGACACTATTCCAAACACTGAAGTAAGATGGTTCCTTTATCACAGTGCTTTGCATTTTAACAAGGAAGAAAAAGAAAGGAGTGAAAATGCCATGTATGTGGCAACATTTGTAGCTCTGAATCCATTTCTTTCTTTTTTTGTGCTTGTGTGTCCAATGGGATGAAAAATCTCTGCAAAGAGGTGTTTATTCTATAGGTGTCAACACAGCATTAGGTCAGGAAAGGAAAATTGGCTGCTTTAATGGGAATTGTATACACAGCCAGAGTAATTACTTGGGACTACAGCTGCCAACATGATTTAGCAAAGTCCCTGCCTGCAATAGACTGATCGTCCCCAGGAGAATGGACCCAAACTCTTTGCAACTGTGCAGACCTGTCGGAGCTTCCCTTGCCACAACCTCTTTGAGGCCTTCTATAATTTTCATTCTTTAAGCAAATGGAATTTAAATTCCTTTAGTAAATTTCATCTTGATAGAACCCAAAGATGACATGCATACTATGACCTCATTGTTTAGGATTTCTGCATTATAATCATTAATGTATGATTCAACAGGCATGTGAGGGAAAGCATTTGAACTAAATTCCACATTGCTTTCATGAATTTGAATAGTCCTTAAATTTGAATAGTCCTTGATTTTCAAGGCACCTTTACAAATCTCTGAGTAGCCACTTCATGATAGTCTTTTGTGGTGGGAAAGGTATAATGAAGTATTGGAAGTTCTTGACCTGGCCTTCAAGGTAAGAAGCCTGCAATGCTCCTCCTTCTACTCCTTAAGTAATGGAAGTTCACAGGAACTAGGAGGGTTACATGGGATCACTGCATGTTTGGTTGCCTTGTGCTTGCAAATGGGGAAAATTTATGCCCTCTTCCTTCTTCCATGTTTCTCCAGAAGTCAGAAGCCACTTGATGGCACCTGGTTTCTTCTGGCATGTTTCACACAGAAAGTCTGTAACTATACATTCCAAATCATTTATTTAATTACAGAATTTAAATTCTTTCAACCATGAACTTTAAACAAAACTTTGTATCACATTTAATTTGACCCATTTTATTTCTCTGTAGCCACCTCATTAATGGTGTGATAGAATAATTGAACTTCTCTAGGACTCTGAGAAGTGTTATTTTACTATAGACCTTCATTTTACGAGGGTCTTTGATTCTGAGGCTCTGGTTAGGCTCTTGTGATAAGAAATTTGCCTTATTGATTAGGGAAAGCTCAGCAAATGGACAGTGGGTAGTGGGCCTGAACATAAATCCTAGCTCCAGTTCTTACAGGCCTGAAGACCTTAATTTATCATGAACTCTCTAAGGCATAACGTCATCGAAGAATGAGAATACCAGTACTTTGTGAAGTATGAAATTTCACAAGATAAAATAGTAAAAAACAACATAAAGCTACATGATGAAAATCTTAATACCAGAAAGGGGAAAGTATAGTTACAGAGTTCCAGGTGGTGAGAAGGTCAGGTAGATTTCAAGATAAAACAAATTGTATTAAAATGTGGAAGAAATAAATAAAGTACAAGGTAACCTCAAAGACATTTAATACATAACTTCACATAAACTCAAGAAAAGGAAATTCCATGAAGATTTTATGAATATTAAACTATGGAGAATTGACAAGAAAAGGCTAAAAATAAAAACAAATAACCTCAGCCAAAAAAGCATGTAGAATAAAGAAACCAGCTGCATCACAAAAAAACAAGCAACAAAATGACTATAATCCATTGTTACCTATCAACAATTATACTGAACGTCAGTGGATTAAATGCACCAGTCAAGAGACAGAGAAATAGCAGAATGGTAAAGAAAACAGGATCTTTCAATATGCTGTCTAGAAGAGACAAACTTACACACAAAGACAAAAATAGATTAAAAATTAAATGATGGAAAAAATATATCAAGCTAATTGCAATAAAAAATGAGCAGGAGTGGCAATATTGATCTCTGATAAAATAAACTTTAAGGCAAAAGCCAGCATATGAGACAAAGGACGATATCTCAAGATTAAAGGGTCAACTGAAACTTTAAAGATCTATGCAGGCAATGAAAATGCCTCAAAATACATAAATCAAACCCTAATAAAATTGAAGAAAGAACTAGACAACGCTACAATAATAGTTAGAGATTTTAATACATCATTTTTGAAAAAGGACCGAACAACCAGAAAGAAACTCAATAAAGACACAGAGGAACTAAATAACACCATCAATCAACTTGACCTCATAGATTTGTAAAAAGCATTCAACCCAATGACAGCATAGTACACATTCTTTTCCAGTGCACATAGAACATTCTTCAGAATAGACCATGTGTTAGGCCACAAAGCAAGTCTCAATAAATTTCAAAACATCAAAATATTACCAAGCATCTTCTCAGATCACAATGCTATCAGATTAGAAACCAACAATAGGAAGACCAAGAAAATGAAGTCAAATACATGGAAACTGAACAACACCCTGCTGAAAAGCATCTGGGTAATAGGAAAAATAAGAACTGAAATTTTAAAAAATCCTAGAAAGAAATGAGAATGAAAATACAGCATACCAAAACCTTTGGGTCACAGAAAAAGCAGTGCTGAGAGGACAATTTGTAGCAATACACGTACACATCCAAAGAGAAGAAGGAACCCAAATCAACACATTTACTCAACATCTCCAACAATTAGAAGAATACCAGCAAAGTAAGCCTACAGACACTAGAAGAAAAGAAATAATAAAGATATTATTTAGAGCAGAAATAAATGAAATTGAAAATAGAGCAGAAATAAATGAAATCGAAAATAGAAGAACAATAGAAAGAATCAACAAAACAAGAAGCTGATTCTTTGAAAGGATTAATAAAATAGACAAGCCATTGGCAAATCTAACAAAAGAAAAGAGGGAGAAGATGCAAATAATACACATAAGAAACCATATGGGTTATGTCACAGCAGAAGCAACAGAAATAAAAAGGATAATAACAGAATGCTATAAAGACTTGTGGTGTGGCACTGTGAGTTAATGTGCTAGACTGCAAAGCTGTTTGAACTGCAAGGTCAGAGGTTCAAGCTCACCAGCTGCTCCTCAGAAACCTTCTACAGGGTCACTATGGGTCGGAACCAACTCGATGGCACTACGCAACAACAACAATGAAGAGTTGTACTTAAACAAATTTGAAAATCTAGAAGAAATAGGTATGTTTTTAGAAAAACATGATTTACCTAAACTAACAGAGAGTGAATAGAAAACTTGAACAGACCTATAATAAAAGAAGAAATTGATCAGGTCATCAAGAAACTCCCAACCAAAAACAGTCTAAAATTACTGGAGAATTTTACCAAACATTCAGAAAATAGTTGATATTAACCTTACTCAAACTACTCTAGAATATAGGAAAGGACGGAAATTTTTTAACACATTTTATCAAGAGAACATAATCCTCATACCCAAACCAGGCAAGGACATCACTAAAATAGAAAATTATAGATCAGTACTTCTCATAAACATGGATGCAAAAATTCTCAACAAAATGTTACCCAATAAAATTCAACAACATATCAAAAAAAAATTATACATTGTGACCAAGTGATATTCATTCCAGGGATGCAAGGATGTTTTGATATTAGAAAAACAATCAACATAATTCAGCATATATAAAAATGGGAAAAGAACCACATGATTATATCGATTGCTGCAGAGAAGGCATTTGACAAAATCCAACACAAATCCTTGATAAAAAATACTCAACAAAGTAGGAATTGAAGGGAAACAGCTCAACATAATTAAGAGCATATATACAAATCCAACAGCCAGAATTACTCTCAATGGAGAGAGACACTTTGTGAATGGGAACTGGATAAGGATGGCCTTTTTCATGACTCCTATTCCATATTGTGTTAGAAGTCTTAGCCAGAGCTATAAAGCAAGACAGGGAAATTAAAGGCTTCCAAATTGGCAAAGAAGCAAAATTTTCTCTATTTTCAGATGATCTGATCGTATGTATATAGGAAATATCAGCAAGAAAATTATTGAAAATCATTGAAGGATTCAGCAAAGTGGTGGGTATAAGATCGATACACAGAAATTCCTCTACACTAATAAAGACAGCTCTGAAAAAGAAACTAGGAAAACATATCATTTAAAATGGCCACCCAAAAGATGAAATACTTAGAAACAGATCTAACTAGAGAAATAAAAGACCTGTACAAAGAAAACTACAAAACACTATTACAGGAAACCAAAATAGACGTACAAAAATGGAAGAGTATACCATGCTTGTGGATATGAAGATTTGACATGGTGAAAATGTTCCCAAAGCAATCTATAAATATAATGCAATCCTAATCCAGATTCCAACAATATTCTTTAAGGAGATAGAAAAAATGATCATGAACTTTATATGGAGAGGAAAGAGACCTCAGTTAAGCAAAGCACTGCTTCAGAAGTACAGAGTAAGAGGCCTCTCACTCACTGATTTCAAAAAATACTACACACCCGTAGTGGTCAAAACAGCCTGATACTGGTACAATGAAAGATACTAGATCAATGGAACAAAATTGAGAATCCAGAGGTAAGTCCATCCACATACAGTCATTTGATCTTTGACAAAGGGCCAAAACATTAAATGGAGAAAAGATAGTCTCTTCAACAAATGATGCTGGCAAAACTGGAAATCTATTTGCAGAAGAATTAAACAAGACACATATCTCACACCATATACAAAAGTAAAGTCAACATAGATTAAAGACCTAAACATAAAACTTAGAACTATAAAGATCATCAGTGAAAAACTAAGGACAAACTTAGGAGCTCTAATACACAGCATGCATACACTGTCAAACATAAAAAATGCACAAGTAGTAGAAGATAAAAGTAGATGACTGGGACCTTCTAAAAATTAGAAACTTATGTGCATCAAAAGATTTTTCCAAGAGTTCAAAGGGAGACCGCAATCTGAGAAGAAATGTTTTGCAACGACATTAGACAAGGGACTAATATCTAAAATTTATAGAAAACTGTAATACCTATACAAGAAAAAGACCAACAGCCCAGTTAAAAAATGGGCACAGGACATGAACAGACACTTAACCAAGGAAGATATCTAGGCAGCCAACAATGTATGAAGAAATGTTCATGATCATTAGCCATAAAACAATGCAGATCAAAACAACAATGAAGTATCTTCTCACACCAGCATTAACAGCTAAGTTTAACAGAAAACAACAAATGCTGGTGAGGTGTGGAGACCCTGGAACCCTCCTACATTGAGAGTGGGACTATAAAATGGTTCAACCACTCTGGAAAATGTTATGTCGTTTCCTCAAAAAGTTACAAATAGAAATCCCTTATGACCTAATATTCCTCCCACTTGGTATATAGCCACAAGAAATATGAGCTAGAACATGAGTAGATATATGCACATCAATGTTCATCACAGCACTATTCACAATATCAAAAAGATGGAGACAGACTAAGTGCCTATCTATGGAAGAATGGATAAACAAACTTTGGTACATACACACAATGGATTAATACGTAACCTTGAAGAATAATGATGAATCTGCAAAATACCTCATAACTTGGAGGAACCTTGAAGACACCATATTAAGTGAAATTAGTCAATCACAAAAAAGAAAAATACTGTATGAGACAATTATTGCAAAAGCTGAAGAAAAATTTTCCAGTCTAAAAGAAACATTCTTTGATGGTTACCTATGGTGGAAGGGAGGGGAGAGTAATTCACTAGCTGGAGGGTAGACACATGTTAGCTCAGGTGATGAATAGAGCAATACACAAGGAGGGGGAGAGCATACACAAGAAGTGAGAGGATGGCAAATGAACAATGAAGATAGGGAAAGTCTTAGGGACGTATCCATGGGCTAAATGGAAGAAAGACAAATCATGATTTATGCACAACCTTGGAACAACAGTGTTCTGTGAGTAGATACATGGATCGAGACATAGGCTAAGTGGATAAAGAATGGGGAAAATGTTTATGTTTGATGGTCTTGTGGATTTTAGTTTCCCATACCCTACTATTATAAAATGAATATTGAGAAGTATGACAAAAAGCTTGTAAGCCTGCCTTCAGCCTATATCTGATTTTTGTTGTTAAGTTCCATCGAGTTGGTTCCGACCCATAGCGACCCAGTATAGAGTTTCCAAGGTCAGCTTGAACCACCGACTTTGTATTTCAAATGGCTTTGCAGTCTGAAGTATTAACCCACACAGTGTGGCACTGAGGGTTAATGCATCAGACTGCAAAGCCATTTGAACTGCAAGGTGTCGCTATGGGTTGGAATTGGCATGACAGCACTTAACAACAAAATATAACTGATTATATTTGCTAAAAGGGGAAATAGAATTTGCCCAGGGAAATAGGCTTCTTGTTAAGCCTTTGTAGAGTTATGGGACCTTGTGGAATTCTGAGTCCCACCAGAACCTGTGAGTTGGGACATTCCTGTTTGAAAAGACATGCAGACCAACCTGCTTGCTTTTGCGGCATTAAAAAAAGAAAAGTCAGCCCATCAAGGAAAATCCCTGTCTAAGATGGAAACTCAAAGGGAACCCATGAGCAGAATAGTAGGCTCGCTGGTGACCACCTGAGTTAGCTCATGAGTGGAAGTGGGGGAAATGCAGCAATGAAGGCAAGGGCAGAGTTGGCACCTGTTAACCTGGAGATGAGAGAAGAGGAAAGGCTGACTTGTCTGATGTTTACAAAGATGTGTAAACTCCCCATGAGCATTGACCTTGTCCCTAGGGACTAGGGCTGAGAGTGAAGCAACCAGCTGGTCTGGAATGCAGGAGGCATGCAAGAACTCCCAAACTTACAGATAATACCCATTTGACCTAGCTTGGATGGCTAGTTGACCAGAACTTGAACAGAAGATAAAGATGTTTGATACTGAGAACAAGTGCAAATTTGACAAACTAGACTTTTGCCAATGAAGGCAGTGACTCAAAATTCTAGCCGGAATGGAAGGATTCTTCGTATCAGGAAAAAAATCTTGTTTCCTCAGTGTATTGGATTGATATTAAGTGCCGTTGAGTCGATTCTGACCCACAGTGACCCTATATACGGTTTCTGACGAACGACTGACCTTGCAGTTCAAACAGACTTTGCAATCTAGCACATTAACTCAGAGCACACCAGGACTCCACTGGTTTGATAGGATGAGAAATTTAGATATTGCTTATCAAAAATGGGGAGTGGTTGTTGTTAAGTGCTGTCAAGTTGATTCTGACTTACAGTGACCCTGTATAGGGTTTCCAAGGAGCAGCTGGTGAGCTTGAACCACTGACCCTGAAGTTCAAACGACTTTGCAGTCTGACACATTAGCCCACAGCACCACACCAGGAAAGGCGTGACGTGCTAGCTTACAAGCTTTTATGAGTGTGCTTATTTTCAGAATGAAAATGGATCTAGGGAACGGGGATGGGGGACGATGGTGATAGGAACTTATGACTCAATTGTGAGTATTTGTTAGCAGGGTTAATTCTTAGAATTTTCCAAGTTATCCCACCTACAAATTGGTAAGCAGGACCTTTGAGGACAATTACCTTGGGGCTCTTGACTGAAGATCTTCAATAATAGTCCTGAGACGATAGCAGCCTGTTCCAATGTTTATTACACAGCATGGTAACTTCTACTCCAGTATCAAATCCCGGCTTGCCAACTAAAGTCTGTCATGACAGGTATCAGTTTTGCTCAGTGCTGTATTTCCAGTACTGAGCAAACAAACAAAATCCACTGCCACTGAGTTGATTATGATTCAGTGACCTTATATAGCGTTTCTGGGAATAAATCTTAATGGGAGATAAGCCTCATCTTTCTCCGAGTGGCTGCCAGGGCCAATGTTGTTAAAGTGCTGTTGTGTCAATTCTGACTCATAGCAGCCCTAAGTAGAGCTTCCAAGAGCAGCCAGTGGGTTTGAACTGCCGACCTTGTGGTTACCAGTCCAGTGCTTATCTTACAGTGCCACACCATGGCTCATGCGGGCTAAAGGAATTGAATAAACAAATGGGCAGTGGAACAAAAAAATCCAAAACTAAAGAGGGTGCCAGAAAGCTTCCGCTCCAGCCCAGTAACATTTTGTAATCTCTTAGTAACTCAGGACTTCAGAACTATTCAAATTACTAAAGCAGTGCAGGCCTATATTTTGATTTCTTTAATAGAGATCTGAGCAAAACAGGTCTGAAGGCCCAAATACAAAAACTTTTTAGAATATGTGTGGCTTTTTAAAAATTATAATTGGGTTGGGTTTTTGGTTATTCTGACAAAGTTTTTGGTTATTTGACAAAGTAAAAGTTCAGCTAAGATTGAGATCACATTGTTTCTGAGAAATAAGATTAATACCACACCAAGTTCAAATTAGGTTTAATCATTTCCCATCGCTATAAACTCAACATGTGCTGTGATGAGTTGTAGAAAAGTCTGAGGCAGATGGCATTCTAAATTCTCTTCCTTTTCAAAGAACAGGTGGTCAATCCAATCAATTCAATGTAGCAAATAATATTTATTTGGTGTCTATAAGTACAAAACACAGAGAACAGCTGAAGGGGAACATAAAGATGTGTAGACGCGTCCTGCCATCAAGGAGCTTACAATCTAGGCAATTAGTCACATGAATAAATTGTAATAAGACCACTTTAGGTAACTTCAGCAGAGTTCTTCAAAATGCTCACATCATTTGAGTTCCTCTCATCAAATATGTAAGGAATTCCTTCAACAGGAAAGCCAAGCAGTGGGAAAGAGACCTTTGGTGGAATTAATCATTGACCTTAGCTTTGCTTATGAGCATCTTTCTGTTGCTTACTCTTGTAAGTTTCTCAGTATCGTTTCCAAACTGGATCTTTGTTTGGCAAGATTCTCCATGCTTCCTGAACCTTCACCAGGGTTTCCTGTTTGTTAGTGAGTGGCTCAGTTGCAGTCTGGCCTTAGAATGACTTGCAGCCCAATTGTTCCTTCATTAGGTTTATATTTTGACTTTGGTTCACACTAAAGCAATATGCTTTGTAAGTCGTGTTTTGGAGAGAGGGGAGTGCGATACAATATAAAGAAGGGCAGGCCAGACTTTTCCTTTATTTGAAACATTTAATAGTGCACTTACTGATTACATTCTGTACAGATAGGGAGCTTGTTATAAACCTCTTCCTTTTATTTATTTATTTTTCACTTAAACTGGATTCATGTAAAGTGTATTTACAACAGAAAAAAAAGAAAAGCCTTGAGGTACAAAACCCAAAAGTATATCTGAGGTATAAATACAAGTATATTTTAAATAATCTTTATCATGCTTTATCTATGTTTGAAAGCACAGTGGACATGTGTACATACATTTCTTAATAGAATGTTATATATACAGCATATAATTTTACAAATCTGAAAGCCAGTAAATTGAATATACAAGTTAACACTCATGAGGAACACTGATAGCCAAAATACTCCAATTTTAAAACTCTAATCTGCTCCCCATCCCCAAATTCTTCAAACCACCTTTGAAATAACACTGACAATGGTATATGCTATAACAAAATAAAAATCCTTCTTACAACTCTCATTCATACATTATTCACTTTTGATCCATACAAAATAATTAATACTGTCTCTCGAGTCATTTTACCATTACAGTAAAACCTGTATAAAGACCACCCTTCCAAAAAACTGTGCTGTCTTTTTTTTTTTTTTTAATATGATTACTATTTTCCATTACCACTAACATATATGCCAAGGGTATTATAAAGGAAAAGAAATGCAGAAAATATTAAACAAACATAGGTCCTCAAACCAAAAGCCGTATTTGTTGGTAAAGACAAACCCAGTTAATAAACATGCACAGCTTTCAGAAATGCTGTTAACAAATTTAAAGAGACAGAGAGAGAAGAAGAAGAAAATTTACAGGGAATTTCCCTTCAAGGTAACAATTTATTCTGTCTTAAGGAGTTTCTGCTATAAACATGAAAATTCAAATAATTTGAACTAGTGGAAAGTTTTGATGCTTGATTCAGAAGTTAAATGTTAAGAATGTTCAGTTTTTACGTTTAACCTAAAAAATTGTTTTGGAGACAGTAGGGTGGTGGTGGGGCAACGGGGTAGTGATCCATCCCTACAGTAATCTATACAGGCTAAATATTAGCATCATTATTTGTAATCGGGTAGAAAGCAAAATGCACTTGAAATGGGATTGAAGATTAAGTCTACTACAATTAGTTTGAAGGCAAAGAGGAGGTTGGTGAAAGGAAGGAAAATTCTTAATAACTCAGAAAAAAACAAAACAAAAAAACCAGTAAATGAATACGGGTGTTGGGTCTCCTTTCTGGATGGATCCATGGGTAGTCAGAGATTCCAGGTTAAACTAAACCCAACGGCACCAATATCCTTCTTGGAGGCATCTCAGTGTGCCAGACACTGGATTCCAACGCCGATGCCACTCAACCAGCAACAAACACACATCCACACGCTCCTCTGTGCAAACCTTTTCCTTTGTTCATCTCAGTGAGAAAACACATCAGAGTACCAACTATTCCAGTGGATACACCAGTCCCTCAACCTACTGCAAATAAATGACATAGGCTCACATACACCAATACCACAAAAGAAGGAACTATCTTCATTATCTTCCATACTGTATTTTAAAGTTTTGCTTCTCAGAAGCAATTTGAATAAGATTACAAATACATTTTTTTTTTTTTTTTGCACAGTCTTACATATTCCAGTCAAGGTCTATAAAATAGACCTAAACAAACAGGAAGCAGCTTTAAAAATGTATCAAATAGCTATAGTCTTAATTTCTGCAGTCCAATTTGTAGTTTTTTGTTTCAGGATCAGGAGCAGAAATCCATTCTTCCAAGGACTGGCCAGGGCTCTAGAAACAAATGCTCAGATGGCGAACACACTTGATTTTTGCTTCAGGAATCACCTAGATTTTGTGTCTTTGGTCTCAGTGTTTTGATTGCTGAAAGAATCTCGGATCTTTACAACTTCAGCTGCACACAAGTGTCCAAAAGATTTTGTGTACCACTCTGGCATGTGACCCCTGTAGAGAAAAGGACAAGCAGAATCCCTCAGTTTGAGAACACCAGAAGAAGCTGAAGGGAAATCTGAATACTCTTTCATTTTCTGATGCTCAAAATGTCTTAACAAAATTACGAGGTTTGCAAGGTAATCTTCTGAAACGGTCAATAAACACTAATAAGGACTGGAATCTCTCGAAGGACAATAAAACGAGTACAGATATAGAGTCAAACTACTGAGGGAAAGCTTTGGCATATATAACAAAAACAGATCATCATAGGGATACAGAAAAAAGGATGGAGATTGCAAAACTTTCTAATGAGAATTTACTTGAGATTCTTTTCTTCTGTTTATATTGCTTCATTTCACTAATTTTCTGATTTAATGGTATATTCCTCTGTGACAAAAAGTATACACCTAATTATTAAAAGTGCAAGTCATATGTATGTACAATTCTAATACCTCTGGATATAAAACACGTGCTTGTTGGTCTAAATAAATTTATTATTTTCTGTGGCTTTAAATTCTTACCAGAGTCATCATCTCCTCATTGTTTTAGTAGGTTGAAGGATAAGAATTAGGGAGTAGGACCCAAAAGCCCAAGAAAGATGAAGATGTCCTTTCTAAGTGCCATATGTCATCAAGGTACAATGATGGGCTTGCACTCTTTGCATCAGGCAAAACCTGCATCAGAAGTTACCTTAAGTCCATTCTGCACATGTAGGTGAGTTTGGATTTTCCTGACCCGCAGGGTTCAATCAAATACCGGGAGAGGAGGATGTTAACTCTCACACCCACCACAGGTGCCCGATCATGATCCACAGAGGTGAGTAAAAGGGCACAAGCTCCCTTGGGTAAATTTGTCCTCCATGTTCTGTAGAGACAAAATAAGAGGGGGAAATGGGGGTTTAACAGAAACCAAGTCTATCAGTTTGTCGTGGCTTGCACGTTGCTGGGATGCTGGAAGCTATGTTGCCAGTATTAAGAAGGGGACACACAAAGTGGACAGGTTTCAGCTGAATTTCTAGATTAAAACAGACTAAGGCGAGGCTGACTACTTCTGAATGGCTAGCCCCTGAAAACTTTATGAATAGCAGTGGAACAGTGTTAAATAGCACCAGAATATTGAAACATGATAAAGAGTCCCAGAATATTGTCAGATACTAACCCCACAGGTTGGAAAGCACCCAAAATATGACTGGGGAAAAGCTGTTTCCTCAAAGTAGAGTCAACTGTGATGATATAGATAAAGTCTTGGGGGCCTTCGTTTGCTGATGGGGCACAACTCAAAAAGAGGAGAAACAGTTGTAAATATCTATATAGTAAGAAGGACATAGAATGTAAGAAGTATGAATCTAGGAAAATTGGAAATTGAAATGGAATGTATAAAGATTGGTATCTTAGGCATTAGTGAGCTGAAATGGATGGCTATTGGCCATGATGAATCTTACAATAATATGGTTTATGATGTTGGGAATAACAAACTAAAGAGGTTTGGTGTCACATTTATCATCAAAAAACCACTTCAAGATCTATCTTGAAATATAATGCTGTCTGTGATAGGATAATATTCATATGCCTACAAGGAAAACCAGTTAATATCACTATTATTCAAATTCGCATACCAACTACTAAAACCAGTGATGCTGAAATTGAAGAATTAAGAATTTTACCAACTTCTTCACTCTGAAACTGACCAAACATGTAATCAAAATGTGCTGATAAATATTGGTGATTGTAATGTAAAGGTTGGAAACAAAGAAGAAGGACCAATAGTTGGAAAATATGGCACTGATGACAAAAACACTGCTGGAGATGACATGAAAGAATTTTTCAAGATCAATGACTTCTTCATTACAAATACCTTTTTTAAACAACATAAAAGACTATACACATAGATCAGACCGGATGGAATACACAGAAATCAAACTGACTACCCCTGTGGAAAAAGAGAGTGGAAAAGCTCCATATCATCAGCCAAAACAAGGCCAGCAGCAGATTGTGGAATAGACCATCAATTGTTCATATGCAGGTTTAGGCTGAAGCTAAGGAAAATTAAAACAAGTCCATGAGAGCTAAAATTTGACCTTGAACATACCCTACCTGAATTTAGAGATCACCTCAAAAACAGATTTGATGCATTAGACACTAATGAGCGAATACCAGAAGAGTGGTGGAATTATATCAACAACATCATCCAGGAAGAAAGCAAAAGGTCATTTAGACCAGAAAAAAAGGAGAAGAACAAAACAGAAGTCAGAAGATACTGAAACTTGCTCTCCAGCGTAACGAACGATGTTAAAGCAAATTTAAGAAATCAGGAAGTAAAAGAGCTGAAAAGGAAATTTCAAAGGGCAGTTCAAGAAGACAAAGTCAAATATTATAATAAAATGTGCAAAGCATATGAAGTTAGAAAACCAAAAGGGAAGAACGCACTCAGCGTGCATTTCTCAAGCTGAAAGACCTGAAGAAAAATATTCAAGTCACAGCTTGCAATACTGAAAGATTTTTTGGGACAAATTTTGAATAATGTAGAGAGCATCAATTGAAGGTGGAAGGAATATACAGAATCAATGTACCATAAAGAAATGGACGATGTTCAACCATTCCAAGAGATAGCATATGATTAAGAACCAATGGTACTGAAGGAAGAGGTTCAAGGTGCACTGAGGGTATTGGCAAAATACGAGGCTCTGGGAACTAATGGAATACAAACTGAAATATTTCAAGAAACTGATGTAGCACTGGAGGCACTCATTTGTCTATGCCAAGAAATTTGGAAAACAGCTACCTGACCAACTGATTGAAAGAGATCCAATTTGTGCTCTGAATCAAAGAGAATGTAAACAGAATGTGAAAAGTGTCAGACAATATCATTAATGTTACATGCACACAAACTTTTGCTAAAGATAATTCAAAAACAGCTGTAATAGTACAATGACAGGGAACTGCCAGACGTTAAAGACGGATTCAGATAAGGACATGAAATGAGGGATCTCATTGCTGATATCAGCCAGATCTTGGCTGAAAGCAGAGAATCACAGAAAGATGTTTACCTGGGCTTTACTGACTATGCAAATGCTTTTGACTGTGGCTAATGACAAACTGTAGAATCTATTAATGAGTATGAGTATTCTGGAACACTTAATTTTGTTCATGAGGAACCTGTACATAGACTAAGAGGCAGTAGTTGCAAAAGGACAAGGAAACAATAAATAGCTTGAAATTATGAAAAGTGTGTGCCCCAGGGTTGTATTGTTCACCATATTGATTCAATCTGTTCTCTGAGCAAATAATCTGAGAAGTTAATTTATCTATGAAGAAGGTGGCATCAGGATTGGAGGAAGACTCATTAACCTGTGATATGCAGATGATACAGTCTTGCTTGCTGAAAGAGGACTTAAAACACTTATGAAGATCAATGACCACAGCCTTCAGTATGAGTTGCACCTCAATGTAAATAGAACAAAAATCCTCACCACTGGAGCAATATGTAACATCAAGATAAATGGAGAAGTTGTCAAAGACTCTATTTTGCTTGGATCCACTATCAATACTCATGGAAGCAGCAGTCAAGAAATCAAATGACATACTGCATTACGCAAATCTGTTTCACAAGACCTCTTTAAAATGCTCAAGAGCAAAGATGTCAGTTTGAGGACTGAGGTGTGCCTGACCCAAGCCATGGTATTCGCAATAGCCTCATATGCATGGAACAATGAGTGAGGAAGACTGTAGAAGAATTGATGCATTTGAGTTAAGGTGTTGGGAAAAAATATTAAGAGTACATGGACTGCCAGAAAAACAAACACACATGGTATTGGAAGAAGTACAGCCAGAATGTTCCTTAGAAGCCAGGATGATGGTCAGACTTCCTCTCTTATACCTCAGGCATATTATCTGGAGGGGCCAGTTAGTCCCTGTAAAGGACATTATGTTTGGTAAAGTGGAGGGTCAGCAAAAAAGAGGAAGCCCTCCAGTGACATGGATTGGCACAATAGCAGCAACAATGGACGCAAGCTTAACAACGATTGTGATGTTGGCGCAAGACCAGGCAGTGTTTCGTTCTGTTGTGCATAAGGTTGCTACAAGCCAAAACTGACTTAACAGCACCTAGTAACAAGTCTAAAATGCGGTCTCCTTATCCGAGGAGGAAGCCAAGGGCCGGGATCAGTGACCATGTGGTCTGCCTCAGCGCTAGGTTCCTGACAACTTTTTCGACAACTGCCCAAGGACTCCTTAGTGAGTGACTCTGGAGAGCTGTTCTGGATGGGTATATGTCACAGTCACTTCTTTGAAGGAGAACAATTACCAAATATTTTACAACACAGACATCCATATGCGCACTGCTGCTGCCCTTCAGTTTGTAAAGTTCTTGACTTATGCTTATGATGCTACATTTCCTCAAAGAGTTTTGGAATTCTATGTATTTGAATGTGCTTCATTTTCTTAGCTTAATTCTACAAGAGTCCAAACCATTTTCAGTGATGAGCACAGCAACTGCTGGGATAAATGTAACTTTCCCCTATTTGTAAAGGATCAAACCTTTCTCTGAAATCGTTTTGTTACCTTGAAAGTCATTTAGTACCAGACTTGCTTATGATACAAGGTCACCCCTCAACACTACCATCAACTGGGAGTTCTCACCTCAGAACAACGTAGTCTCGGGCCGGATGGGGTGCCATGCTATTCTGGACATACTGGTAAATTTCAGTTTGGCTGTCCAGGATTTCAATCACTTTTGAATCCAACAAGTCTACATCCCAGAGGTGCTGCTCCTTAAGTAGGCGTTTCAAGATTTCCTCAGGTGTGGCAGGGACTTCGATGGTTGACCTCCAAAGCCTTAGAGGGGGTCCTTCACTCACCTGAAAAGAAGGTGTGCTTTTCAATGCTAAGATCATTCATTTACACTTAATACTTTAAAGGAAAGTTGTTAGTGGGGTAAGGTCATTATATCTACTATTACTGCTACTACCAACAGTTGCTGTTGAGCCACTCTGATGCACGGTGACGCTATAGGTGTCAGAGTTGAACTGTGCTCTCTAAGTTTAGTTCAACAACTGCCTTTTCAAAAATAGGTCATTTGGTGATTAATCCAAAGTGCCTCTGTGTGGACTTGAACCTTCAACTTTTTAGTTAGCAGTTGAGTGTATGAACTGCTTATAGCACCGAGGAACTCCCAGTCGTATGTCCCCACCCTTCCCTACACAAAAAACTCAAACTCACTGCTGACAAGTGGATTCCGATTCATAGCGCCCCCCTAGAGGACTGATTAGAACTGCCCCATACAGTTTCCAAAGCTGTGAATCTTTACAGAAGCAGAATATCACATCTTTCTCCTGCAGAGGGCTGGTAGGTTCAAACCACCATCCTCTGCTACCAGGACTCCGTCATCACATGATTTTTGTTGTTATTAAGTGCTGTTGAGTCATTCTGACTCATTGCAACCCTGTACAAGGTTTCCGAGGAGTGGCAGGTGGGCTTGAACAGCCGACCTTGCGGTTAACATTACAGAGCTTATCTTACAGCACCACACCAGGAATCCAGTCATGTATTTGTTGCTGTTGGTATTAAGTGCTGTCGAGGAAGTTCTAACTCATAGAGAATCTTTATAGGATTTCTGAGAAGTAGCTGGTGAGTTTGAACAGTTGACTTTGTAGATCAAACCTATTTTGCAGTCCAGTGCTTTACCCCATAGCGCCACACCAAGACTCTCGTCATATGTTATTGTTGCTGGTAAGTGCTGTTGAGTTGGTTCCGACCCATAGCAACCCTGTATGAGGTTTCCAAGGAGCAGCTGGTGAGTTTGAAGTCCAGTGCATAATCCTACAGCGCCATACCAGGATGGAGCTGGTAATAATCTATGACTCTCATAGGCTGCTGCCCCCAAGAACACTGGCAAAAGGGTCATGTCTCTGACAAATCGAACTCCTGACTACTGTCACTCAACTGGCTAAAGCAAGGAGAACACAACGTACCTTCTTATAAGACAGCTCAGCCTGCTCCGAAGTAGAGTAGCTGACCCAGCCTTTAAACTTCTCTTTGACCTCTTTAGACAGGCTATCCACACAGTCCTGGAGAAAGTGCTGGTAGTCAGCAGACTCTTCATTACTTAGTCGTCCCAGCGCTTCCAGAGTGAGGGGCTTCAGCTCTTGTTCAGTGTAAGAATTCCGGCATCGGCTCATTTCTTCAGGCACCTGTGAGGAACATGAAGAAGAAAAACAGGATTCAGTCCACCTATATGCATTCTCCTGGCCTGGCAATGAGAGTAGCAGGGCAGAAACAATGCACTGGGTCTCCAAGGTAACACAGGCAGTCTAGTCCTGCTTCCAGAAGGCAGGAGTGTCTCTACCAGCCTCAAACAGATCACCTTCATATAGGAAGCTTCGGAAGTTAGTTTCGTGCAAGGTAGTCTCCGAAAAGTTTCAATAGGAGGGTTAGTGACTAACATAGGGCTCACGTTGGTCTTGAAGGTTTTTCTGATATTTAATCTTCATTTCAGTTAACTTGCTGCCTTTGTTTTTTTTAATCAAAGGGTTTTAAAATTGAGCATATTAAACTCTAGTTTATGTAAGTATATAATCTATATAAAGATGACATTCTCTGGTTATATATATAATCTCTAGCTGCAGAAAAGATCTTTTTCTAAAGGCAGACAAGTGTTGTGCCTGAGATTCTATCCCGATTCACATTACCCTCTTCACAAAGGAACCAAACCACCCCACGTTCCCTTACCTGGAATAGTTTCTTGCACTCCGCAATCATATGGGCCAGACCTTGAGTGGCAGCCAGGTTTTCATTCAAATCCTTCTGATCTGGTTTACCCAAACTTTGTTTTCTTTGCATTACTCTAGGTAGAAGGATAAGTTGGGGGGAGAGGATGAAATGGCTATGTAAGCTTATTTGTTGATAAATAATTAAAGAGAGCTTTACTTTAGTTTCTTTTACCAGAGTTTCTTCAGGGCTTTATGAATCACGTGCAGAGAACATTAGAGACTATTCTCAATAAAACCTAGGCTCTTTAAAACCATGACATTAAACAGTTCTCTGTTTTCAGTAGAACAGCTTGTAAGGTCTCTGAATGCGTGGTGGGGAGGAAGCTTTTGAGGAGTGTGTGGGTGGGAACCAAGGCAAGTTGGGGTAAATAGTGTCACCATTCTTTCCTGTTTAAACAAACAGGATCTCTTTCCAAAGGTGAGGGAAAACTGTATTGTTTCCTAAGGGTTTTGTCTTAATCTTGTCTGATCTTTCTCTTCCACTCATTCTAGTTCTCTATCCCATTAAAGTTGAAATGTCCCAGTAAACTTTCAGGTCCAGTTAAAAGAATATGTACGCATTGCATGGCTTTCAGAAGCAAAGCTAACACCAACGATCACACCTAGGCCCCATGTTTCTAAGAAATATTTCTGAGTTATTTTGGACAGCTGGTGGATCTAGTGTGTGTGGGTTACTGTTGTCAGCTGAGTTAACCCCTGACTCATGGTGACCCCATGTACAACGGAAGGAAATATTGCCTGGTCCTACGGATCACAGGGCTTTCACTGGCAGAGTTTATGTGGAAGTACATCACCAGGCCTTTTTGCCTAGTCCATTTTTGTCTAGCAGCAACACTGAAACCTGTTTAGCATCATTGTAAGCCTTCAGACAGATGGTGGTAGCTGTTCATGAGGTGCCCTGGTCAGGAAAAGAACCTGGGTCTCTCGCATAGAGAATTCTACCACTGAGCCATCACTGGCCCAAGTCCTGGTGCAAGGTCTTTATATTCAGAAACAGCCCTACCATTTGTTCCTGTCAGACAGCGGCAAGTTACTTCCTTAACTAACCTTCTTCTAAGTGTACTACACTCTCCTTTTATGGGAAGTACATACTAATAGTAACTTCACTTGCTGTGGCTGTTTGGAGGATTAGGTGAAACAACACAGATAAAGGGCCCAGTGCCTCCCATGTATAGAACAAATGCTTGGTAAATATCGGCCTGCATTATTTTTCAGATAACCGTGACATTTCCCCATTTTTTATATATATATATTTATATGTGTGTATGTGTTCTAGGTAGAAATTTTAGGCCAAATCTGGAATAGGATCACCTTTGGGGCTCAAGGTTATATTTAGTTTTTTCAGACCTGGCTACATTTCCTTTTAACTTCCGACAACGACCTGGAAATAGGCTTTACTGACCACAAAGAGGCCAAAGTCAACAGGGATCTGACTTTCCATTCTAGTTTCTTAGGTCAATATATCGCAAAATGCTTTGTTGACACAAAGTACAATGGCAATATTAGGCCTGACTCAGAGGGTGCTCCATAGGGTCGCTATGAGTCAGAATCGACCAGACAGCAGTGGTTTGGTTTTGGCCAGGGGTATGAGGGAGTGCCAGATTGAACACTTGCCCTCACAAAGTATAAAACCCAAATCTCTCCTACAACCTGGCTGTTAATTAGATTGCCAGAGAGTCACACTCCTAGGTCTGAGAGGGAAAGAAGGAGAAGTCCATAGAGAGGTGGCATGTTGTGAAAGGAAGGGTGGTAACAACCCCACATCAATATGGCGCCAGCGCTAGAAGGAAAATGCAGGCCGCCCCAGTCCAATACGCAATGCATCACACACACCTCATCTAACCCATACCTTGGTGAAGAATTTTCTCTCTTTAAGGTGTTGAGGTGGAAGAGGGAAGGCGCTAAGCACACAGCGAGGTTGGTCGGCGTCATCTGGTTTTCTTTTACAGCAGCTGTGACGTCACTCAAGAAATAAAGCAGCGTCTGTAGAACCTCCCGGTTCTCATCCGGCAGGAGCATAATGGCAGCCTTGATCGCTTGGAGGCGCTGGTCCTTGGGCACATCTGCACAACACCAGCACATCCCCATCAACTGTTATTTTCCATGAACATTGCGAGGAAGCATCCCAAAGCAAATATCAGCTTGAAATACCTCAGCCCAATACTGACACTTGCAGAAACTGCACTAGAGTTTAATTCCAAAGAAATTATGGATCACCACCAACATCACTACCCTCAAGTATTTCCTGCTGTGTGGAGGAGTTAAAATTTTTTAAACGCCCACAAGGGCAATATATGCCTAAAACCACCTCAGGGATCAACTGAATGCCTGTACTTTATGCACAGAACAGTTCTCTTCTGAGCGTTTTTTGGAAATTCTTAGTTTTTCATTCTCAGCTATTGAAAATACTACAAACTAACTGGTTTGTTTGGCAAGACTTACGTATGTACGCGAGAACAGAACAGAGATCCCTCAGCTCTGACAAGAAAATGTTCAGTATTCTGAGGAACTTATATACTTTTTAATTGGTTTGTTCATTTTTGAAACCAATTGTTAAAATAGTTTAAATAACAGGTACATTTAATAATTTCTTAAGTCTTAGGAGGCACACTGGGAAGCTCTTATAAAAACATCATTCTTGAGAAATGAACCCATACATTAATATGTATGTAGGAAATACTGAACCTAACCAAAGTCCCTTTACCAGGCAGATCGTTTTAAAAAGCATGTGGTGGAAAAATGCAGTCACTCCAAGGCAGCCCATAGGACCAAATGATTAAACAGCTCCATGGTTACAATACATAACAAATACCTTGGTGGGGAAAATTTGACCTGTGTTTTCACAAAATGTGAAAGGATGAAACAAATAATGAAATAATCCAGACCAGCTCCATTTCTCATAAAATAAAGTCCAGCATGCCAGTTCTAAAGACGATTTGAGCACTGTGAGAAGCTGCTTTTAAATTACATTGCTGTAATACCACCTGGAGCCAAGAAAAACACAAGGCTCCATAAGTTATAATCCGGATCCCGATCATTAATTTAGACAACTGTTTGCTTTTCGCTTTACTTAAAAGTGAGAAGGGCATGGGTATTGTTTTCCCAAGAATTTCTGCAAGAAGCTGAGAAGAGTAACAGAAAAAGATAATTTCATTCATTTTATAGCAAGATAAATAACAGGGACACCTCAGTGAAATGTTAAAGACAACAGTCCTAGTGGAGAGATGTTGAGTAGCTGAAATCTCCAGAGATAGGGCAGAGGGTGAGATCTTGGGACCTTTGACAACACTATTCTAAAAACGAATGAAAAGAACTAGCTCTGAATCTGAACAGACATACACAGAGCTGCTTAAGTGATTAGTGACTGATGAGGGAAATAGGTCACCAAGAAGGTCCAAAAGAATGACATCAAAGGAAGCTTCAGTGGGTCCCATGTTTTGCCAAAGCCAACAGCCCCAAGATCAAAGAACACTTACATTGGTAGATCTGTAAGAAGGTTTCTGAGAGTTTGTTGGTCATGAGTGGCTCAGGAAGATCTCGAAAATACTGCTTCAACATGTCTGCCACGTCATAAGCAGACTGTCCCTCATAGTTAACACACTCTGCGGCACTTTCATTCTTCTGACGAAGAAACTGAATCCGGGATTTGACCCCAGATTTTCTGAAGAGTCCAACCTGTTCGAAAGTGAAACAAGCAGTGTTAGGATGTCAGCAGCACAGTTAGTACCCAAAGAGATAAGGCAGTATACAGCTGAGCGTTCAATGGCTAAGAGGGACCTGCAGGCAGGAAGTGGGCACACACCTGGTCCAAACAATGGTTGCGGAGGTAGCGCATGGCCTGCTGAATGCTCTGTGGCAGGGGCTGTCCCGTGCGCTGTACATTGACCGTCAGAGGGACCCCAAACACATTCCGGTCCTTGTAGTCTGGAACCTTGATCCTTTTCATGAACTTGGGCACAGCCCTATTTCAAAGAATACAGGGGAGAGAAGAATTTAGGTTTACTTGTCAGTCTACCTGTGTCCATCTCTGCAGATAAAGCTTGCAATCTGTAGCTATGCACTCAAAGGGTGATAAATTTAAAGTCACAAATTCAGAAATGGATAGTGATGATAGCTGAACAGCATGAACATAATCAATGTTACTGAATTCATACATGTAAAAAATGTTGACCTGGCTGTGGTTTTGGTATGTGTATTGTTCACTAAAATGAAGCAATTTTAAAAATTACAAATTCAATGTCCTCAGTTGCACTAGCCATATGTCAACAGCATACTAGACTTGTATGGCTGGTTGTCTACTGGGCAGTTCTGGCCTAGAATCTGGGCTGTAAGGCCCAGTTCCTTCCCTTTAGTAAGGCATTTTCCTCCAGTCAATCCTGACACTGGGGTCTACAGTTTTCACAAGGATCCCTTGGACTGCTAACCCAAACATTGGTGGTTCAAACCCACCAACTGCTCTGAGGGAGAAAGATGAGGCTGGTGGCTCCCATACAGACGGACAGCCTCCTCAGCAACCCCATGGAGTAGTTTTACTCTGCCCCACTGGGTTGCCGTGAGTCAGCATCGACTTGACAGCAGTGGGATGTTCTTGGAGGAGCTGATGGACTTCCTTACAAAATGGTGGTGGAGGAAGACACAGAAGCAGAAAGAAATACCCTAATTACTTGATTCATGGTAAGGTTTGATAAACACATTCCAGTTTATCCTAAAAAAGGACAAGAATCGTTTTTAAGTTCCTGGTAAGATTCAAGGCAATTAAGGTCAAAAAAAAAAAAAAATTAGGTAGTACTAGACAAGAAAACAGCCAATACTCCATGGTGGCCTTATGTAATGAGAACCAAACTTTAGAGCTCAACACGAGGGTCAAACTGAATGACCTTAAGTTAAAATAAATTCTCCTGCTGATGACCTCAGAGAATACAACATCTTTAGGTTCCAGAGGGAAGATGGAAAAAGGAACAATGGGGGTTTTGTGATCCCACCCCAGGCTCTCTGGAGTTCTGAAACCAGGTCCACCCCCAGCAGTATGTGCAGCAGCAGGGAACCGATGTCATGCATTTAAAGCTGTCAAACAGAAATCTCAGCGCTACAAATGACCTCTCTGAAAGGGACAAGAAAGGGCAAGGCCAAACAGGAAAACAACTGTGTGTAGAATTTCTCCCTACTCCATGGATACCACAATGTAAGGCTTTTACATTTGGTTTTTACTCCCTGGAAAAACTGACCAGAACTCAAGATGTATTATGAACTTTCAGATTCTTGAGGGTTTGGTGGGAAGGGGGAAGGGGGCAACTCCGAAAGGAGAATCTAAACTATGCAGTTTTAAATAGCCAGCAGGGAAAATATGACTGTAAAGCCCAGAGGAACCCTGTAGAAGATAGACCACTGTGACTCCGGAGTGCTTACCAACAGTCATAACGTGTTACTGTTTATAGTAAGACTACAGAGCAGAGTCAAATTTGTATTTCCATACAGTTAAGTATATGGTATCACAGCTATAAGTGTGCATAATACTCGCTTTGTCGGGGAGAGAAGCCTTGCGGCGGAATGTGGAAAGAACACATTACGATCTCCACCGAGAATCTGAAGCATGTGGGGATAAACTGGTCAATACTTATTTCTGTCATTCAGAACAAACAACTTCTGTATTTAGCAAGGCTCACATAATAACAGCCTTTGAACAGGAGGTGCTTTGATGCTGGAGTTAAACTCACTACGAGTCGCGAGGAAAGGAGGAGCTGGAGAGAGAAAGGACAGTTGCGCTGCCTTGCCTACTCTCTCTCTCAAGCCACTTTGGTTTGCTACAGATCGACTGGGCTACTTCTATGTACTTATAAAAATCAGTAAGTTTTGTGCAGTTGTATAATAATTAACACTAAGGTTAGTGGAAAGACTGATGGACACCCAAGTGACACTGTAAAATACACTGAGAGGTCACCCTGGAGACATTTTCCCACTCTGTATTAGAAAACGGCCACTCTGAACACGGCAGTCATTCTGTGACCCCCCAGCAGGCCAGCAGTCTACATTTACATCATACACACGAAAGCTCGTTATCCTGAGTTCCCAGTGTAATGAAGATCAATCCATCCAATGCATTTCTTTTTTGTTTTATATTTTAGTCTGTGATATTTTAGAGTAATAGATTCCTTACTGTTTGAGAATCTTTGCTGGGGGTAAAACACAAGAAACAAATAGTATATATTTATATATATAACCTAATCTCTTCAGGGCAGGTAGTTCTGACAGGTGCTGCAAACATTCACATCAAAAAGTAATTTACACAAACATACATGAAGAGGTGGTTTCAAACCTCTTATTATGGTAGCGTAGTGGTTATGAATTGGGTGGGAAGCCGCAAGGTCAGCAGTTCGAAACTACCAGCTGTTCCCCGGGAGAAAGAGGAGGCTTTCTGCTCCTGTAAAGATTTACAGCCTCAGAAACCCTATACAGGGTCGCTATGAGTCGTAACCGACTCCACGGCACTTTAACAACAGCAATTATCTAAACAATGCTATTCTTTCCTTCCTTTCATAAACATCATCTGATACTGTACATGTTGTTAAGTGCCATCAAGTCATGTCCAACTCATAATGACCCTGTATAGGGGTTTCTGAGGAGCGGCTGGTAAGTTTGAACCACCAACCTGGCAGTTCAAGCCGACTTTGCAATCTGGTGCTTACCCTATAGAACCACACTCAGACTCCATATACTGGACGTACCTCTCCTTATAGTGAGCTGTTCCCACCACTGGGCAGGAGACCTATACAAAGGGGCTTCAAAACATACATGGAAAAATTCCATTATCTTTTTAATTCCATTTAGCCATGAATTTTCTGAAGCCCCCTTGTACGATCTGATAGAAGAGTCATGCATTCTAATGCCACCAATGGACAATTTGACACTCAGAAAACTGGAAAAACAACCAATCAACCCTGCTAACTACTCCCTTATACTTTATGCTGGATTAAAAATTCAAAACTGTCATAAAGTTGATTCCAGCTCATAAAAAACTTATAGGAATGAGTAGAACCAAAGGGTTTCTTAGGCGGCAAATCTTTACAGAAGCAGACTGCCTCATCTTTCTCCAGTGGAGCAATGGTTGGGTTCAAACCCCTGCCTTTTCGGTTAGCAGTCTAACACTCAACCCACTGTGCCACTAGTGGCCCTTTGGCTTAAAACAGTAACAAACCCCACCCCCCCACAAAAGTCCACTTGCTGCTTATCACACAAGTCTGGCCTCAAGAATACAGAGACTGGTTGCTCTCGAATGACAGAAGAAAGATGTGAATAAAGGATAGAACTGATAGTGTTGGGTCAGCCTCAAGGAACGGGCCACACGCTGTTTTCCATTAGGGTGCACTGAGCCAGTGTAAATTCTTACCAGCTAAAACCATGCTTGTTAGAAGGTGTGTACTTCTCCAGCAGGGCCGTGAGCTTTAAGAGCGAGTATTTCTGCAACAGGTTCATCTGGGCCACAGACTGGCAGTTGATCTGCAGTGAGACGGAGTTTAAGCTTGGCCGGTGAGAGCTCTGGAAACTGTGCCATCTCAACCTGTGCCTGGGAGACAGGAGCCAGGGAAAGGAAGGGAGGGATTACATTACAACAGGTGCTCACTGACAGTCCGCTTCACCCACTGGAAGCTTCAATTAACTCCCGTTCCGTCGTTTTTTGAGTGCTAGGGCCTCCTGGGCCGATACTCTCCTTAGCAACTTCAATGGTTATAAATGCCATGGTTAGTCCCATTTGTAGGAATGCTACAGAGCAAGTGGGAGCAGTCCCTTCCTGAACTCCCCTTCCCACCTGGAGGGACAGGAAAAGCTCTCACCTGTTGGACCGTGTCAGGGAAGCCCCGACTCCGGAGTCTCTCCTCTCAGGGATGTCGGAGGGCTCCTCAGGCTCATTTAGGGAGTTGCCCGTGCTGTCCAGGTCACTGGGGGTGGTCCGGTCATTGTCCACATCCAGGTGGATCTGTTTTGGAGAGGACGGGCAGGGAGAGACAGAATCCAGAGCGGAGTCGGAGTCACCCTCATCTGAAAATTTCTCGGACCACTGGTTGACTATCCGCTGCATGCCCTTCACGTGGTAGAGAATGTCATCCAGCTCAGGGAAGATGTCCTCATTCTCCAGGTCAGCCAGGTCACCTGAACTAGAGTAGAGGATGGAGCCTGGAACGTTGTCGTAGATGCTCAGGCGGCTGCTCACAGAGCTGGAGGAATTGCGTCTCTTCAGTTCCTTGGGGCTGTCACTACTGTTTTCCCTTCGGAGACTGATATGGCCAGGCCCGTGGAAGCTGCCGGTCCTCCAGTTCACAGAGCTGCTATTCCCTGAGGGAGAGAAATTGCCATTGGAGAGAGCCTTGGGGAAAGTGCCAGGCTTGTGGTCTTCTGGGATGTAGAACACTGTGTCCTCTGGGTAGCTCTCGCAGTTTTTGAAGTTTCGTTCCACAACGTTGTTAAAGGTGGACTGATTGAAGGGATCAAAGCCCTCTAAGTACATGCCGACTCGCTTATTGCAGGCGCTGAGGCTCCGAGTCCTGGTGACGGGGCTAGGGGTGCTGACCGCGCTGCTCGTTTCAGACTGGCTGCTGCTACTGCTAGTTTGCGTGGAGTTGGAAACGCTCCTCTTTCGTACCATGGGGACGTTTATGTGGTTGCCATTAAGGGCGGCGATCTCCACACAGTTCAGCTGCTTCAGCTTCTCCTCGTCCACACCCTCTTGCAGAATGGGCCCACTGATGATCAGTCCCAGCTTCGAAGGCGCTTTGTGCTTGCTGTGGTGGGAGCCCCTTAGCTTCAGGCTCTCCATCCTTTTCAGCAGATTGCGCGTCTTGGATTTGGCACTTTTCTCGTGGCCTTTCATGCTGAAGCTGAAACTGGATAGTTCCTTGGGAGAGGGCAGACTGCAGAAGGAGTCATCATTGCTAACAAAGTTGCTGGAGGAGCAGACACTAATGACAGAATTAGTCCGGGGTGTCACCACATCCGCACTGTGGGGGGCGTGGGCAGGGAGGCTGCGGGTGCTGCTGAGGCTGGGGACAGAAGACAGCTCCTGACGCTCACTGAGCTCCGTCAGCATGCTCTCGTGGCTCGTGGCGTTCTGAAGGTGGGAATCATCTGGGGACCCAGGGACTGGGTCCTGCTTTGAAGAAAAGACATCAAACTCTTCAAGCCGGGACCACCTCTTGCTGTCTCTCTGGAAAGTCCACTTGCCGCTTATTGCACAAGGCTCGTCCTCATCGGAATCTTCACTCTGCAAAGGCAGAAGAGAGCCATTTATATGCTGAGACCAGCAGGCAGCATAAGCTAGACAAAAACACAGGGCCAGACAGCAGGGAGATGGCTCAAAATATGCCCCCGTGCCAATATGCCCCTTCTTCTGCGATCTCTCCCTCTCTTTTTTAATAACAAAGGTGTATTTAATAGATTTGACAGGGAAAAGCCTGACCATGTTGCCAGCTCTATAAGTTATTTTATGGAAACTCTGGGATCTATAGAATGATCCTTGATGGCTCACAGAGGAAACATCTGAGACATCAGTGAAAATTCCAGGCATGCAAAATATTTTGAACTGGAGTCAGCAAGGACTCCTTCTGGACTGCCTCCAATTCTGCTGTCTTAATAGTAGGTGTTTATATTCCCTTTTGCAATTAAAAAGGTAGTTTTCAAACAGCATGGAGAGTGTTAACTTAAATGCCCCCCTACCCTAGAAGTTTACAAGGTCTCCTAAACCCATCGGTGGAGACACTAAGCACTGAAAGGGGTGGCTTTTTTTTTAGGTCCCTACTTTTCAGCTTCTTACCTATTCTTTTTCCTCCCCTCCCCCATCAGATATGGGGGCTGGGGGGAAGACTTAAAAGTAACTGTCACAACTGTCCTGTGAAGTTTCAGCCTTGGACATGCTCTGGGCTATTTAACAAAACTTCATAAATACCCAGTCCTGACAGGATATAACACTCGAAAACTAAGTAGCAACTTTGCTGATTATGCCAGATTTATGAGCAGGATGCAGGGTTAGGCTATAACACAAACCACTGCATCTTAGCCTTGTAGGCGGGGTAACAAAAGCACAATTCAGTATGAAACATGTCTTTCCCACTGGTGTGGAAAATATCATATGACCCAAGTTTCACAGGGCAGTGAGTAGAGAGCATTAAAAGCTGACTTGTAGACTCTTCTACACAGCTCAGTGGGTGCTGAGGTTCCAGTTCATTTGTTTAAAAGGTTTAACTCCCCAAGAAGGCAACTTGTGGCAGGTCAGGGGCACTGGGATAATTAAAACTTGTTCTCTGAACAGTCAGAAATATCTTCTTTGACCAACCTGATTCCTGTTTACTCTAATCTGGGGCACACACTCCCAGCATTTACACCCACCTCTTCTCCTAAGATCTCATAAAAGGACCTCACATTACACACATAGAAAAAAAAAAAAACAAAAAAAAACTGCATTCAATTCAGTTATGTGCCACCATTTGACTAGAATGTGTGGGATTCCTGACCCTCCCCCTCTTCCTTCCTCAGTTCCTTTCCTCCCTCCAGCTCTTATTATTCTTCAATATCCCACAAGTCAGCCTAGCCTTTGCTTTCATTTCTACAGTTTTGTAACGTAGTTGTTAGTGTTATATATGGGAAGACAAAATAGTTCTCAAATAGTTTTAGTTCTCTTTTCTCTAGGGAGCAATTCCTTGGGATTGATTCCTTAAATTCATCCCATTAATCTATGGAGACATGAGTTCATTAAGTAAAGTAAGAGCTGATTTGTTCAATCAAAAACTGGATAAAGCCTAATTTATTGGTTTGCTGCAACTACTGCTTTCAACTATCGAAGGCTACAGAGTCATTGATACACTTCACTTGAGAACAAAATTTAAAACGTTCTCAATTTAATAATCGAGAGAGAGAAAAAACCTGTAAGAAAACGCATAATCTGCCTTTTTGGTTTGCTTGTTTTCTTCCCACCTTTTTATACATTTTATACTTACTCTCTTCCGATGAGGGCTAATTTCTAGCTTCATTACCGCACATTTGTTTAAAGTATTTAGACGCCTATAAAGGAAGGAAATAACATTAGCAAAGATGGAAAACCAATAATGGATGAATAACTTTTTTTTCTTCCCCAAACAAGTGACATTGTTGCTCTGAACTCAGTAAAATGTTTAATCTAGAGGAGTATTAAAAACTTCTTGAAACAATATCCAATGATAACTTCTTTCATAGAAATTGGAACAGCAATAAGGTGCCAACCAGAGTTGTTGGCAAAATAAAATAGTCTCGTCAATATTCAAATAAACAAATTACATTGTTTTTACTTATCTTTGATGAATAAGAATCTTAGACAGCCTGTTTTAAATGTACTGAGTTCTTGAATAGAAAGCAAATTTCACCTCTCTTTAAGACCAAACTCTTTTTCAGCTTTCTGTCTGAGCAGAGTAATTTTTGCTACTAGTTAAAACACTAGAGCAAACGGCTATTTTTAAACTATGTATGCTGTAGCTTCAAGGATCAAAACCTTATGCACTTTAAAAGTATGCACTTCAGATCAGATTCTTCTTTACATGTCATATTCTAATTTTTAATACATTTTAACCTCTATCAAGCAATAATATCATTTTTAAACTAAGGAAATGCTTGGGTTCCATTGAAAATGAAATACTTAAACACACATACAAATTTTTTTCACTGGGAAATAAGGGAACAGCCTAAAAGAGAAACTTGAAGTTTGCTGGAAAAAAGGGTAAGTAAAAATGTGAAAGATAGCACTCAGACCCCAATTCTTACTAACATTTTCCAGACCATCACTGCTGCTCTTCCTCAAATGAACCTTGGCCACATCTGTTTGCTGAGTTGGGTAGTGGCTCTATTCACTTGTGTTACAGTTGTTTCTTAGAAGTGAATTCTTACACTTCCATAGGATAAGAGTACTGGATTCACAGAAATTCAAACCCACTGTGAGGCTCTGCTCCAAGCCTTTATCATCTTCCCTGGTCCTGTTCTTGCAACTTGTCTAACAACTTTGATGCACCAGGAAAGAGAATATTTTCATCTGCTTGATAAAACTGCCTTTGATTTCAGAGATTATGTGGGAGGCCTGCCTGCTTATAGTATAAACAAAGACATATCTAGAGCACTTATGTTCACAAAGATTTTTATGTTGATGGGGATGAAGAATAAATAAAAATTTAAAAGTCCAAAGAGTTTAAAATGAGCAGATATAAGGTCCCTCTCTAAGGGACATCAGTTACTTAAATAACCTATGATAATGTTCTAAATTCTCAGTGTTTCCAAGATTTAAAGAATCTGGAATGCTTAAAGTTAGGCTTAGGTCTGGATTTCATTAGTCAAACCTGTAGTCAAATACCCACTTGCCTTCATTTGGGCTTTAATGGTTGAGTGGTGTTTATAACCAAATTTACTAGGCATGGAGTCCTACGGGGTGGGAAGGGGTTTACTTCACAAACTCTAGCTTTGAGTCAAATGAGAAAAAGACTCAGTAGGCCAAGTCTATAAAGGCCAACATTACCACTGTATGGTGTTATCACCAAGCTAATATTAGGCATGACAATTTAAAGTACAGAAGTTACTCCCTGGGGGTTCTGTGAGACTTACCTGTCCCTAGGGCCCCCCAAGAAATGTCTACTGATGGCATCTAATCTACTTACACAGAGATAATGCCAACATTAAATAATAATACGGGTTGGGTGTTCACTCTGGGCCAGGCAGTTTTATACAGTGTCATCTGCATCCTCACAATTCTATGGTATAAATTAATTGCTACTGAGTTGATTCTAACTCATGACAAACCCACGTGTGTCAGAGTAGAACTGTGTGCCACAGAGTGTTAATCGGTTGACTTTTCAGAAGCAGAACACCAGGCCATTCTTCTAAGGCACCTATGGGTGAAATCAAACCATCAATCTTTTGGTTAGCAGCTGAATGCATTCAAGGACTCCTTGATACCGCTGTTGTTGTTAAGTGTGGTTGAGTCGGTTCCGACCCATGGCGATCCCATATAAGGTTTCCGAGGAGCAACTGATGAGCTTGAACTGCCAACCCTTAGGTTCAAACTGACTTTGCAGTCTAGCGCATTAACCCACAGTGCCATACCAAGACTCCTTGATGCTGCTAGTTACCTTTGTTTTATAAGATGAGGAAATGTGATGGGCTTACAGAGATCAGAAATTTTGTCCTAATCCACATCACTAAAAAATAGCAACTCTATCACACAAAAGCATTATCTTCTATATTCATTGAAAAATAAATATTAATGACGACAATACATTGGAGCAGCTAAGCATGACTTCTCAAATGAGTAGCTGAAACCCAGGTCTCATAATCCATCTGTGCAGACACCCTGACCATTCCCACCTCTCTGAGGGCCCCTCCCTGGGCTCAGCTCAGCAGGAATGTGTCAGTCTTATCTCTGGCGCAACTGGTATTCTGCTCTGAAAAGGGAAGGGGCACATGGGTGGGCTATCTAAGGTTCAAGAGCTTTTAGGCAAGACGCTACAGACTCCCTGATAAAGTCAAAGCAGAGCAAAATGAAAACAGGGAAAAGGAGAAGAGCGAGAAAGGAAAGGGAACAGTTTTCCAAGTAAAACTAGACAAAAATTTGTCCAATGCCGAAAGACATTATTTTGGAATCTGGGCAATTTCCCTCAAAATAAATTAAAAATCTACTATAAGATAAGACGCTCTCAAAGCTTGGCCATTTCAAAGACTGTTTTACAGTGTGGATGCATGTTCCTCATTGTATGATACTATCTTATTTACATAATTTGTGTTTACAAAATCCATTATCATCTAGTTGATTCTGAACCACATGGACCCTTCAGGGAAAGAGTAGAACTTCTCCATAAGATTTATAAAACTGCAAATTTTTACAGGAGTAGATAATCTTATCTTTTTCTGGTGGAGCAGCTGGTGGGTATGAACTGCTGACCCTGACAGTTAGCAGCCCAGTTTAATCCACCAGGGGGCTCTTGGGTGTATTTATCATTGTTACTGTTGAATGCCATTGAGTCAGTTTCGCCTCATAGCAACCCTGTAGAGGAGGAGTCCATTTTAATTCTAAAGGAAACTAACAAGATTTATTTCTCAGAAGTTATAGCAAAGCAGAGAACCTTGCATAAGAGATCATTTACCTGGGTTATTTCTAAATGGATAATACAGAGTTCACAATATTATCTGCTAACCACATGATTCATGTCAAGCTATTCACTCCTGAAGTTTAATATTGAGTAGAGCTATCTCACAATCTTTTTCTCCCATGTAACAGCTGGTAGTTTCAAACTGCTGACCTTGAAGTTCGCAGCCTGATTCGTAACCACTACGGTGAGATTTACAGCCTTGGAAACCCTGTACAGGCTTGCTATGAGTCGGAACCGACTTCACGGCACATAACACCACCTCACAATCCTGGCCTTAACGTTAGGGTTGGATCTCGCAGCGAAACTGCAGGATTGGGGCAAAAGCCAGTCTCTCCAAGGAAAGGAATGCATAAAACCTCTCACAAATGTGGATGCCCGATTAGCAATCTAAACCGATTCACCAAACCTAGTAATTTCATTCTTTTGGTCAGTACCAAACTATATATTTAAGTCACCTACAAATCTTCTGCCCTTTAAGTGGAAAACATTAAGAGAGGTGAGTAACTGGTAAAGTCTTGACCAAAGAGCTATATAAGATCCACAAATATAAAAGGCATGTGTGTTTGTAATCTTTCTTTAGACAAAGTACTAAAGTGTACACAGAAGTACTTATGGCATGTGTGCATAAAATACAGTCCAAGAAAAATTGGGAAGGGAGACAGGTTAGCATTATGTTGGCAAACTTTTAAACGGAGTTTCTGTAATTGCATTACCGTACGAAGGGGCTTCCCCCCAAAAAAATTTCATGATTTTTCAATTCCATTTTTCCTTTAACTTTTTGAAGCTCCCGTGTATACATTTGGAACCAACTGCTACAAATATTTCAACGAGGCAAATGAACAAAGTCTACAAAAATGTCTGTCAGCCTGAAGAGAGCTTATTTGCTGGCTCTTGAGTTCCACGGGCTGAGGAGGTGTTTGCTATTGGCTGCTCTAGCAAATGAGGTGAGTCTCTCATGAGGACCCCAAGTATTTGTAACATGAAAGGAAAGCGCTGAAAACACCCTACATATAACTCCCTCATCCTTGTTCTTCTATACATTAAGCTTCTGCTTCTCAAAAGGGAAACCAGTTTCCATGAAACGTATGTATTAGTGTGAACATGCAGACAAGAGTCTTTCTTGGTTTTTTCTGTTACAAGTAAGCTGATAACTGTTACTGTGAATTCTGAAGAATTGAATTTTTTTAAAAAGAAAATCCAACACCAATCACTGGAATCCATCACTCTATTTTCTGCTCACAACTAACTAGTGAGATGCTATCCTACGTGTAAGAGAAAACCCCTACAATTCACTTGAAGTTTTATTCTACATCTAACACAAAACTGGGAGCTCTGGTAGTGTAGTGGTTACGAATTGGGCTGCTATCCTCAGGGTCAGCAGTTCGAAACTACCAGCTGCTCTGCGGAAGAAAGATGAGGCATTCTGCTCCCGTAAAGATTTACAGCCTTGGAAACCCTGTACAGGGTCACTATGAGTCAGAACCGACTCCACGGCACATAACAACAACAACAAACACAAAACTGAAGTCCAACCAGACTATGCTGCTGAGTCTGTATACCTATCCACATGCGTACTTCCTTTCTAATTGCATTAGTGACATTTGTTTTAAGGAAAGAATCTAGGAGCACAGACTCCTTATGCTTATCCAATCAGGTGGTTTCCTGATGGTAAATTCCTGAAACCAGTGTAAATTACAATATGCAGGGTGTTTCTTTGTTACAGGCAACCTTATAGAGCCTGTGATGCCCTAACAAACAAACAAACAAACAAACTCCAAAACAAAGAAGAACTCAAGGATTTAACCATAATATTTTGGGCTGAAATACTGTGGCGATATTTTAACAAACAAACAAACAAACTCCAAAACAAAGAAGAACTCAAGGATTTAACCATAATATTTTGGGCTGAAATACTGTGGCGATATTTTTGTAGCCCAAGAATTCTGAGGCTGCTGCTGCTGTTGAGACAGCCCACTCACTAAGTGGTTTAAAATGTGAGAAATGAATGATTTGATGCAACACTTAAGTATTTCCTATGATACATCTCAAGAATGACCTAATTCATAGGGCTTATCACCAATGATGAATTGAAAATAAAGTTGTTTGGTCCCACAGCTAAGCATTGAGATATTTAAAAAATGTCTCTAGGCTAGTTGCTATTCCAGATGCTGACTTCTTCCTTTCTAACTGCATTGATGGCATTTCTTAACTCCACATGACATTGCTATGCCATGACACATCACAATGAGGGACTTAGAATCAAGTCCCTTTTACAAGCTAGACATTTATCTTGGGTATTTCTAAGCAGTGATTTAATTAGACACGAAAAGTGAGTGTTTCTGTGGTTATTAAGAGCTTTTCTTCCTTTCTACAAACATGAGAATAAGTCTGCTTGGTATAAGCAATTAAAACACCTTACCTATCTTGCCTTAAAACCACTGCTTAAATTAGTTGTCTTCAGCAACATTGTAATACATTTAAAAAGGCAAAAAAATGGTACTTTTAAAGAGCTACCACCGTTTTCTTTGCCTACAAAGAATACAGAAACACTGGGTATCATTCTGTCTTAATGATGGCATTTATCAAATGGTGCTGTCAGATAAGCACTCGACTGCTCACCACAAGGTCAGCAGTTCAAACCCATCAGCCACTCCTCCAGGGGAAAATGAGGCTTTCTGCTCCATAAAGGTTTACAGCCTCAGAAATGCTATGTAGGGTCTCTACATGAATCAGATTGACTCCATGGCAGTGGTGGGTTTATTTTACAATCAAATCAACATGGGAAATTTTTTTAACTTCTTTATTTAGAATTGAGTGAAGGTTTACAGAGCAGATCATCAGTTTTCCAACAAGTCATACACTTCATTTCATCTCAATGACTACAATCCTCCCAGTGTAACATCACTTAGCTCACTTCGTCCCTGAGTTTCTTTCCATTCCTCCTCCTTTCCCAATCCTTCTGAGTTTTGTCTTCGATAAATGCTAGTTTAGACCTCAAATGGCTGCTGTCCCTACTATAAACTTAACTATTGCTTGGCTGAATATTGAGTCTGAGGGGATGAGTTCATTTCTAGACCTGAAGGACAACAAATTCTCAGTCTGGGGATTTCACCAGTCTCCAGCTGACCAGTAAGCCTTTTATGACTTTGAATTTTGCTCCACATTTTCTCTCATTCCAACATGGGAATTTTGTCAGTGCATATCCTCCCCACCCCCATTGCCCCAGGATTCAGCTTTTAAATGTCAAGAAAAATGACCGTATATGAATAACTTAAAATGAATAAAAATGTCAACAGGACTTTGAGAGAGGATCATCAGTATCCCAACGTTATCTGCTCCCTGTTTTTATCACCTCTGCTGCAAGCTGAGGCTCTGCCTCTGCCACAGGACTCAGGAACAAGGGTTTCTGACAGCTTTCCTTAGACTTCATACCAGTGCTCATCTACTACTTGTCTCCTGTTGTTCAGGGCATGCCCAGTTAGTCTACCGCCATCTTGAATCTAACTGTTCTATTTTGTTATGGGGAAACTGAAGCGGTTTTCTGGAATTGAAACAATGTCCCTGACTCCAGAATGCCCTAGTCCCATATCCCATTTATTCCTCTGAATATGTCATTTCCTGTCAATGTGACAGCAACTTTGCTGGTAAATCTTAGGGTACTGGTTTAGGTTATACAGGTAATTACAATGTTTTTTGTTTTTAAATCTCTTCCAAGTTTCCAAAACTTCTGAAAGCTACCTGTTTGAACCATCATATGGTATCAAATATGCAATGGTACTATTTGAATATAGGAGTCTCTAGGTGACAAAAGCTAAGCATTCAAGTACTAGCTGAATCTGAGGTAGTTCAATCCCTCCCAGAGGTATCTTGGAAGACAGGTCTGGCAATCTGCTTCTTAAAAGCCACAGCCTTGAAAACACCATGGAAAAGTTCAACTCCGCACACGTGGGGTTGCCATGAGTTTGAATGAACTGAAGGGCAATGAATAACAAGGACAACTATTTGCGTACCCTCTAGGACAGTGTAGGTACAATTTGTAATAGCAATATCAAACAACAGGATTTTGCTTAATTTTTTTTAAATTAAAAGATCTATGATTTCTAATGAAGCACATCACTATAACCAACTGCTAATCCAAGACCTGACATACTTAGAACAAAAGGAAAACAAGCTGATTTTAATGGAAATTACTACATTATGAAAATACACATACACAATGGGTTTGCATTTACCTGCATAAAGCCTCAATGGCATCTCTGTCCAAAAAATCATGTTCTCTCTTGACCAAGGTAATATCAATGGGAAACAGGAGATCTAGAAGAAAAATAAAAGCAAATAAATTTATTGAGCACCTACCTAAGTTCTTGTTAAAATAACTCAGCTTATCAGAAGGGGAAAAAACAAACAAACAAACTCCAGGGTAACTTATTGAGTGCTTCCTATGTGCAGAACACCTCATTTCCTCCGAGGTGCTTTTGCATGCCACCAAGTAGGTTACGATTCACTGTGACCCAATATAGAGTTTCTGAGAGCAGCTAGTAGGTTTGAACTTCCAACCTTGCAGTTAGCAGTCAGTGCTGATTCTACAGAACTATACTAGAGCTCATTCTATAGGAGCATAAAAGGCTTAAGATACTGAGTATCAGTGGCCTACGAAGCTTATGATCTCCAAGTGTCTGGAGACTCAAATACCACTTCTTGTCCAAGATGAGTGGTTCAAAATACTATTCTATCTTTAAACTAGTCATCATGCAATTAATGTTGTTAACCATCGAGTGGGTTCCAACTCATAATGACCCTCCATAGGGTTTTCAAGGAGCAGCTGGTAAGTTTGAATCACTGCCCTTGTGGTTCAAATCGACCCTTAATCCCAGTGCTTTAGCCTATGGTGCCAACCAGGACTCCATCACGTAGTGTTCGGTTGTGTCCCACTGAGTTGGTTTTGACTTACAGCGACCCTGTATAGGGTTTCCAAGGCAGTATATCTTTATGGGAGCAGAAAGGCTCATCTTTCTCCTGCAGAGTGACTGGTAGATTCAAACTACGGGCCTTGTGGTTAGCAGCCCAGCTTGCAATCCACTATGCTACCAAGGCTCCTTACACCATGGGAAAGACCAGAATCAATAATGAAAGGATGCCCTATCTCAATGTAGCTGTAGCTGTTCCAGTCCGCCACCCCACGGCCCCCTCCCTCAATGTGTGTGTGTCTTTGTTCACAGGTAGTGAGAGTTTTCAAAAACTGGGCCAAAGAAAGATCAAGAGAACAAAGGCATGAGGTAGTAAACAGAATCTAATCCATTTGCATGATAACAAAGAACTAAAGAATTCAAGATATCCTATTTTAAAACAAATATTGAGACTTCAGTATGGCAGCTCAGCTTGTATAACTCAATCTAAAACAAAGAGCTTGCTATAAAGTCGCTACAGAACAATAGAAACACAAATTTCTTAATCTGCAAGAGTTGACTATTAGAACACTGAAGAATTATATCAGAACTGAGAAGCTAAAAAGGTTTAAGAGTTAATTCAATGGAGGAACCCTCTTCTCTCCTATGCCTTGTAGATAAGCACATCCCAGAAGAGTCACATTCAATAAGAGTCAGGAGCCAGAAGCCCCACAACAGAATCTAGAAATTTACAACGGCTCTGAAAATGCCAGATAAAGGTGAGTTACCACCCTTTGGAGTTTCAGCTATTCGGGAAAATAATGGGCCCTCCCAGTATAATGCTGATAGACTATCATGGATTAGAGTCCCTGTGTGGGTCAGGAGTGGACAAAATAAATAGCACAGCAAGTCACCAAGACTACCAGTATCAAATAAATAAAATGTCTTCTGCCTCCTAAAGGCCCAATGCTGCATACTGAAATAGACTTGGCTATCAGAAGTTTTGGCAACTAACTCGTAATGTTTCAGCCCTCTGTAGTACATGACAGTCTCATTATGTTTTAATGGCTTATAATTTATAGAATGACAGGAAGTGTTCTTATTCACAGGAATCTACTTTCTAGAAATAATACAAGTATCTTTTTAAAAAGTCTGAAAACCATCACAACAAACAGACAAAAACCCAACCCCACTGCCACTGAATTGATTTTGACTCATAGTAACCTTGTATAGGGTTTCCGAGGCTGTAAATCTTTATGGGAATAGAGAGCCTCTTCTCTCTCCGACTCATAGCGACCCTGTATAGGGTTTCCAAGGAGCGGCTGGTAAGTTTGAACTGCTGACCTTGTTCAAACTACCTAGCGGCCCAGTGCTTATCCAACAGCACACACCAGGACTACTGTGTTTGAACTACTGACCTTGTAGTTAGCAGTCAAGTGCTTTTCTTACAGTGCTACAGGGACGCCTTGAAAACTATAATTGCGTCTACTCTTTTTTTCTGCAAGCTAGAGTTGTTGTTGTTGTGAAGTGCCGTCGAGTCGGTGCCGACTCATAGCAACCCTGCATAGGGTTTCTGAGGAGCAGCTGGTTTAGCGTGAACCGCCGACCTTGCAGTTCAAATGGCTTTAGTCTGGCGCATTAACCCACAGCGCCACACCAGGGCTCCAAACTAGAAGTTAGAGGGGATATTATTCACTGTATGATCATATAGGCAGACCAATGAACTAGCTATTAGTCCAAACACCTCAGAAGAAACATATAAAACTTAGTAACACAGGATTATAGCTCTATTCATTCATTTACAGACTAAATTTCTGGTAGACAAATAATAGAGGCAATGCTATAGTGGATATATAAGAAAAGGCTCATAGTGAATATCAACAATCAGTAAACAGAAACAAGTCACACTATAAAGCTGCTTAAAGGCTACGATGTCATATTTCACTTTGAACAAACACCAGAAACCTCTAAGTATTAAATATAATAAAATTTAAAACTCATAAGACCTGGTCAGTGTATACCAAGCAGCAACTGTAGCATTTTAGCATATCCCAGATTAGTATACCCAGAGCTGTATTTGGATGAATTTCCTGACCCAGTTTAACTTCAAAATTCTGTAAATTGAAAGGAAAAAAAAGTTTCTGGTAGAGATCAAATGCAAGTGAGGACTAAGTGCCAATGAGAAGTAAAAGAATGATATTAATAAAATTCTGCTATTAGCCTACTAGACTCTTTTCTGAAAGATTGGGTTTAAAAGATGAGAATTTACTGATGCAAGGTAGAATTTAAACTTCCAGCTTGGATTTAAGGCAGGAAGCAAAAATTGCCAACTACCAAAATAAAGCTACACAGGAAGACAAGGAATGTGTGGGTTGGTGTGTCTGTGTGAGTGAATGTATGTGCTCACCCTGCACGTACCGGCATGATGAAAGGGAGAAATGATTGTGCACATAAACTACACAGGACTTCTCAAGAGCAGGTTATGCTTCAAATGATTGTAAGGGTAAAGGGAACCCAAAACACAACCTGTGAAAATTCAGTCTGCATCCTAGAATTTGGGAAGAAGCAAGACAAAGACTGGGACTGGGTCTTAGCATGCACATGTTATAAGAAAGTATTGCTTGGCAGCAAATCAGTCTCCAAATAGACATAATTGAAGGAAATTTGATTCTAAACAGGAGAACGAAAAGACTACCAAGTTACTGCCCCTGCAAATGCAATTATCTTTCTCTATCTCCAGTAGAGCTGTGAATTGAAAATCCAATAGAGCACTTAGTCCTCCCACCCACCTCTAGAACCCTACTGAAAAGTAGACATTCTGAATGCAAAGAGCTCAAAAATTCTCCCTAATGGTAGAAATATAAGCAACTCTACCATAACAGGTATGCAAGTTAACCAACTAACTTTTAAAAAGCGACAGAGAGTGAAAAGGAAAGGAAATGGAAATATCTTCTGAAATGGAGAGATAATATTTTATTACACATCATACATAGCATAGTAATAAAGTAATTTAGAATCCATCTTCATGGAAAAATGTCACACGATCAATCTGGTCTACAATGACAAAAAAGATCATGAATTCAGCTGGCAGAACTAGAAGCATCAAAATTACCTCTATGCTCTTAGCTTGAATGGGTTCCAAGGAGTGACCCACACCCACCCCAGATTCGTCTTCAAAGGCAGCCTGCTGATTGTGTCTATCACTTCCAAGTTTACAAAGTATATTCCTTCTTATCACGGACTCATGGAATTTTGCTCATATGCTAAAACAGGCTGATAGTGACCACTGAAAGGCTCCAACTGAGAGTTTCTTACCATTGTTAAAGGAAGTCAGCTTGCTTTTCATTATCTTAGAAAGGTAGTTAAGAGTAAACAGCACATTATTAAATTGCTGCTTATTGTGAGATGAGTTGAACATGCTTGGTGAAAAGATAAGGCACTGCTTCCATTGGAACTTTTGGAGATTTTATGATGTGACAACCAATTGTTCCCAACATCTCCTTCCATATTAATTGATGAAAAAGATACATTTTTAAAAGTAAACCAATACAAAAAGTGAGTCAATCAAAATTATGTTTGTGTGTGTGATTCTGGCAACCCCCCGGGATGGTCTCTAAGGTCCAAACTGTGTTTTATTTTTATAAACTATGTAGCATCTACCATGCTGCTAGGCATTCCTGTTGGTGCAGAATTAAAAACAAGTGGGGAGGCTTGTTGATTAGTTGAATGAACGAGAGGTAATTAGTGTCTTCATCTCAGTAGGGTTAAAGAAACAAAGAATGCTCAAATTGGAAGAGATTCTAGAGGTCATCTTATTTCTTTACAATTTAGAAATCACTTCACTAGTTACTCAACCTCTGCTCGAAAGTTACCCTTTGACACAGCCAACTAGTTCACCGAATTACTTTAAAACTATTTCTGATAGTGTATGAAATGACTACTTATACTCTTTGCCTGCTGTGGCACTGTAGGATAAGCGATGAATTACTAACCATAAGGTTGATGGTTTAAACCCACCAGTCACTGCTCGGAAACCCACACAGGGACCCTATGAGTCGGAACCAACTAGAAGGCACTTGACAACAACACTCTTTGCACATCGGTCTTAGTTATTCTGTCTTTTTGGGACATTAGGACGGTCTTGAAGATACGACCTCACCAAGTATGTGAAAAAAAGCTACCACAGTTCTACAACTTTTCTTGGAGTGTGGGTGGGGGGGGGGGGTTCTAAAAATGTTCCCATCTTTTTAACTGTTTTAACTTGTGTGCCTACCTCACATTTTTGTTGGTGTTTTTTTAAAACCAGTGCTTTACTGATAAAATTCTCACTCTGTGTAAATGAACTTGATGTAGTTGTTAAGTGCTGTCAAGTCAATCCCAACTCAAAGCAACCCTATATAGGGTTCCCAAGAGGTAGCTGACAGATTTCATCCACCGACCTTGTGGTTAGCAGTCCAGTGCTTATCCTACAGTGTACTCAAAGTGTTTTGTTGTAACCAAAGTAAGTTAGAAAGTCCACTTTCTAACCAAACAGAATACAGCAGGAGTGATGGGATGTGACTTTTAAGATCAAGCTAGACTCTAGCTAGACTTCTCTTGCGATCTTTCTCCTCTCTCTGGGGAAGCAAATTACTGTGCTCAGAGTCGTTCTATGGAAGAAGATAGCAATGACCAACATCCAGTGAGGGCCTGGCCTGACAACAGCCGTGTGAGTGAGTTTGAAAGTGGTGATTATCTTTGAGATGACTGTAGCCCAGTAACCAACATCTTGACTCTAGCCCTGTGTGAGAGAACCTGAGTCAGAGGACCAAGCCACACCAAATTTAGATGCTAAATTTCAGGGTCATCTGATATGCAGTATTTTAGAATTCATATGGGTGAGGTGTACTCTAATTTACCTCGCTTTTCCACCCCAATAGAAGTAGGAAGCAGGAGTTGAAACATGTAAATAGGTGATTTAATTTTTCTTTCTTTAAAGTTTGGCAGAATACAGAATGTAGGGTTTCTCAGTCATTAGATGTAAAATTCATAGTAGTGGCACTCAATAAGATTGAATGAAAATGGTATTAAATTTCAGACCATAATTTTATTAATTTTTTCCAAAAGTACTTACTAAGTGCCTTGTATGTTCCTTTGTGTCAAACACCATAAAGGAATAAATTGAACATGACCTCTGACCACAAGAGGCTAATCCTATATTACTGGACAAATACAGAAGGATATCAAGTATCTTCTTTATCTAACACCACAAAACCATTCTTGGAAATGTGGCTTTCCTAGTTGGTGATCAGTCTCTCTCCTCTCTAACCCCATTCTACTGCCTTCATTACAACAGAACGGTAGAACCCAGTAGAGTCCATGCGAGCCAGCACCACCCCCTCCGTTCCCATTTCTTTTAAACTCTATGAGTAGAAATAATTACTCACATGGATTCCAAAAGTTTTCTCTTTCTATATAATTCATGAAGTCAAAACAACAAAGGCCTAGTTCACTAAACAGAACGTGGAAATAATTTCTAAATAAAATTTTATAAAAATGGATATCTATTTAAATTTTTTATTGTACAATCAAACCACTTCTTAACAATGTGCCTGAATTTTTCTTCCCGTATGCCATGGCCTTATGGTGAATATCTCCCCTCCATTTGTCCATTTTCTATGAACCCTAGCAAGAGTTACGACGCAGGAAGCTTTTGCCTGATTCTACTGCTGACTCTGGAACCCGAGCCAGTCTATCCACCTCACCTAGTATAGAGCACACTCTATCCATACACAGTAAGCAGAGGTGCCAAGAATGAGCAAGGTGATTCACCTCCAGTCTCAATCTCCAAGGGATTCCTAGGACACTGATAAGAAAATGAAGTGGAGAAGCCTAGATCCTGATTTTTTTTTTTTTTAAAAGGTCTATTTTTCTCAACTAAAAATCAAACAGCATAAAACAAACAAACAAATGGAGGAGAATTCTGAGAAGATGATGGCATGAATAGGTCTAAGGGCAGAGAATTCTGAGAAGATGATGGCATGAATAGGTCTAAGGGCCTAACCCTCTCTACACAACCACCCAGAAAAAACTAGAAGTCTGCACTCAGTCCTGTGAGAATACTGAAAGGGTGGATAATTAACAACAATATAGAACCACAATCTGAAACAAGACAAAGATGAATCTCAGAGTAGGACAGTGTCTTTTTCTACTGCCTCCACCCTTCCTGTCTAGGCGTACCCCTTAGTCAACGCATAGCTCTCCTGTGTGCTGGAAAGAGCCCTGACCTCTGACTGCAAAAGTAAATAGGATAGATCTTGATAGTGGTATGTTCTGATTGTTCAAGAGGTAGCCTGAAAGATTGAACCCGCGGTGTGGCCAGAATCTAAAGCTTCACAGAACAGAGGGTAACCAGTCTGAAGCTCTTTATCTGCCTAAGAATTTCTTACAGAAACAAGTGTTACTGAAATCAACATGTGTGTGAGGGAATTGAAAAAGCTATTATTCTACAAAAAATCTTAATCTCTCTCTCTCACATACACACACAACTAAAAATGGTGGCCCAGTCAGGAGAAAACGATAGAGAGAAATGGTATCTATGGAAATCTGGATAATAAAGCAGACTGGAATCATATACTACAGCAATATTAAACAAGCACAAAGAACTAAAGGAAAACACAAAGATCTAAAATAACTTGGGAAAGTGATGTACTATCAGAGTAAGAATTTCAATGAAGATAAAACGAAACCAAACCCATTGCCTTTGAATCAATTCCAACTCAATGTGACCTTGTCAGTGGCTATAGACTGATACCAGAAACCAAAGAGGAACACTAAAAGATATAATGCATGGAAATTAAAAAAAAAAAAAAA
>NW_006408529.1:31644357-31672938 GCF_000296735.1 Chrysochloris asiatica | reverse complement strand
TTGGAAGGACGCAACAGCAGATTTGAACTGCCAAAAAAAAAAAAAAAGAATCAGAAGACATGGTAATCAAAACTGGGGTCAATGGAACAGTAAGAGTTAGCTCTTTTTGTTGTTTAGTGCTGTCGTGTCAGTTCTGGCTCATAACAATCCTGTGTAGGTTTTCCAAGTAGCAGCTAGTGGATTTGAACCACCGACCTTTCAGTTAGCAGTCCAGTGATTATCCTACAGCAGCACATCAAGACAGCACAGCCTAGTACAAATTTGAGGAACCACCAGACAAATTAATATATATTTCATGGGAATCCCAGAAGGAAGAGAGAAAGGGACAGAAAAGAACATTAAAGAAATAATGGCTGTAAACTTTCCAAATCTGATAAAGGACACAAATCTACAACTTAAAGAAACTCAATGAATCCCAAGAAAGAAAAAAGCCAAAGAGAGTTATACTAAGATATATAATAATCAAGCTTTCAAAAACCAAAGAGAGAATTTTGAAAGCAACAAAAGAGACATGAATTGTCGCATACAAAGGATTCCCCAGTAAGATTAAGTGTTGATTTCTCCTCAGAAACTCTGAGATCAAAAGTCAGTGGAATGACACATTTAAAGTGCTAAAAGAAAAGAACTGCTACCCAAGGATACTATATCTGGAAAACTGTCCTTCAAGAAATGAGTGTGTCTTACATGGGCAATCTCCACTTGAAAGGACATGTAGACCAGCCTGGAGTGGCTAGAAGAACAGAAGATAGTTATCGAAAGAAAGACCGACAGGAAAAATTCAAAACAATAACAGTCATCCGACTGACTACTACAAGAAGAAGCAAGTTGCTCGCCCAGGAGACATCAGAGCAAACTCCTTTCCCAAGACTAAGATTTAAGGGGAATATATGAGTAACAAGAAGGAGCTCTGGTAGCGTAGTGGTTACGAATCGGGCTGCGAACCTTAAGGTCAGCGGTTGGAAACTACCAGCCGCTCCGCGGGAGAAAGATGAGGCTTTCTACTCCCGTAAAGATTTACACCCTCGGAAACCCTGTACAGGGTCGCTATGGGTCGGACCCGACTCGATGGCACTTAACAACAACAACATGAGTAACAAGCAGTCTGACTGGTGACCGTGCTGGTCATGGATAAGGGGAAGTGAGGGAAAAGCAGCAATGAAGCTGTGAGCTAAGTCCAACTATGTTCAATAGACTGCTGTGAAGCCGGGTTGAGACCTGGTTGCCAGCAGTATGGTAAGACCTGGGGACTCTTGGGCCCAGAGTCAGTGACATAGCCACAGAAGACTAGAGTGGAGAGTGAAGCATCCAGCGGATAAGAAGAGAGGGCATATGCACAAGACCACCCACACTTTCAGATAATACCCACTTGACCTGGCTTCAATGACTGGATGATCAGAACTCCACTAGAAGAAGAAAGAAGAGGAAAAAAAAGAGTAATCTGATACAATTTGATGAACTTGACCTACACCTGTGGATGCAATAGCTCAAAAGAGGGAACAAATCTTTACAGCGAGGATCATTCCCACCCCCTCGATACACAGGGTAGACAGGGATGGACAACTTAGACATTGGGTACCCAAAATGGGGGTGCTACAAAGGCCAAGAAGTGACTGGCTTACAAGTTTTCAAGAGGGAGCCTTGATCCAGAGGGTGCAGAGGAAGGTAGAATCTCCACTGAGTAGTATACAATCTGTCTGGGTGGGACTGGTGAAAGGAGATGTGGATAGCACTCATGTGGTACAATAGTGATTAAGTGCTATCAGGACTGACCGTGAGGGTTCGAAATGTAAAGGTGGATGTTTTATAGCAAAAGGTGGGGAGTGGTTGACTTTGCAGTCTAGAAGAGGAAGTCCCTGGGACAATCAAGGGAGAAGAGCATAGGGCGGGACCCCACCCAGGTAAAGAGTGATGCCAGAGATGGAGGCAGAGAGGATGACGTGGAGAGATGGAGCGGCTGGGGACTTTAGACCCATAGAAGGAGAGGGGATGGGTGCTGCCGACCAGATGGGCACATTTGCAGGGTATACCCTTTGGCTGTTTGATGATGCATGGAGGAGATTGTAATCATGGCTATGAAACGATATACGATAGGATGAATGCAAGGCTAATATTCTCCCATATAAAATATCACATAATTCATAATAAAACATTTTAAAAAAAGGAAAGAAAGAAATGAGTGTGAAATTAAGACATTTCAAAGTAAACAAAAACTGAAAAATGTATCCTACCACAGGAAACGCTAATGGGGAGTCCCTCAATTAGAGAAAAAAAGATAGTAGAGACAGTAACTCAAAGTCATACATAAGTAAAAACAACAACAAAAAAACTCCATTAAAGATAATTTTATGGGCAACAATAAGGACAAGTTTTAAAGTATTTTTGGTTGATAATTCTATGTCCTTCATGTCTTAGATTTACAAATGCACAAAAAGTAAGTGTACATTTATGTTACAGGACACATGGTTGTTATAAATATAAGATGTTACACAAAATCTTCATGGCAGCCACAAAGAAAGTATCTAAAAACACTATATACTAAAAAAGAGAGAGAACCAAAATGGTTCACTAAAAAAAAAAAAAGCACTAATATTGGCAATAATGGAGGAAATAAGGTATAAAGATGGTACAAGAAACAACTATCAAATAGCAAAAATAAGTCCTTCATTAATGATCATTTATTTGGATATAAATTAATTAAATGCACCAATCAAAGGTCAAAAAGCACAGAATAGCTACGATTAAAAACAAGCAAAAAAAGGAAAAGGAAGATGTTGATGAGGATATGGAAACTTGGAACCTTCAACCATTCCTTGTAGTAATGTATATGGTGTAGAAGTTTGGCAGTTATACAAAATGTTAAAATGACAATTATTATATGACCTAGAAATCCCAACCCTACACATACCCAAAAGAAGTGAAAACAGGAATGCACACAGAAAGTTGTATACCAGTATTTACTGAAACACTATTCACAATCGTAACAAAGTGGTGACAACTTAAATGCCTATCAACAGATAGATGGATAAAGAAAATGAAGCAAAAAAGGGGATTCAAAAAGTTCGTGGAAAATTTAATTAAAAGAAAAAGGAATTTTTCCATGGACTTTTGAAGTCCCCTCATTGGAGTTCTGGTGTGGCGCTGTGGGTTAATGCGCCAGACTGCAAAGCCATTTGAACTGCAAGGTCAGTGGTTCAAGCTTACCAGCTGCTCCTCGGAAACCCTAGACAGGGTCGGTATGGGTCGGAACTGACTCTGTGGCACTTCACAACACAACAACAACATACATACATGAGAACCCTAGTGGTGCAGTGGTTAAGTACTTGACTGCTAAATGAAAAGGTCAGCTGTTTAAACCCAACAGCCGCCCCACCAGAGAAAGGCATGGCAGTCTGTTTCTCTTGAAGATTTCCAGCCGTGGAAACCTTATAGGGCAATTCTACTCTGTCTTACATGGTTGCTATGAGTCAAAATTCACTCTGTCCAATGAGCTTGGTTTGTTTGTTTAGAATATATATACAATAAAATATTACTTAACTCAGAGGGAGAAATGAAGTACTGATACATACTATAACATGGATGAAGCTTAAGGACATAATGCAGAGTGAAAATGAATCAGTCACAAAAGAACACATATTGCTCAATCCCACATATATGAAATAGGCAAATGTTTCATATTCAAAAGAGACCAACGTTTATTAGTGGTTAACAGGGTGAGTGGAGGGAAGAGGAAAGAGGACGTCATTGGCTAGGGGTCACTGAGTTTCCGTTCAAGAAATGATGGGAAATTTTAGAAAAGGAAGAGTGGTGATAACTGAACAACATAATGAATGTAATCAATGTCACTTGCATATATAAAAAAATGTTGAATTGGCAAATGATTCATAACATATGAGGGGGCTTTGAAAAGTTGTGGAAGAAGGGAATTATAAGTTAATAGGATTTTTACATGAGCTTTCTGAAGACCCCCTCATATATTTTTACTATAATTAAAGAATAAAAACTTAAAAAACTGAAGAAGCCATGCTATAAACTAAGGAAAGACACTTGTAAGTCCATGACCAACAAGGGATCAGTAATTAGAACAGAGTTTTTACAAATACAAAAAAGCATCATCAGGAAAAAATTGGGCATCACAGTGCACAGAAGAACAAACACATACAAGAAACATCATTAAAGAAAATGAAAGCAAAATCAGTAAGGTATTATTTTATATTAATTATTTGCAAAAATTTTTAAATGTGACAAGATCAAGTATTGCAAGCATACAGCCAGCCAGAATGTTTGTTTAATACTGGTAAGAATACAAACTGTTACAATTCATACGGAACAGAACTGCTCCATAGGGTTTCCAAGATTATAAATCTTTATGCAAGTTGACTGCCTCAACTATCTCCTGTAGAAAGACTGGTCAGTTACAAGCACCTTTGAAAAGTTCGCATCATAAAAATGAACATACATATCTCTATAGTCCACCAATTCCTCTCCTAGTTTTACTGTTGTTAAGTGCCTTCAATTTGTTTCCTACTCAGAGTTTTCAAGAAGCAGTTGGTCAATCTGAACCATCAACCTTGCAGTCCAGTGTTGTCCTACAGCATTATACCAGGGCTCCTATTTATTCACAAAAGAAATTACTGCACATGTTCCACAGGAGGTAGGTATGAAAATGTTTGTTCAACAGCACAGATTATAATAGTGAGATCTATTATATAAAAAAAGCAAAAATGCCCACAATCAGAGAGTGGATGAATAAACTGTGGAGTAGCAAATCAACTAAAGGGACACAGTATAGAAGAATCTCAACAACATAGCATTAAATAAGAAAATTCAATCCCAAAAGATTACAGATAGTGTAATATGCTTTATATAAAGGTAAAAAGCAACTTAAATGCATACAAACACACATATGGCACTGTGGGTTAATGTGCCAGACTGCAAAGCCGTTTGAACTGCAAGGTCGGCGGGTCAAGCTCACCAGCTGCTGCTCAGAAACCCTATACAGGGGCGCTATGAGTCGGAACCTACTCGACGGCACTTCACAACAACAACAAAATATGTTGTTGTTGTGAAGTGTCATTGTGTTGGTTCCAACTCATAGTGACCCTATATAGAGTTTCTGAGGAGCAGCTGATGTGTTTGAACTTTGACCCTGTGGTTCGTAGTTCAGAGATACACAGAAGATGCAGGATAGCAGTTACTCGGGGGCAGGAGGTGGCAGAAGGAGAGAATGGGAGACCACCTAGGTATGTCATTATCAAGGTCCCAACTTTTATTTGCATGGGGGGAGGCCACAAGTTCTTAGCATGCTATTTTTTAAATGAAATATTTAAAGAAATAATATATCCAAAATAAGCAATAAGATCAATGATAATAACAAACCAAGGATTAAGATTATACCAATTAAAAATCAAACATAGTATATCTGGCTCACCTTCATAAAGTTGTGCATACTGGGGGAAACCTGTTGCCCGCAGCCAATCACAAGCTTCTTTGGCTTCAATTTCTAGAATAAAACAGAAAGGAGACAAAATTGTTAGCTATGAGTACCTCAGAAAGTTTTTCTTTTTTTAATAAACTTTGAATTTATTACATTTCCAAAGTATGATCTCTGTAAAAAATACAGATAAGAAAATAAAACATCTTTTACCCAAAAATGAATATTTCTGTACATCTCCTCAATCTTTTTTCCTATGTATATAAATCATGTACCTTTCCTTAAAAAGACAATGACAGCAGCAAAAATGGGGTGCTAGCAGTAAAGAGCTTTGAATGGCTCTGAGCTTTGAATGACTCTGAAAATAGGGTTAACAGAAATGAGAGAGCTGAAGGGGAATAAAATAACTCATTTTAAGCCTGGCTGGCCAAACTTGGTTAAATTTCACTGAAACAAAGACCACCAAGAACTACATCTGACACCTATAATTCAAGTGAGCAAAGTAACAGACTTCCTGATTTCCAGCACGTATACTCAGAACTCTCAGATACTGGGGCGCGTGTCTTTCGATGTATGGATTACTCGTCCAGTAGTAGTGAGGCTCAGGCCGTCAAGGAAGAGGGCAATAAGACAATAAATTCCACAAACTTGGCAGGCTGAAATGCGTAATAAAGCTTCTACCACCCTGTGGTTTAACATCTTGTAAATAGTATTGATAAACACAAAGGCCAAGAGCAACTGACACACTGTAACAACTCACTCAAGCACAGATTTACAATCCTGTTAAAACGGATTCATTCACAGAGGAGGTCTTGGGCACATTAATTAGATTCTCTGTTGGCACAAAGAATATTCCTTTCAACTCTTCTTCCCACCTTCCTCAGGCCATGAATAGTAGGTTATGTAAGGCTTTTCACTCATTTACAAATGTCTCAACATTGCTTAATTTACTCCAGATTCAAATCTTCACTAAGCATCTCCTTTGAACCAGATGTGAAGCCGATAGTCAATACTGGGAGACGTATAGACATCTTATTTTTGTCTAGTAAATTGTTGGTTGAAAGCATTTTCACATGATTACTTCATCATGAGTTACCTGGCCTTTACAGAAAGGTAATTATTAGCACCTCAGATTCATTAAAGCAAGTAAGAATGCGAAAGTCCTTACTGAGCATAAAAGAGAAAAACAACCTATCTTCTAAATGAGTTTATTAATATCCAAACTAAAACAATTATTAAAGGAGAGTGGAAATAAATGGCATGCATGAAAATAATGCAATTAAAGTAGCATTATTAAACACAAGGCTTTGGGATTGAATTGAAGGTGAAGGATGAAGGGACTTGATACAGAAGACCTTCCATCTTTACAGTAAATAAAATAGTATATAGACTTGTCAAATGTGAGTTATCTGAGTTTAGATTTTCCCCAGGTATTTATATCCATACCTTATCTCAGAAAGAAATTAAAGAAGTTTTAAATAAAAAGACAAAATACACATCATACTTCAAAGAATGGGGGAAATTATTTTTCTTTATCTCAGTGCTCTCTCCCCACTAAAAAGAAAAATGAAAAGAAAAATGATTTCATTTTTTAATATGGTAGATAATTTCTAAATAGAAGAAACAAATTATTTTCCTCGAACAGATTATTGTTGTTAAGTGCCATCAAGTTGGTTCTGACTCATAGCGACTCTAATAGTGTTTCCAAGGAGCAGCTGGTGAGTTTGAACCTCCAACCTTGCAGTTCAAACTATTCTTGGAGTCGAGCGCTTATCCTACAGTGCTAAACCAGAACTCCTGAACAGATTATTCATCAGTGGAAAACTGTTAAAATGGAAATGTGCTTGCTTTTTTAATAGTTTGTCTCATCAGTGGTTGCTGTTGCTAGCTGCATTCAAGTCAATCTCCAACTTATGACAACCCCAAGTGTTACAGAGTAGGACTGGTGCATAGGGTTTTCTTGGATATTAATCAGAAATTCTTTATAACACCCTTTTTGCTTTATTCAGACCTAACACACCAAGGCAGCACACATACAAAAGCTTTCATTAAACACAATTTGCCAGACATTTTGCCACCTACTTAGAGCATGTTTCTGAATTTCTTAATTAAAATGCCCTTATGCCAAGAGGCATGAAAGATCTAAGATAATTATTTTTCTTAAAAACCTTTTTATTTATTTGCGTATACTTCACAAATTATTAAATACTTCATATATACATTAATTATCACTAAGCAAATAAAATATCCTAAAATTACCAAAAGTTGATCTAAAAATATGTGTCCAATTAGTCACTTTGCTTAGGACCACTTGATTGAAAAGAAATGATGTAAAAAGTTTGTTTCTTTAGCAGATAACCACACTAAAAGCTTATAATGGCTTAAAAAAAAAAAAAAAAAAGCAGTGCTTTTCAGACCTGCAAAGATACAATAATTTAACTCTTTTTCTGCCTTTCGTTTGTAACCATGGCTCAGTGGATTATCTAAGGTCTCTTCTGGCCATAGTCTGTAACTCCCACCAAACACCATTTCTTGCCCTGCTGGGTCCAGGTGAGAGAAGGAGGGAGAAGATGAGATAGGATGACATGATTCCGCTGTGGATGTGAGCAGAGTTCATTGTAACTGCAAAAACTTTAAACTCCAGCATGGGTTTAAAATGAAATGAGCCATCTCAGAAACAGGATGGAGTATAATTTCACTATTTCAAAGTAGAAGAGCCAGAGGTGGAGTGTGTCGTTTGGACCCCGAGCTTCCTGCACATTGAACGTCTTTAACGCACAGACAGACGGCTGTGACATTGGAGGAATAGAGGAGGAGTAGCAGCAGGCAGAACCAAGAACCAGAGCACAAGATGAGCAGTGGACTTCCCAGCCCATGGGACAAGCAGAGCTGAGTGGTTTGGGGCAGGAAGCTTGCTTGTAGAGTGGAGTGCCTCTAGGCACTTAAGTGAGGGAGTGAGGTCTGCTGACCCATGGAGCTAGTGTCAGTGCCTTCAGGATGAGGTTTATGGTGGAGTGGTGTGTCCTATGGACATTTATCAGCAGCTGAATGGAAAAACTGTGCCCTGAACATTTCTGACCTCCATCATAACCTGTTAGCTTCCCTATTAAACCCCATAATGGCCAGCATTGCGTCTGAGTTCTGTGTGGCCATTACAACGGATTATTAAACTCGGGTGAGGAGTAGAAAGGATTGAGGGAAGAACGGTTGTTGTTGTTGTTGTGCCATTGAGTTAGTTAACGACTCACAGCAACCCTACATAGGGATTCCGAGGAGTGGCTGGTGAGTTTGAACTGCCAAACTTGTGGTTCCAACTGACCTTGTGGTCCAGCGTGTCACACCAAGTCTCCACATATTTTTGCACATGATTTGAAACTATGGGAAATACAGAAGCATATACCTATTTTATATCTTCAAATTTCCATTCAAGAAAACTATGTAATAAATGAAAAGTCAATCCTCTGTTTCAGTAAAAATCAGAATTGGGAAACAAAAGACGTTGTCATTAATTTTTTTTTTTTTTTATTGGCCTCACTCCCACGCCTTTACAATTATCAACTGACCAAGAGAATATGCTGTCGTGGTGGTGGTGTGCCCTGGAGTCCTGTATAGGACTATATGTTGTTGTTGTTGTGAAGTGCCATCGAGTCGGTTCCGACCCATAGGACCTGTATAGGGTTTCCAAGGAGCAGCTGGTGAGTTTGAACCGCCAACCTTGCAGTTCAAACGGCTTTGCAGTCTGGCGCATTAACCCACAGTGCCACACCAGGACTCCATATGTTGTTGTTGTTGTTGTTAAGTGCCATCGAGTCGGGTCCGACCCATAGCAACCCTGTACAGGGTTTCCGAGGGTGTAAATCTTTACGGGAGTAGAAAGCCTCATCTTTCTCCCGCGGAGCAGCTGGTAGTTTCGAACCGCTGACCTTAAGGTTCACAGCCCGATTCGTAACCACTACGCTACCAGACTCCATATAGTTGGGTTTAAAACGCTGACCTTGTGGTCACTTGTTGTTAAATGTTGAGTGGATTCGGACCCATAGCGACCCTGTATAGGGTTTCCCAGGAGTAGCTAGTTAGCGTGAATCGCCGACCTTGCAGTTCAAGCTGCTTTGCAGTCTGGCGCATTAACCCACAGCGCCACACCAGGACTTCAAAATAAGAACTGTGCGTTAATTCTTTTAATACCAGTGTTTTAATTTCATTTACTGTGGAGTAAACCATTGTCTGCATCCACGTCTGGGAAGGAATACTTCCTCTAGTGCTGCGCACTGATTCATGTCGTATTATCTTTAGTCTTGCCTCTCTTGAGAGACTCCAGCAGCCAAGCCTAGCTCATCAAACTTCCCAAGCACAGCTTTGATCTTCTCTCCCTCACAAACTTTACAGGAGCTTCACTGCCTACAAAATCAAGTCTGAACACCTCTGTGTGGTTTTCAAGGCTGTCTGCATGACTTCCAACCTAACTTTTCAGCTCCCTTTACTCCCTCTACACCCTAGCCAAAGTAAACTTGGTGTTCACCTCCTCACATACCACGGTGATGCCGCGACTTCTTTCTGCCCAAGATCTCCCTGGCCTGAAATACCCTTCCAACCCCTCAGGTCAATTTTTACTCACCCTTCAAAACCCAGTCCATTGTTGCTTCCTCTACGCAGTCTTCCCAGATGCCAACTGACTATTCTATACATGGCTATCTTCTTATTCAGTGCTTGGTATCTGCAAGGCCTATCTAACCCTTAAGGTATATTAGTCCACCCACTTTTCATAATGAATCATCCCAATATATACTGATAGGAAAAGGAGAAGTAACCACATCTCCTTAAAACAAGCTTTCTTTTCAAATTCCATATGGGAGAAGGGAACTAAGAAATTAGCAAGACTGGGCTCTTCAAAAACATGTAACACTAAACGAGAGTTTAAAATATTAAAGGAAATCCTGTAAATACTACGTTACTTTAGTCATCTTTGCACCTCCTCTGTACTTGTTTTTAGAAGTCTCCTATCAGCTCAAAGGGATTTCTCCTTTTGTTTATGTGGGTAGGTTAAAAACCTGCCACTGGAAACTAAACATATAATGAAACATTTATTCCTTGAGTTTTCTCTAAGCAAACAACAGACAAATGCGTTAAGGAGGAAACAGGAAATTTTTATTGGAAGCAGCTTTAGTCTTTAACCATTTCACAAAGCAGTTGTGCACCAAGAAATGAATGAGGTCCCAGAGATCCTTTTGTGTATGGCTGGGAACTATTAGTCCATATTTGCACATTTCCTGGATGACCCTCTCTTCTCCTTACTCCTCCACAGTAAGTCAAACAGAAATTCCCAACCATCACCAGTGAACTCTGCTGATCTCTGGCTGCTGAGCAATCCTCATTGGGCTGAAGCAGGGTGTGATTCCTTCCTTCTTGCGTTTGCTCTGTCATCACAGAGGCCCCTCTTGGGCTCCTGACTCAATTCAAAGCAAAGAATTAGAGGAAGGTCAAGCACTTTCCAGATCCCGCGGGTTCTCAGAAGTAAGGAAAACTTGTAGGCCAAGCTTCCTGTAAAAATGGATGCTTTTACAGCTAGAGGGCCACTTTAGATGCATGAAAGCATGTGGGGTTTTCTGATCTAAACCAAGATTCCCCTTTTGTCATGCAATTTCCTCAAATGGTAAGGTCTATTCTGCTTACCAAGTTCTTGACTTCAAAGTGGTCAGTTTTACAGGATATTACAGTGCAGCTGTATATGATCACTGCTCTTTGATTAAATCACATCTTTTCTCCTGGTTGGTGGGTTTCACAGGGCAAGTCAATTGGGACCCGCAGGATATCTCAAAGGCTTGTATTGTAGCAAAGGGAGATGTAACTTGGTAGCTCTCAACCCAGGATAAAGATGAGCTAGCCCTGGACACTTCCTAAAAAACAATGACCAACCCCACTCCCAGATATTGAGATTTACTCAGTCTACGGTGTGGCTGGTCATCGTATTCTCTTTTTTTTTTTAAGTTCCCTAAATAAATTAAAGGATTTACCTTTTAATACAGAGTCACTATGAGTCAGAACCAACTCCACAAACACTTAACTAAAGGGAGTCCAACATTTCTTTGTGTTCCACAGTCCTAGACAGTCCTTCTGCTTTGGATTATCATAAGAACCTCCCAACTGAACTCTAATTTAAGCCTTGCCCTTCCCCACACAAACAAATCTACCCTAGTTCAAAGGGCCCCTGAACCCCTGGACTGGATTTTATGAAATGCTTACTGAATTCTTCAGTAACTATTCCAGAACCTTTCAGATACAACCCAAACTCTACACACAGCCCACAGCCTTCATAACCTGCTTGGTGCCTTTGCTCCACCCTTATACTAAGAGTTTCCAGGGTGATCAGACTCTCTCACAACTCAAGCCTTTAACCTGTGTCCTCTGCTTCAAACCAACAGCCTCTTCTTCCCTCCACTAACTTCTCACTGTTAGTGAATTTTTCTGCTCCCAGCCCCAGTCTGGGTGAGGTGCACCTACTATGAAGCTCTTGGGAGCAATGTTGTCTCTTAGCTGCTCCTCAGAAACCCTACAGAGGGTTGCTATGAGTCAGAACAACAGTTGTTATCTAATGTTATTTAGTTACAGCAAAGATTTCTGAGCAGCCAGAAGCAACATTCCTAACCTCAGGTACCTGAAAAATTTCAAACATCTACTGTGCATATTATGGAAGATTAAAAAAAAAAAAGTCAGGAAGGGTCAGTACAGGTAATAGCTTCTGGGAGGTTAGACGGGTGAACATTAACTCATTTTGTAAGGCCCTAATCTATGTTTAGGTATATTCTAGTTCAAAAACCAAAAACCCAAACCTATTGAGTCAAGTCATTTCAGACCCATGTGCTACAGAGCACGTTGACTGAATTCTTATGGAAGCAGATCACCAGGGCTTTCTTCTGCAGCTCCACTGAGTGGGTTTGAACCACCAATGTGTTGATTGGTATTTGAGCCCAAACTGATCGTGCCACCCAGGGACCTTGATTCTAATACAATTAGCTTTAATTTCCCCCTGAAAAGACAGGCACTTAGGTGAGTCCAGTCATCTTCATTTTTCTTTTCACTTAATATTTATTTCTTGAACATGTGCTAGGTATGCTACCAGCTAGGTTCAGGGATTATCACAGACATTCATATAAAGGTTCCTGCCTTGACAAGGAAGCTAAATGGAGGCAGGATGGGGGTGAAGAGAGAGCACAATCAAGTACATGCATCTGACACATCGTCTACTTGGGAATGAATTAGCTTCCCACATGCTATCCTAAGATCCACATGTTGGTTAAGTCCCAAGCAACCCTGTTCAGACAACATCAACAAATTCTAACTTCATTTGGTGAAGACACACTTCTAACACACCCTGGTCCTGATCGTCACTGTGCTATCACTCTGTGCTCACGGCTCCAGCCACCCACCCCATGCCATCCCCACTTTCCCTGTTTTATTTTTTTCCACCTTATTAACCCTATTCCTTTAGGTGCCATCCAGTCAATTCCTTTCAATCAGTTCTGACTCAGTAACCATAACACACTGCCAGTCCTGTGCCATCCTCATAACTGTTGCTATGTTTGGACCCAGAAGTTCAGCTATTGTGTCAATCCATCTTGTTGAGGGTGTTCTTTTGTTTGTTTTTTGCTGCGCTTGTACTTCACACCAAGCACGATGTCTTTCTATAGGAACAGGTCCCTCCTGATAACATGTCCAAAGTATGCAAGATGAACTCTTGTCACCCTTGTTTCATAGGAGTGTTCTGGCTGTACTTCCAAGACAGTTTTTTTTCCTTCTTCTGGCAACAGTTTATGGTATATTAAATATTCTTCACCTACACGAACACCAATACAAATACATCAATTTGGTCTTTCTTATTTATCGTCAAGCATTAGCAAGTAAAAAAGGAGACTGAAAATACCATGGCTTGGACTTCTGGTTTTGGAGTCAGCAGAACAGAGTCAGGTAGGACAGGCTCTGTGGAGAAGGGGCTGAAAACCCAGAGAAACTGCTTTTATGGAACAGCACCAGAGCTCTGGATCTAGCATAAGGTTCAGGGCATCGGTTTCTCACAATCACCAGTAGAAAAATCATGGTATAAAGGAAAATATTGTGATTTAGGAATCTATCAAGACATAGGACTCCCTCTGAGGCCATCCTGCTCAGGCAGAGTTCAGAGGGCGGGGCTACAGCCAGAATGGCACAGTGAGCCAGCACTATGAGCAGCGTGGTGACATTTGCAAAAGGAGGTGTGGGGGGATTCTACACATTTTTTCCTCCTATTGCCTTTTGCGCCATCTTTGCCCAGCGCGGACACCTTCAGACAGGTGGGTGTGCACTCCCAAAAAGTCCAGTGTTGAGACCACAGCTTTCCTATGGCACAGAGAGAAAGAGCCCCATTGGTCCAAGCGCAAATTCTTTGGCCACTGCTTTTGACTTCTGCCTGTGGGTCCCAGCCCTAAAGTTAACTTGTGCAGGACCCTTTACTCCGGTATATCCAGCAAGAAAAAAAGCAGGTTTGGCTTCACAGACAAACCACATGAACAATCTGTAAAACCCCAACATAAAAAGGTGCAACTATTTCAAGAATTACGCTGTGCACACACAATCAAAGATCGATAACGCATTTGAAACAATTCAAAACCTGCAAAAAGAGGTCCAGATGATTAACTATATCAGAAATGGACAATACACTGAAAGAGGAAAGGAGCAGAACTGAAGAGATGGAAGCCAGAACCAGTGAGCTGAAAGACAAATCTCTCAATACTTCTAAGATAGAAAAGCAAGCAGAAAAAGGGTTAAAAAAAATCTTAAGAGAGTCTAAGGTTCATGCTGGATAACATGAAGAAGAACAACTTAAGAATTACTGGCATTCCAGAACAGGAAGAATCACAGAAGTCCACAGAGGAGATAGGTGAAGAACTTCTGGAAGACAATTCCCCTGACATCTTGAAATATGAGAAGATAAACATCCAAGATGCCAAATGTACCCCAGGAAGGATAGACCCCAAAAGAAAATCACCAAAACATATAATAATCAAGCTCTCCAAAATCCAAGACAAGGAGAGAATCCTAAAAGCAGCCAGGGAAAAGAGAAATGTTACTTACAAAGGCAAGCAAATCAGATTAAGCTCTGAGTATTTGGCAGAAACCATGCAGGCAAGAAGGCAATGGGGAGACATATACAAAATCCTAAAAGAAAAAAAAAAACTGCCAACCAAGAATAGTCTACCCAGCAAAACTGTCAATCAAATACAATGGTGCAATCAAAACATTCCAGGATAAACAGAATCTAAAAGGTTTTGTCAAAGCTAATCCAGCACTTCAAAACATCCTAAAGGGAGTTCTTTGGACTGAAAACCAACAAGAACAGACAACAACCAGAGATTGACAGGCGTAGCAACACCACCTGAAACTTAAGGCAATGGAGAGCAGAGTTCAGAACAGAACAAAATTACAACAACAAATTCAAAGGAGCTGGGAGGTCAACCAAAGATCAAAATAATAACAATGTCAAAGAAGGGGAAACAGAGATCCAGTTGGTGAGGAGGTCAGGTAGATTACAAGATACAAGAGATTGTCTTAAATGGCGGGAAAAGTTAATAGTCTATAAGTAGCCCTAAAGAAAGTTAATATTTTACAACTTACCATGAAAATGAACATCTAAGCAGAACAAGCAAACATGAAAACTAAGAAGAAACCGACAAGAAATAGCACAAAAAAACACAAACTCAGTACAAGAAGGCATGCAGAACAAAGGAATGAACAGCACTACCAAAAATTATTATAATGGCAGCAATTAATTCAAGTTCATCAGTTGCTCCTTGGAAACCCTATACAGGGTCGCTATGAGTCAGAACTGACTCAACGGCACTTAACAACATCAATAATTACATTAAATGTCAATGGATTGAATGCACCAGTGAAGAGACAGAGAGTGGCACAATGGATAAGAAAACAAGACCCTTCAATATGCTGCCTGCAAGAGACACACCTTATACACAAAGACAAAGACAGGCTAAAAATTAAAGGATGGAAAAAAATATACCAAGCTAACTGCAACAATAAACAAGCAGGAGTGGCAATACGAATCTTCGATAAAGTAAACTTTAACACAAAAACCAGCATAAGAGATAAAGAAGAACTATCTCATGATCAAAGGATCAATTAAGCAAGACGACATAACCATAATAAATATCTACACTCCCAATGAACGAGCACGAAGATATATGAAGAAAACATTACTAGAACTGAAGAAAGAAACAGACAAATATACAATTATAGTGGGAGATTTTAATACGCCACTTTCAAAAAGGGACAGAACAACCAGAAAGAAACTGGACAAAGTTACATAGGAACTAAACAACACAATCAACCAACTTCACCTCATAGATGTGTACAGAGCATTCAATCCAACAACAGCACAATACACATTCTTCTCCAGTGCACATGGAACATTCTCCAGAATTGACCATGTGTTAGGTCACAAAGCAAGCCTCAATAAATTTACAAACATCAAAATACTTCAAAGCATCTTTTTAGACCACAGTGTTGTAAAACTAGAAATCAACAAGAAGAAGACCAAGGAAATAAAGTCAAATACATGGAAAATGAACAGCATGCTACTGAAAAGCGACTGGGTGAAAAAAGAAATTGAACATGAATTAACAAATTTCCTAGAAACTAACAAGAATGAAAACACCAAAATCTCTGGGACACAGCAAAAGCAGTGTTGAGAGAACAATTTATTGTGATAAATGCGCACATCTAAAAAGAGAACAAAACCAAAAGTAACACCCTTAACACAGCATCTCCAATTAGAAACAGACCAAGAGAGGGCACCTACATTCACCAAAAGAAAAGAAATAGTAAAGATAAGAGCAGAAATAAATGAGATAGAAAGCAGAAAAACTATAAAAAGAATCAACAGGGCAAGAAGCTAGATCTTTGAAAGGATTAATGAAATTGACACATCATTGGCAAACCTAACAAAAGAAAAGAGGGAGAAGACACAAATAACTCGTATTAGAAACCACATGGGTGATGTTACAATGAAAAGAAACGAAATCAAAAGGATAATAACAGAACACTATGAAGAGTTGTACTCCAACAAATTTTAAAACTTAGAAGAGATGGATACATTTTTAGAAAAACACGACCTACCTAAAATTACAAAGTGAAGTAGAAAATCTGAACAGACCCATAACAAAAGAAGAAATTGATCAGGTCATCAAAAAACTCCCAACCAACAAAAGCCCAGGCCCAGATGGCTTCATGGGTGAGTTCTACCAAGCATTCAGGGAAAAGCTGTCACCAATTCTATTCAAATTATTCCAGAACATAGAGGAGGATGGAAAACTTCCTAAAACTTTTTTATGAAGCAAGCATAAATGTCATACCAAAACCAGGGAAGGACATCACTAAGAAAGAAAATTATAGATCAATATCCCTCATGAACAGAGACGTAAAAATTCTCAACAAAATCCTAGCCAAGAAAATCTAGCAGCATATCAAAAAAATAATACATCATTACCAAGTGGGTTTCATAAAAGGGATGCAAGGAGGGTTCAACATTAGAAAAACAATCAATATAATCCACCATATAAATAAGAAAAAGGAAAAGAACCACATGATTATATCGATTGATGCAGAAAAGGCATTTGACAAAATCCAACATCCATTTCTTATAAAAACATTCAACAAAGCAGGAATTGAAGGGAAATTCCTCAACACAATCAAGAGCATATATACAAAACCAACTAGAGCCTACATCACTCTCAATGGAAGAGAAACTGAAAGCTTTCCCTCTGCAAACGGGAACCAGACAAGGATGCTCTTTGCATCACTCCTTTTCAATATTGTTTTTGAAGTCTTAGCCAGAGCTATACAGCAAGATATGCAAATTAAAGGCATCCAAATTGGCAAAGAGGAAGTAAAACGCTCCCTATTTGCAGACGATATGATCCTATATGTAGAAAGCCCCAAAGACTCAGTAAAAAAGCTACTAGACATCATTGGAAGATTCAGCAAAGTGGTAGGATATAAGATCAATACACAAAACACAGTTGGATTCCTCTTTAGTAACAATGACAACACTGAAAAGGACATTAGGAAAGAAATACCATTTACAATAGCCGCCCAAAGGATGAAATATCTAAGAATAAATGTAACCAAGAAACAAAGGACCTATACAAAGAAAATTACAAAACACTACTATAAGAAACCAAAAGAGACTGACAAAAGTGGAAGAATATATCATGTTCCTGAATAGGAAGACTCAACATGGTGAAAACGTCAATACTACCCAAAGCAATTTACACATATAATGCAATCCCAAACCAGATTCCCACAACATTATTCAAAGAGATGAAAAAGACAATTACAAACTTTATATGGAAAGGAAAGAGACACAGGATAAGCAAGGCACTTCTTAAGAAGTTGGAGGCCTCTCACTCCCTGATTTCAAAATTTACTACATGTCTACAGTGGTCAAAACAGCCTGGTACTAGTACAATGAAAGATACATTAATCAATGGAACAGAACTGAGAATCCAGAAATTAATCCATCCACATACAGCCAACTGATTTTCGACAAAGTGCCTAAGTATATTGCACAGGGAGGAGATAAGTTTCTTTAACAGATGGTGCTGGCAGAACTGGAAAGCAATATGCGAAAGATTGGAACAAGACCTTTACTTCATACCCTATACAAAAACCAACTCAGCATGGATTAAAGACCTAAATGTGAATTCTATAATTATGAAGGTCATCAATGAAAAAACAGAGACAAATGTGAGGGCTCTAATTCAGGCATACACAGACTACCAAAAAATTTCAAAACTACACAAACAAAAGTAGATAAAATAGATGATTGGGACATACTAAAAATTAAAAATTTATGGGCATCAAAAGACTTCACCAAAAGATTAAAAAGGGAACCCACAGAATGGGAAAAAATCTTTTGCAACAACACATCAGATAAGGGACTCATTTCTAAAATATATAGGAAACTACAACACCTCTACAAGAAAAAGACAACACAATTGAAAAATGGGCACAGGACATGAACAGACACTTCACCAAGGAGGAGATCTGGGCAGCCAACAAACATATGAAGAAATGGTCATGATCATTAGCTATTGTTGTTGTTGTTATGTGCCGTCGAGTCGGTTCCGACCCATACATAGCGACCCTGTACAGGGTTTCCGAGGGTGTAAATCCTTACGGGAGTAGAAAGCCTCATCTTTCTCCCGCGGAGCGGCTGGTAGTTTCGAACCGCTGACCTTAAGGTTCGCAGCCTGATTCGTAACCACTACGCTACCATTAGCTATTAGAGATGTAAATCAAAACAACAATGAGATGTCATCTCACACCAGCAGTAACAGCAAAGATCAAAAAAGTTGAGGACAATAAATGCTGGCAAGGCTTCGGAGAGATTGGGACTCTCCTACATTGTTGGTGGGACTGCAAAATGGTCCAACCACTCTGGAAAGCAATGTGGCATTTCCTCAGAAGGCTGGAAATAGAAATACCTTATAATCCAGCAATTCCTCTACTTGGTATTTACCCACAAGAAATACGAGCCATAACATGAGTAGATAATATGCACACCAATGTTCATAGCAGCACTATTTACAATAGCAAAAAGATGGAGACAGCCTAAATGCCCATCAATTGAAGAATGGATAAAGAAACTGTGGTACATACACACAATGGAATACTATGCTACCTTGAAGAACAAGAAGGAAGCTGTAAACCACCGTATAACATGGATGAACCTTGAGGACATTATGCTGAGTGAAAATTAGTAACAAAAGGAGAAATACTTCATAGGTCCGTTATTGTAAAAGACTAAGAAATAGAACCCACTCTAAAAGAGGAAAAAAGGAAACTCAGAACTCGACTAGAAGAAGCAATAAGAGGGAAGAAGAAAAAAGAGTAACCCCATACAATTTGATCAACTTTAACTAAACTTAGGGATGTAGTGGCTCAAAAAAGGGAACAAATCTTTACAGCAAGGATCATTCTCACCCCCTTGGTACACAAGGTTGACAGTGATGGGCAACTTAGACACTAGCTACCCAAAATGAGGTTGGGGGGCTATAAAGGCATGAAGTGACTGGCTTACAACCTTTCAAGAGGGAGCCAATTCCATGGGAGGCAGAGGTAGGTAGAACCTCCACTGAATGATTTCCAATCAGAGTCAGAGAAAATGTGGAACAAAACTCAAAAGATTTTTAATAATAATATAAAAAAGACCACAAACCTGAGACTATAGTCCTTGACCACCCTTCAGGTCTGGAAAGAACCCACCCTCTTAGCCCGGATTTTCAGCCAAGAAGTAGATAGGAGGGGACAACAACACTAGTAAGGTATGCTCACCATGGAATGGGCAACCATTCAAAAGTGAAAGGGCAATGTTTACCTAAGGACAAAGTTGAGAAGGGATGGGAAGGAGGGTGGAATGAAAATCAGAACCACAGGGAGGAAGTGGGGTAACTGCTGTTGGATGGAGGGGATTGCAATCATTGAGGCAAAACAAAGTATGATTTGTTTAAGGTAAAGTTGATGATCTTGTCTGTAAACCTTTACTGAATTCACAATAAAAAGTTTAAAAAGAAAAAAAAAAAAAAATACCATGGCTTGGATGAGGCACACCTTAGTCCAAAAAATGACATCTTTGCTACTTAATAATTCAAACAGTGTTTCAAGTCCTCTTTCATTATCAGCAAGGAAAGTTGTATTGCCTGCACACCTCTGAACCTGATGCTGAATTCTTTATACAGTCCAGCTTCTTGGATTATTTGTTTAGCATACAGATTGAATAAACGTGGTAAAAGGGCACAACCCTGATACACACACCTTTTCTGAGTCTAAACCACACACTGTCCTCATGTTTTCCTTTCGGTCTATTTTCAGTTTCCACAGACATCTTCCTTCAACACCAGATTGACAGTTCAGCTAACACCTGCCAATCACAGGTGACCATGCTAGTATCTGAAATACTGGTGGAATAACTTTCAGCATCATAGTAACATGCAAGCCATCATAGTCTGACAAACTGACAGACGATTGGTGGCTTTTTAACACAACTTACTTACTTTCTCAGCCTCTGAATACATCCCAAACAGCTCAAACAAAATGTGGCACATAGTAGGTGTTCACTTATTAAATATTGCATATCTATTTATGCATAAATTAACCACTGACAGGATTTTTGTTCTACTGAACTGGATTTGCAATTTTTCAGACCAGGATTCACAGTAAGAAATACATTTTACATTATAACTTGGTGCACACATACATGTATATGTACAAATATGAAACATTTGCATTACTATATATACATGTATGGAGTCCTGGTGTGGCACTGTGAGTTAATGTGCCAGACCACAAAGCTGTTTGAACTGCAAGGTTGGCGGTTCAAGCTCACCAGCTGCTCCTCGGAAACCCTATACAGGGTCCCTATGGGTGAGAACCAACTCGACAGCACATAACAACAACATGTATAGGTATAAATATATATAATAGGTATAAATACATATACATGTATAGGTATAAACATATATAAAAGTGAAACAAGTTTCGCAAAATGATACTACAAGTGTAAGTGTATGCTATCTTATTCTATTTTTTAAATGCTATTTATTACCTACACAAGTCACCAGTTTAAGAAACACTATTCTCATGCACAGCTTTTTATTATTAAAAAAAGGGAAAGAAAGAAAAGTAAACTAAGTGTTTCTAAGGAACCTCTGTGTAGTACAAGAGAGAATGTGATGTGATGCTGGAAAGACATATGTGAATTCAGAGGTGGGAAATGTCCCTTCCTGCTGGACAGGTGGACACTGCTTAGGCATACTTCATTTAAGGAAATATTATGGTCTTGTAAGATGTCCTAGTGGCACTGTGGTTAAAGCACTGGGTTGCTAACCAAAAGGTTGGCTGTTTAAAGACACAAGCCATTCTGTGGAAGAAAGATGGCCATCAGCTTCTAGAAAGATTTTGGCCTTGTAAACCCCGAGGGCCAGTTCTACTCTTTCTATAGGGTCACTATGAGTTGGAATTGATGGCAATGGACTTTTTATCTGGTATGACTGGGTTAGGGAATTCACAGTAAAGGGCAGAATAAGATAACTGGAGACTCACGGAAGCACAGGAGTTTATCAAGGAACAGCCAGCAGTCCTAGAAGGCAAAGGAAGGAGAGTGGTATGAAGTGGAAAGTGGGAGTTACGAGTCCCAATTTTTAGAAATATTAAAGATCACTGGTGGTGCTGCAGGATAAGAACAGGACAGCTAGCTGTAAAGTTGACAGTTCAAACCCACCAGCCACACTATGGAAAAACAATGAAGTGTTCTGCTCCTCTACTGATTTACAGCCTTGAAATTTTTATACAGGTCACTATGATTAAGCATTGATTCGGTGACAGGCAGTTTAGTTATTTGGGTTAAGAAGTTAGCGGTTTGGGTTTGGGCGTTGGTTGAGGGAGGTTGTTCCTTTTTCCCTGTCCTTTCCTGGGGATTAGTAACAGATCTGTTGCTTTCTAGTAAGAGAATATTCCTAGAAAATAATTTTTTAAAAAGGGGGAGAGGACAAGACATACTCTTCCCTGTGATGTGAACACAACTTAATAAATGGTTTGCCTTCAAAGAAGGAAATCTTGAGAGGCACACCCTGCAAGCCTATAACCTGGGATTATGTACCCAAAGTGACACTTTCCAAGGGAGAAATTAAATCAAGTGAAACCCCCCTTTCTTGACCACCTATTACAAGTGATTCCAAAACACTGTTTTTACCATGCAAAAAAAAAAAAAATGAAAAAAAGGCTAGTCATTCACAACAAAATACAAGTGCACAAGTGCTTTTCCCAGCACAGGCAACTGCCCTGTATTAATTTGAGCCCACGAGATACAGTTTTATCAGACACTCCAGACTTGTGCTAATTCAGTTACTTGCGGTAACAGAAATACCTTTCAACTTATTAAAGAATGACACTTACTACCGGGCAGCATTAAGAGCTAAAACTGAAAGGAAAATAAAATATTAAGGAAATGGATATTGCATCACATCTTGCTATTTCATTTCAATTGGGCATGAGGTTTTAAAATGAGAGAGAAGAAAATAACTTTTAGTTTTCATTTAAAAGGAACTTTATTATCTACTCAACCTATGCACTACTAAAAATTTTAATTTCGGAATAGTTCTTAAAATACTAAGTCTAATAAAGTGATAAGTGCATAATTAAATCATGAAGAAAAGTTTCAAGAAAAATAATTATTAAAATACTTTTAAGGGCCCTTACGAGTCCTGGTGTGGCACTGTAGGATAAGCACTGGACTGCTAAGCACCAGATCAGTGGTTCAAACCACCAGCTGCTCTTTGGAACTCTATATAAGGTCACTATTATTTGGAAATGACTCGGTGGCCCTTAACAACCACAAGGGCCCTTATATTTTGAAACTCAAGTTTTTGTAAAATAATATTCAAGGCAAAATACCTCGTAAGAAACCTAACATAACCCTTACATCCACTATTATAAGTTGATATACACATTAGTTCTTGTGCTTGTTAGCAAAACTTATCCTACAGTGCTATTGCACCAGTTGCTCCTCGGAAACCCTATACAGGTTTCTATGACCAGAACTGACTCCATGGCACTCAAAAACAAAAACTGCACAGGAAAAGTAAAATTCCTTCAAAGAGTAGGGCTAAAAACCCTTTAATTAAAAGTAAAGAGAATAGCAAGAAATTCTAAACGGCTCACTCAGTTTATTCTAAAGAAAAGAAAAAAAGCAAGAAACTAATGAAACTAAAACATGGAGTCACTAGTGAAGTATATTGTTGTTAAGTGTCATTGAGGTAATTCCGACCCATAGCAACCCTGTATAGGGTTTCCAAGAAGTGACTGGTGAGTTTGAACTACCGCCATTGTGGTTCAAACTGACCTTGTGGTCAAGTGCTTATCCTACAGCATCACACCAGGGCTCTAACCATTCCATTCCTATGTCTAGCCTCAAACAAGAAACACTGCTTAGACTTGCGTAGTCTTATATATGAAAAAATAAAGACAGTCTTCTATGTGAGCTAAAGAATTCTTTGCATCAAATTTGCCCATGATAGCAGTCTCCAAAACACACACAATCTAATGGCCAAAATTGGACTCAGATACATCTATTTAGTTTGTAGTTTTATAATTGACCCATTTCCCCTACAAACACATTTAAGATCTTTATTTTTATTGCTATCTTCATTTGGTTTACAACACATGCTGTCCAAATGGGATCTGAAGTTCCACTCAACTCACATATGGCCTTGGACTAGTCACTGAACTTCTCCAAATCTCAGCTGATTCTCAATAGGGAAGAAACCATGTTTTTCCAGGCTGCCTTTGCAAACCTCTGGTATTTCCCAAGACACAACTTACAAAAAGCACAGGCACTATTCAAAGTCGATTTTCCATGCTACACAATTTGAAAAAAGAGTTATGAGCAGATTGCATTGTTTACAGCACAGTGTTTCTTCAGACTTGGAAGATGACAACAAATTTTAGAATTCCATCAACACCATATTTTTGGCCACCTCAGGGTGGCAAAAGGAACAGCTGTAATGCAAGCCCAGCGCATAAGCCACAAAGCCATTTTGTCTCCAGGATCTCTTCTAAGTGCTGTGAGCCTGGGAAATGGTACAACCTTAGGGTGTGGAAAACTTTTGTCCGTCAGACATCCTCTAGAGGCTCCTACAAGAGAAGGAAGGGGAAGGCGCCTTTCTGACAAGCTCCAGGAAGCGACCTCTAGTCCTCTCCACAGGAGGCTCAAAGGTGGGGCAGAGGAGAGAACAAAATGTGGATGGGAGGTGTCAAAGGCATCTGAGGACTCTGTCTTCATTGACCTCAGTCTGCAATGAGTTTTCATTATTCTCTAGTGGGAGGGGGGCAGCCACGGAAAAGGAGCATACCTCCCACTATGAAACCAAGTATAGTGGCAGAATAGGAAAGAGTAATGATTGATTATAAGGATCTGACTTTCATTGTCTTGTGGCTTCACTTTAGCCAGGCATCATATTCTATCTGTTGGTGCCCAAGAACTTTATTTTGATACTGGCAGTCATTTTCAAGATTCCTTTAAAATGTTTTCAGTGACTGACATGTGAAAGAAAATTTCCCTTAGAAATTTTATTTTAAAATGTTTTCACCAAAGAAAGCAACAGTTAGCATCACTAGTATAGTCTAGACTTTCAAGAAAATGGTTGTCCAGCCCCTTCTCCAAATGTTACAGATAGAAGCCTGTATTTCCATTCACTAAACCCCCAGGAAGCAGATGCAGAGACTACCAATGTGTCAGTACTGGGCTCTAACATTATAGCTCCTGACTTGTGGGTGCAGGCTCCCTGGAAACGAAAAAGAAACAAATCTCTATGGGGGCACCAAATATTGTTTCCTAAATGGAATAAACTCCTGCCAAACACATCTCCATAAATGGATTTTACAGCCAGGCGCATCTTGTTAAAATCCTGGTTCTGCCAAGCAAAGTATTTAAACTCTCCCTCCAAGCCTCAGATTTCTTTTCTATAAAATGGGGATAACTGTATTTACTTTGTGGGGTTCTTGTGAACATTAATATAAACCATATAAAAAATTTTTGCTTCTATAATATTATTGGAGTTCTGGTCCGCTGCCGTAGAACGATGCACTGGGCCAAAAGGTCAGTTTGAAGTGCAAGTCTGGCGGTTCAAAGTCACCAGCCACTCCTTGGAAACCCTTCACAGGGTCACTATGAGTCAGAAAGCACTTAACAATGACAACAACATGATATTATTAAAATGCAGTCAAGTCTGTGGATTTTTAAAAAATGAGTACTGAAAAGGAGTATTTAGACTAGAAAAGGCTGTTGCATGTGAGACTATATATATTCATAGAATGTATTATCAAAGACTTTCTTCCTATCTACCATCGATTATGATGGCAAAGAGGGAATATGGAGTGAGAAAAAAATGTTAAGAAAGAGCAGACCTAATTAAAGAACCCCAGCAGGACTCCTTACTCTTTATCATTAATCATGATAATCCTTAACAATAACACACATCCCACAAAAGGAAAAGTGCAGACAGACAGGAAGAGCCCGCTCAGCTGGGACTCTTATCCTTTTACATTAACTGAATTTCTGACTAATTTGAGGTTGAAAGAAAACACCAATGACTGCACTCATACCAGAAACCCATTCCTGTGAAATATATTTTAACCTCACTACACTGCCTTTCTTAAAAAAGAAATATTCTCCATATTTCTCCATATGCAGAAATAAAAACAATTGTGAAGGTTGTGCTCCAGAAAAGCAGTTTCTGCCTAATTCCACAGCCATGAAAATGAGGAAACTGGAACTGTATTCTTCTTCAGCAATCTGGATATTTACAAATTATGGTTCACCTTTAACTACCACAATACGGAAAACTTTACATCTTGAATACTGTATAAGATCATACCTTCATATTCTAGCCTCACAAATCCAAACTGTGAACCTTGGGGGAGGATCTTGGGGAAAAAAATGAGTATTCAGAAAACCACAGGAATGACTTATTAGAAATTAAATCATCTCTCCTCAATGGATCCCAAAATGTATGTAATTCTAATGAACTGTACAAATATTAAAGAGGAAGATCACCTTCTCTCCCCAATGCTGCTTCCTGATCTCAAGAACAGACTTGAGAGAGCTTGCCAGTCACACCATGGGGCCAAAGGCTGCTCTAAAGCTCTAAAGAATTGAGAATTCAGGCTCTAGTAATTTGTCAATATCCAGGGAGGAAGGGGAAACATCTGAAGTTATTTTTACTTTTTCAAGTTTTCTGGCTGTACAGGGTGAATGCCAGGGTGGGTCAAGTATTGTCTGAGCCCTTCAGGGTCTTTTTTTTTTTTTTTTTTTTTCTCATGGCCTCATTTCCTTCTTCCTGTTGCTAGGAAGTAGAGCTAAGCATGAGAAACTTGTGTTTACAATACTGGACCATCCTGTCCAGTACAAGGCTCTCTTCAAAAAAGTCTGATTCTTTTTTACTCACTGTACTTTGGATGCCCCCTTTCTTCTGGATCAAATCACTCTTCCCTGAATATTTTCAAATTGCATTTATACCCACCTACCTGAACCTAGATGGCACTTAACATCAACCTAAGTCATAAAAACACCATGCTCCTTTAAACATTGCATTATGGCTTTAAAATCTCCATGGGACTCTAAGGGAAATCCTTGTTACTTATTTTTGTATCTGAAACCACCTCTTGGATTTTAACCAAGCCTCTGATTGTGAGGTATCTCATGCTCCCTTTAAACCCCCATAAAGGAGCTCTGGTAGCGTCGTAGTTACGAATTGATCTGCGAACCACAAGGTCAGCAGTTCGAAACTACCAGCTGCTCCGCGGGAGAAAGATGAGGCGTTCTGTTCCTGTAAAGATTTACAGCATCGGAAACCCTGTACAGGGTCGCTATGAGTCGGGACCGACTCCACGGCACACAGCCACCACCACTACTTCTAAACATTAAAAAGTTAAGTCCTATGTACGTTTTCTACTCACTTCTCAGTAGCTTGTTTAATATGTTGTTGTTAAGTGCCATCCAATCAGAACTACCTTATCGTATAGGGTTTCCGAGGCTGTAAATCATTGCAAGAGCAGAAAGCCTCATCGTCCTCCCACGTTAATAATGTCGATTAAATTTGGTATATTTTCTGGAAACACCCAAACATCCCTTTCAATGTAGAAACACTGTCAGCTTTTATTTGGCATCTAACCTTTGAAATACAGTACAGAACAAATACACACACACACACACACACACACACACACACACTCCAGGCTCAAGAGCAACCTACCTCTCACCTTCTTTCCAGAAACACAAGAAAATCCTTTGATTGTTCCAATGTATTAAAACTTCAATTAGCAATAGTTAATTGCTTAACTATTTAACCCTTTCAGGAGCAAGTGGTATTTCTCCTAAGATTGACAATTGGGATTTAAAACACATAAGCAAACCACCAAAACTACTTTGTTCATCCACTCTAGGTGAAGAGTATTGGTGTGGCAATGTAGGATAAGTATTGGCCTGCTAATCACAAGCTTGGCAGTTCAATCCCACCAGCTGCTCCTTGGAAACCCTATATAGGGTCGCTAGGAGTTTCAACTGACTCAACAGCACTTAACATCAACAGGGGAAGTTGGAGCCTACTTATTTTATTTTTTGTGTGGAGTCAAGAAAACAAGTCAGTCAGTTTACTTTCTTGAATATGTTTTGTGTAAGGTGCCACTCAGCTTGAACTAAAATAAAACACTTATTTTAGTTTGGTCAAAAGCAAGCATTTAGAAACAGCTGGGAGAGAAAGTCAATCTGCTGTGCATCATTTGAAACTCTCTGAACAAGAGTGCTAATGAAAAAAATATGCATTGCAGGCTCAGACTGTGCTGTAAATCTGGTATGCCACAATAAAAGTTAGTACGTATATGCAATTGCCAACATTTTCTCAGAAAAACGTCTCGAAATAACTTCTGAATACACATCTGCTATCCATTTGACCCTCGTTCCTCTGGGTCCTAGTTCCATTAGGGGCTGCTGACTTGGGGCATCCCTCAGACCATCTGCTGTAGTCTGCAAGTTAAGGTGGCACTAGTTGACTCTATTATGGTAATTCCACACTTTTGGTCTGCAAATTACCTCCACTAAGGACCTGCCTAGTGGCCAGATGGATGCTGAAATAGTCAACCCCTAGGAACTGCTGATAGATTTACATGCAGCAGTCTGCTGGACTATTATTTTCCCTCATCCCTTCAGCAAACAGATTTTGTGTGTGGGGGGGGGGTAATTTGAGACGAGGTACTCTAACTTCTCCATAACTGTTATTTTTCTATCCAAATGCGTCATACATGCCACCTTCATGATTTGTTCTCTAATGGATGGCTGTGTCTAAACTGCATTCCTCTACCTTATCCACTACGGCTGAAATAACCTCAGAATACTGACAATGAACCTAGTTGCCAACTATATTGCACTGGATGGGAGAGGAGGAGAGATAAAATGTTCTCCACAATGCAGCTCATCAACCATCTCACACACACACACACACACACACACACACACACACACACACGGGGTTTCCTTCTGCAGAATCAACTGA
>NW_006408529.1:31624938-31644257 GCF_000296735.1 Chrysochloris asiatica | reverse complement strand
ACACACACACACACACACACACACACACAAACAAACACACGGGGTTTCCTTCTGCAGAATCAATCAACTGAGTGTTGAGTCTCAGTGCCAGAACTGTACTAAGCACTTAGCTCATTGGATCTTCATGATCTCCCCATGTCGTAACTACTTGTACAGTCATTAACCCTATGTTGTAGATGAAGAAAGGCACAGAGACGTTGTGTCACTTGCCCAGGCTGGCCCAGTTAGCATATTCAGAAGCCGCCAGCCTCATCTGCAGTCTGCTCTAACTCCCCTGGCACCACAGGCTGTGAGCGGAAAGGACTGGAGGAGACAGAAAATTCCACGCGGCCGGGTGGAGCTCCTTCCGAAGCACCAAAGGCTCGGCTGTGACGTCGGAGTTGGGGACAGGGATACAAAGTGGGGCAGAGCTCCAAGAAACCGTCGCCTCAATAGGAAAAAAAGTCAGAACGGGCGACAGGTTTCCTTCCTCTCCCTGGCCTGAGGACTCGCTCCACAGGCGCCTCATTGGGAGCCAACGGCGTGGATGTGTCTATTGGCATTTCAGAAAACCCGATTAAACGTCCCAGCACATATAGGTAAACTGCAGCTTTTCGAGTAGAGACCACGCAAGTGCAAGCCATGGACTTGATTAAACAGCTTCTTTAAGCACTCTCTATAGTCTGGCAGTCACCAACATCAAGGCATTCCTAGCTGAATTATTTGCCACAATTTAAAATATTTGAGCAATGTAGATCAATGATATGCATTGAAATTAAAACAAGTTTTTTTATATTGTATTTATTTTTATGAACTTACTTTCAAGGTGTTTTTAAAAACATTTCCATGTGTCAACTCAGTTTGTTGCTGCTACCGAAGTTCGAGCCCACCAGTCGCTCTGCGGGAAACATGGGGCTTTCTGCTCCCGCAAAGATTTTAAAAGCCCCGGAAACCCTATACAGGATTGCTGTAAGTCGGAACCAAGGCGACGGCGCCAACAACAACACTGCAACCTAGATGTCACAAAATAATCAACTCTCAAGGAGTTAACGCTGACGTTGGGCTTGTATGACAGACTTACAGCAAGCCCAGCGCTCGGAATGGTCCCCGGAGAAATGCACGTAGGCACATAGCCCGGCGAGCCGCCAAGGAGCCCGAGACCCGGGCCTCGGACGCGCCCCTCGGAGTCAGAGGCTATCGCAGGGGATTTAGAATAAGAACAGCAAGGCCATCGGCGCGGGGAGGGGTGGGGAAGGGCTAGAAGTCGCCCGATCGGCGCCCCCAGCCGGAGCGGGAAGTCCATGTGGGCTTCCCTTCCCTACGCGCAGCCGCTCCAACCCCACAGCCCTTGAGCTCTGCCAGGTCGTTACCCAAGATTGAACTCTCCCTCTCCACAGTTTGGCCCTTGCTTCCCTTACCCCGCTCCCGCCAATCAACTCGGGCGACTGGGTCCCCAGTTTCCTCAGAATGCGTTTCAAAAGCACAGAACGACAGGCACCGACTTGACAAGGTGGGGTGACATTTCCTCCGCGACGGGTCCCCTCTGCAGCTGGCTCCCGCGGTTGGCCCGACGGCAAGGCACAAGTCTAGCTTACGTGTTAAGATCATGGTGTCCAGCTTCTCTCTGCACATCAAGTGCGGCGGAGGGGGGCAGGCGAGCAGAGGGGAAATCGAGGCACACCGAAGCAGGTCTGTTCCGGTGCCGTGACCGCGAGCCGCACGGGGGACGCGTGCCCTCGCGGTCTTCAGCGCATCCTTGCTCGTCGTTTCGTCCCCCTCGCCAAGGCAAAAAAACAAAAAAACAAAAAAACCCGTGATATGTTCCAGAGGTCGAAAAGACAGAAGGCTCAGGGAGCAAGGCGGGAATCCCGGGAGCGATTGCTCCTGCTGCGGGGAAGCTCCGCCATGGTATCCGCTCGCAGCGAAACAACCTCGCGCGAGTGGCTGGAGCGTTCGGCCTCCCGCGCGCCCCACCGGCCGCGCCCTCCCTCAGGGCACACCCCCGAGGGGAGGGACCGGGCCTCGGAGCATAACCTCCTCCGGGGGTCGAGGTCGCTGGCCAAGCTCCTGGCAGCTCTCTGGTCCCGCCCTACTCTCCGATTTGGCCCCGCCCCACCCCGCCCCTCCCCGTGCCTCCAACCCCAGGGCTGGAATTTTTCCCTCGGGCTTCCACCTCTGCAGCGGGAAGCGTCTAAAAGTCTCCAACTCCTAACACCTCTAGGGCCGCAGCAAAGATGTACCCTGGAGGCTTTACATGCTGGGGCAGTACCGATTGGACGCAAAGACACCGCTCACTTGCTCTCCTTTTCTTGGTTAGGTCTATGAGCTAATTATCATCCTGGGTGGGAGTCATAAAAATTCTCAGGACTGAGAGGAAGCAAGGAGGAAGGGTTAGATCTGTGAATTAAGGAGAAAAGTACCTGTCCCTCAAAACTCTCAATACTATCAAGTAGATACCGACTCAGAGTTCATAAAGATCCTGTGTAAGATTTCCGAAGCTATATATGTTTCCAGACGCAGAAAGCCTTTTCTTTCTCCGTGGGACTGGTGAGCTTGAACTGATGACCTTGCGGTTAACAATCCAGTGCTTATCCTACAGCGCTATCAGGACTCCTTACTTATTTCTGGGACAGACATTTATTATATATTCCTAAAGCCTTCAGAGGTACAAAAAGAGTGTTAGACAGGTAACTGCGTTTTTAGTCAACAGGGATTGAGAAGCTGCTGTGTATACAGTCATAAAGGTGTTTTTCAAATGATGGCCCTAAGGCCACAATCCAGTACCATTCCTGGAATTGTTATGAGCCTGACCCCAGACTGCAGAATTGGAATCTCTGAGAAAGAGAATTTGCATTTTTTACAAGCTCTCACGTGATTCTGAGGCATGCTGTAGTTTGAAGGCCACACCCTTCTGTCAGTAGAACTTGCTCTATTGCTGTGATGCTGAGCACATTTCAGAGGAGCTTTCATATTAAGTCTTGTGAAAAATGAAGGCCTTATGAATCACAAGATCAGCAGTTCGAATCTACCAGCCGCTCTTAGGCAGAAAGATGAGGCTTTCTGCGCCAATAAAGCCTTGGAAACCTTATACAAGGTAGCTGTGACTCAGAATCCACTTAGCACATAACCACCACCACAAGGATGATCTGCATTTGATTATGTGGATGCCAATGTGGAACTGTTATGTGATAAGCACTCAACCACAAGGTCAGTTTAAACTGCAAGGTCGGCAATTCAAACTCACAAGCTGCTGCTTGGAAACCTTGTTCAATGGTGCCTATGATTCAGAACCAACTGGACAGCACTTAACGACAACAACAACAAGATTCAACAGTGTTTCTTCCTGTTATGCTTAGGGTAGCCATGAATCCTGTTGACACAAAGACATCTAACAACAAATATAACAGGAAGCCCTTTTTTTAAGATGACACCTATATACAATTGCAGTGAGGTTTTAAAAAGCCAGACCAGAGTCTATAAAAATTTACCTTGGGCTAAGTGAAATTTCTACCTATTATCTCAGGGCAACTATAGACCTAAATTAATTCATTCGAGAAACAGAAAGCATTTACTGTGTGCCAGGTACTGTCCTGGTGTGGTGCTGTGGGTTAATGCGCCAGACTGCAAAGCCGTTTGAACTGCTAGGACGGCGGTTCAAGCTCACCAGCTGCTCCTTGGAAACCCTATACAGTGTTGCTATGGGTCGGGATAGACTCGACGGCACTTAACAACAACAAAGCACTGTCCTAGCCTCTGGTGATAAAGGAGTGAGCAAAAAATGACATCCCTTAGCTTGTGAGAATACTTCCTTGTGGGTTAAGATTCACAATAAACAACAGGTTGTTGTTGTTGTTATGTGCCATGGAGTCGGTTCCGAGCATAGGGTTTCCGAGACTGTAAATCTTTACGGGAGCAGAAAGCCTCATCTTTCTCCGGCGAAACAGCTGGTAGTTTCGAACTGCTGGCCTTGCGGTTCGCAGTAAATTAAATATACATAGCATGCTGGGAGCTCTGGTAGCACAGTGGTTACGAATCGGGCTGCCAACCTCAAGGTCAGCAGTTCGAAACTACCAGTGGTTCCGCGGGAGAAAGGTGAGGCGTTCTGCTCCGGTAAAGATTTACAGCCTTGGAAACCCTGTGCAGGGCCACTATGAGTCGGAGCCGACTCCACGGTACTTAACAACAACAACAACATGCTAGGTGAAGATATACAAAGATGAGAAGGATATACATTTTCATAGCTAATGCGTTTGAACTGCCAACCTTAAGGTTCAAACCAACTTTTTGATCTACTGCTTTATCCTACAGTGCCAATTGTTGTTGTTGTTAAGTGCTATTGACATCCTAGGCATTGCTGTTGTTGTTGTTAAGCACCACTGAGTGGGTTTAGATCCATAGCGATGCTGTATAGGGTTTCTGAGGAGCAGTTGGTGAGCTTGAACCACTGACCTTGCGGTTCAAACGGCTTTGCAGTCTGGTGCATTAACCCACAGCGCCACACCAGGACTCCATGCTAGGCATTAGGGAACTGAAATGGACTGGCATTAGCCATTTAAAATATGGTCTACTATACTGGGAATCCTGGTATGGCTGATAATCCTGGTGTGGTCTACTATGCTGGGAATCCTAGTGGAGTCCTGGTGTGGCGCTATTGGTTAATGTGCTGGACTACAAAATTGGTTTGAACTGCAAGGTTGGTGGTTCAAGCTCACCAGCTGCTCCTCGGAAAACCTATACCAGTCACTATGGGTTGGAACCACTAGACAACACTTAACAACAACATGCTGGAAATGACAAATTGAAAAGTAACAGCCACTTCAAGATCTATTCTGAAGTACAATATAATTTTTGTTGTTAAATGTCATTGTATTGGTTCCGACTCATAGCGACCCGGTATAGGGTTTCCAAGGAGCGGCTGGTGAGTTTGAATCGCCGACCTTGCAGTTCAAACCTACTTTATCCTACAGCACCACACCACCTACAAGGAAAATCCGTTAATATGATTATTATTCAAATTTACGCACCAACAAGGAACGTCAAAGATAAAAAAATTGAAGATGTTTAATACACTGTTGCAGTCTGAAATTTATCAGGATTCATTGATAATCCTGGTAATTGCAATGTGACAATTGAAGACTAAAAAAAGGAATGTTGGAATATTTGGCATTGGTGATAGAAACGATGTTAGAGATCACATAATAGAATTCTGCCACTTACTAGCGAGGTGATGAACGCGTTATTATTCTCTCAAAAACTTCGGTTTCTTTGTCTTTAAAAAGGATGTTATAATAGTGCATACCTCATGGGTTTTGCTTTTTTAAAAAAAAAAAATCAAGATTAAATAGAATAGGCATTTAGCACATAATAAGCACTCAACAATGATAGCCATTTTCATTAAATATTATTAAGTGGACACATCAAAGAAGAACATGCAATTCCTATTTAAATAATCATCCAGGAAAAGATAAAAACAAAACAAATAAGACCTTGACTTTAACCTTTGTGAATGTGCAGAGCCTTTCCAAACTGGGGGAAGAAAGGAAGGAGTGGAGAAGTCATTAAGAATGTCAACAAACTGTGGTGCTTTACCAGATGAAAGAGGGTCCCCAGGACAGCTCAGAGTCCTTCATCTTCATTTAACCTTCAACTCATGACCTGAGGTTTCATTTGTCACAGGCAGATGACATTAGACTGTGTTTGTTAGCTGATCTGCATGCAGTGAGACTGGTGTAATGAAACACCAGACTCTACGAAGCAGGAAGTAGCTCTAAAATGCCGTCTATTTCCCCACAGCAGTCTAACGGTCTCCAAAACCCCATCATTACATGGGAATAATAATTTTAAAAAAATACACACATACATTACATCAGGTTTAGTTATTGTTGTAGTTAGTTATTCTTTCTCAATAGCAGATTAAAAAAAACAAAACTATTAAAAATAAGATTTAAAACACAGAGCTCTGCTGTTTACTTCTGACCATGCTCTTTTAGAAGTCGGGGCACTATGTTCTTGGAGGCTACTACAAGAGTTATCCACATCTTTCTACGTATGTATGTGTGTGTGTGTGTATCCGTCAAATTACCGAAGAAAGAATAATCACAGAACTAACTTCTAAATGGGAACGCGGTGGCTTTGTAGGATAAACATTGGCTGCAAACCACAAGGTCAGTGGTTTGAGCACACCAGCTGCTCTTTGGGAAAAAGATGAGGCTTTCTGCTCCCACAAAGACTTACAGTCTCAGTAACCCTATTCAGTGTCACTATGTAAAGTGTCGATGACACTTAACAACAGCTTCTAGATGGCATGATGAAAGACTGAGTGAATAAGCTTACTGCCCTTGGCTCCTACTCTAATGATTGATATAGTTATGGATTGAATTATAGCCTTCCCAAAATATGAGCTGGAATTCTAACTAACCCCTGTACTTATGAATTTAATCCCAGGTGGGAATAGTCTTTGTTATGTTAATGCGGTCAGTTCAGGGTAAGGTATGTCCTAAACCTAATCATTTCTGAAACATAAAGAGTAGATTAGACACAAAAGTGAGCCTAAACAGGGAAAGACTGTCGCTATTGTTGTTAAGTGCCATCGAGTCGGTTCCGACCCATAGGGAGTTTCCAATGAGTAGCTGGTGAGCTTGAAGCACTGACCTTGCGGTTCAAACCAACATTGCTATCCAGCGCATTAACACACAGCGCCACACCAGGACTCCTAGATGTCATGGTGAGGACTACCCAAAAAACAAAAGACTACTGAAAAAGAATCAAACAAACAAACTGAAGAATTCCAGGGCTACAAAAGCTGAAATAGACAAGGATCTTCCACAGAGGCAACAGAGAGGGCCTTCACCTAGAGCTGACATCTTGAACCTATCTGAACTGTGAGAAAACAAATTTCTCTTCTATAAAGACATCCACTTGTGGTATCTCTGTTATAGCAACACTAAGAAACTAAAACAGATAGTTTTATCTGCTATGAAGTTGATTCTGAATCATGGTGATCTCATGTATGTCAGAGCAGAATTGTACTCTATACGATTTTCAATGGCTGATTTTGGTGAACTAGATTCCCAGGACTTTCTTTCAAGGTGCCTCTAAAAGAATTCAAATTTCCAACATTTTGGTTAGCGTTTGAGCACGTTTACAGCTTGCATCGCCCATTTTTTTCTACCAGAGAGCTTTTTAAACTCAGACTCCGGTGTTACAGGTAACCAGGCAGATAATGTAGGTGAGTAAAGTAAACCAGAGTAGGATAGTAAGAAAGGGAAAGCTAAGGACCCCTATAAGAGGGCAGGCTCACTTGATTATTGGCAAACATTAATACAGCAGCCCCAATGTTTTAGGTTTAAAGATTTTTCAAGAGCCCCTGTTGTTAGCGGCCCTTGAATTGGATCCAACTTATTGAGACCCTGTATAGGGTTTCTGAGGCTTTACATTTTGCAAGAGCAGAAAGCCTCATCTTTCTCCTGCGGAGCTCAATCCGCACACATTGTGGTTCACAGACCAGTGCTTATCATATGGACCCTCTATATGTTTATACCAAACCTCCCAATTTTTAAAGGTTGGCAACTAATTAAGAAAAACCTAAACCCACTCCAAATAATTTCATCTTCAGGCTTGCTTTAGCCCTAGGGCAGCTAGCTAGTTTAAACCTCTGTTCTAGTTACAGAAGCCAAGCAATCTCTTAGGAAATTTATTTTTTCTCCCTTAGGAACTAGAAGACTCAACTGAACTTGGAAAATGTCATAATATAATTTGTGTTCAACGGAGCATGATGAAATTAGTGGGGGACAATAATTTTTGTTTATAATGCTCAAAGGAGATCCGAAAAAGATTAGAAGGTTTGAAAATAGCTTTTAAACAATGTTAAATTTAGAAAAATAACTAAATGAGAAATTTCATGGTTTTCTTTAAAACATTCATTTCTAAGTGTCAGTGACTCATGTCTGACTTCTACTCTCACCCTCTTTCCTAACTAGCATTTAGCCTTCTCAGAAATGTTTTACATTCAAGTGCTGGATATACTCAGAAACCACATAGCCAATAAGAATCTGTTGTTGTTATGTATCATCAACTCAGCTTCAACTCATAGGGCTTTTGAGGAGTGGCTGGTGGGTTTGAATCACCAACCTTGTAGTTAGCAGTCCATTACTTATTCTACAACACCACACTAGGACTCCAATAAGAATCTAGTAACCAATATATATATATATATATATGGAGTCCTGGTGTGGCGCTGTAGGATAAGCACTGGACTGCGAAACTGCAAAGTTAAAACCCACCTACTACTTCTTGGAAACACTATATAAGGTCGCTATTAGTCGGAACTGACTTGATGACATTTAATAACAACCACGACCATCTCTCTCTATATATATATTTGGGTGTGTGTAGTATATATGTGTAAATAAATATATGTATGTACTGTAAAGTGCCATCGAGTTGGTTCTGACTCATAGCAACCCTGTGTAGGCTTTCCAAAGCTTGAAATCTTCACAGGAGCAGAAAGCCTCATCTTTTTCCTGCGGAGTGACTGAGAGACTTAAATCACTGACCTTGTGGTTCGCAGTCCAGTGTTTATCGTGTGGAGTCACTGTGCTTCCCATATGTATATATATGTATGTGTGGGCATGTGTATGTATGGATTCCCGGTATGGTGCGGTAGGATAAGCAATGGACTGCAAACTGCAAGGCCAGTAGTTCAGTGGTTCAAACCCACTCGGAAACTTTATATAGGTTTGTTATGAGTCAGAATTGACTCAACAGCATTCAGTAACAACAACATGTGTATTTATCACTTCAAGAACTTAACATTAAAACAACAACAACAACAACAAATAACCCAGTCACAAAGTGGGCAAACGAGTTGAGTAGATATTTCACCAAGAGGACATTCAAATGGCCATGAAACACATAAAAAGAAGCTCAGTATCATTAGCCATCAGAGAGATGCAAATCACACCTACAAAGAGATACCATTTCATTCTCACTAGGATGAATAAAGGAGCCCTGGTGGTTAGTGGGCTACATGCTGGGCTGCTAACCACAGGTCAGCTGTTCAAGTCCACCAGGCAAGACTTTCTGCTCCCTAAAAGATTTATAGCCTTGGAAACTTAAGACAGGGTGATTTTCAGTCAGAACCAACTTGAAGGCGCACAGCCAGCGCTCAACCATTTTAAGAAAAACAAACAAATGAACAAAAACAAAAGGTAAAATAACAAATGTTACTTGGCAAGCCTGAGGGGAAATTGGAACTCTTATCCATTGCTTGTAAAAATGCAAAATGGTTTAGCCATTGTGGAAAACAATGTGGTGATTCCTCAAAAAACTAAAAGTAGAATTCCCATGCTGTTGTTAAGTGCTGTCCAGTTGATTCTGACTCATAGGGACTCTGTACAGGGTTTCCAAGGAGCAGCTGGTGGGTTTGAACTGCCAACCTGTGGTTCGTAGTCTAGCACTTATTTGACAGTGCCACACCAGGAGTCCCAAACTACTATGCGATACAGCAATTCTACTAAGGAGTTCTGGTGACACTATAGGATAAGTACTGTGCTGCTAATGGAACGGTTGGCAGTTCAAACCCACCAGCTGCTCTATTGGAGTAAGATAAGACTGTTCTGCTCCTGTAACAATTTATAGCCTAGGATCGGCCAGGGACTGTGAACCACATGGTCAGTAGTTCAAACTCTTTTTCTCTGACCATCTACTTTACCAAACATGATATCCTTCTCCAGGGACTGGTCCCCCCTGACAATATGTCCAAAGTATGAGAGATGAAGGTTGGCCATCCTGGCCTCCAAGGAGCACTCTGGCAGCACTTCTTCCAAAACAGATCTATTAGTTCTTTTGGCAGTCCATGGCACTTTCAATATTCTCCTCCAACACCATAACGCAAAAGCATCAATTCTTCTACGGTCTTCCTTATTCACTGTCCAGCTTTTGCATGCATATGAGGTTATTGAAAATACCATGACTTGGGTCAGGCACACCTTAGTCCTCAAGCTGACATCTTTGCTCTTCAACACTTTAAAAAGGTCTTGTGCAGCAGATTTGCCCAATACAATATGTCGTTTGATTTCTTGACTGCTGCTTCCGTGAGTGTTGATAGTCGATGCAAAAAGAACGAAGTCCTTGACAAATTCAATCTTTTCTCCATTGATAAGAATGCTGCTTATTGGTCCAGTGGTGAGGATTTTTGTTTTCTTTATATTGAGCTTTAATCCAAACTGAAGGCTATGCTCTTTGATCTTCATCAGTAAATGTTTTAAGTCCTCTTCACTTTCAGCAAACAAGGTTGTATCATTTGCATATCACAGGTCGTTAATGAGTCCTCCTCTAATCCGGATGTCACGTTTTTCTTCATAAAACCCAGTTCTCAGATTATTTGCTCAGCATATAGGTTGAATAAGTATGGTGAAAGAATACAACCTTGTTGCACACCTTTCTTAATTTTAAACCATTCAGTGTTCCCATGTTCTGTTCGAACAACTGCCTCTTGGTCCACGTACAGATTCCTCATGTGCCCAATTAAGTGTTTAAGAATACTCATACTTCGCAATGTTGTCCATAGCTTGTCATGATCGACACAATCAAAAGCCTCTGCATAGTCAATAAAGCACAGGTAAACATCTTTCTGATAGTCTCTGCTTTCAGCCAAGACCCATCAGACAAGCTCTACAGCCTCTTCTCAATCCAGCTTGAACCTCTGGAAGTTCTCTGTCAGTGTATGCTTGCAGCTGTTTCTGTATTACCTTTGGTAAAACTTTACCCACATGTGATATCAAAGAGATGTCTAATGATTTCCGCATTCTGTTGGGTCACCTCTCTTTGTATGGGAACAAATATGGATTTCTTCCAATCAGTCGGCCAGATAGTTGTCTTCCAAATTTCTTGGCAGAGATGAGTAAGTGCCTCCTGTGCTGCCTCACTTTCTTGAAAGATTTCAATGTTTATGCCATCAATTCCATTTTGGAAGAAGTGCAGCCAGAGTGCTCCCTGGAGGCCAAGATGGCCAACTTCGTCTTTCATACTTCAGGCATATTGTCAGGAGGGATCAGTCGCTAGAGAAGGAAATCTTATTTGGTAAGGTGGAGGGTCAGAGAAAAAGAGGAAAACCCCCAATGAGATGGATTGGCCAAGTGGTAGCATCAATGGACTCAAGAGTGGCAACAGTAGTGAGGTTGGCCCAGGAACGGGCAGCGTTTCGTTCTGCTGTGCATAAGGTCGCTATAGGTCAGTACCGACTTGATGACACCTAACAATAACAAACAACAACCTGTAGGCACATGGGTACTATCCAATCATTGACAGTGTTGTACCTCATGACTGATCTGGATATGTTTTTTGACAATGAATACAACACCATTCCTCTTCAATTTGTCATTCCCGGCATAGTAAACCATGTGTTTGTCAGATTCAAAATAGCCAATACCAGTCCATTTCAGCTCACTAATGCCTAAGATATCGAGGTTTATGCATTCCATTTAATTTTTGATCATTTCCAATTTTCCCAGATTCATACTTTGTACATTCCATGTTGCAATATCCATGGATGTTTATAGCTGTTTCTCTTCATTTTGAGTCGTGCCCCATTAGCAAAGGAAGGTTCCGCGGGCTTTACTCCATTGGCGTCATCATGATCAACTCCACTTTGAGGAGGCAGCTCTTTCCTAGTCGCATTTTGAGTGCCTTCCAACTTGAGTTGCTCATTTTCCAGCACCATATCTCAAAGTGTTTCTCTGCTATCATAAGGTTTTCAGTGACTAAATATTCGGACGTAGTTTGTCTCTCTTTCTTCCTAGTCTGTCTTTGTCTGGAAGCTCATCTGAAACCTGTCCACCATGCGTGACCCTGCTGGTATTTAAAATACTGGTGGCATAGCTTTCAGAATCACAGCAACTCACAAGCCACCGCAGTACAACAAACTGACAGATGATTGGTGTCCACCAGTAAAACGCTGAATTGGCAAAACGTGTGATATATTTATTACAGCAATGACAAAAAAGGAGTTGCTGAGGTTGCTTGGTGGTAGTGGTGGTTTGTGCTGTGGAGTGAGTTCTGACTCATAGCGACCCTGTACAGTGTTTCTGAGGCTGTAAATCTTTATGGGAACAGAAAACTTCATGTTTCTCCCATGGAATAGCTAGTAGATTCGAATTGCTGACCTTGTGATTCACAGCCTAATGCGTAACCACTATGCTATCAGAGCTCCTTTGTTGCTGAGGTTGCTTATGTACAACCAAACATATCATGGAATTTGACTCCTTGGCTTGGAGGCTTAGGATCATGGTTTCATGGAACATTACAGTTAATTGGCCTGATAACGTGTTTTGTGCTTCTGTTCTACCTCTTAGTTTGGCTGCTGGCTGCGAACTGCCTGGGGTCTTAAAGCTTGAAATAAGCCATTTAAGGCACAACAATTAGTCTGTATTTGCCAGGAGCAATAGAGGAAGGGGAATCAGGACTAGGAGGAAGAAATGGAATGTGTAGTTAATAGCCTCCATGAATAATTGCTACCTTTGCCAAGAGAACAGAACTGGATGGTGCCTGGTTATCATTATTGAAGAGTTTGATCAAAGATTCTACAGAAGAATCCTGATCAGAAGTTGAGAAAATGCAGAATAGTATTTCAAATTCTCATGGAATGGAATCCAGTCTTTCTGGAGCCAGGAAGACTAGAAGAAACCCTGCAACTATTGCCTAAGATACCCTTTAAACCTTAATTCAAAATCCAAATCCTCAAAACCAAACAAGAATTTAGCTTAACTAGTAAAACAAGACTGCCTGAGCATTATGCTTTTTAAAGATCTTTTGTTGTTATTAAATGCCTCATAGTGCCCCTGTATAGGGTTTCCAAAGAGCAGCTGATGAGCTTGAACCATCAACCTTGTGTCCCCAACCAACTTGCAGTTGAGTTGAATGCTTACCCTGTATTGCCACACCAGGACTCTCTATGTAGGGTCAATTTGACAACAACTTGAAAAATTAAATCAGAACTTTGGGGAGCAATGAGTTTGTCAGAAAAGGAGGGTGAGAAGGTTGCACAACTCAAAGAATGTGATCAATGTCACTGAATAGAACATGTAGAAACTTGAATTGGTGTATGTTTTGCTGTGCATATTTTCAACACCGCCACCCATACAAACTCAAATGTTGGGGTGCAGGATGGGGAAAGAGAAGAAAAAGGGAGAGTTTAGGCAGTGAAATAAATTCACCACCTTAATGTTACCTGGGATACTAGTGGCACTGTAGGATAAGCACTGTATTAATAACCACACAGTTGGCATTTCAAACCCAACACTTGCTCCATAGGAGAAGGATGAAGCTTTCTGCTCTTGTAAATATTTACAGACTTGAAACCCTATACAGGATTGTTATGAGTCAGAACTGACTCAACTGCGCTTAACAACAACAACGTTACCTAGAGTAGCTATCTTGTTCAGTCAAGTATTTTAATTCAACGTTTGAATAGTTCAAGTTCAAAATATAGAGAAAGTTAATCTAATCTCCTGGTGATATTTTTAGTAATATCAAGCTTTACAAAGCTTTACAAATAATGAGGCTTTTTTAAACCATAGTACAGGTTTACAGTCTCAGAAACCCTATAGTGGGTTGCTATGAGTAGGAATCGACTCGATGGCAGTGGAGGTAGTATCGCATTATAGAGTCCTGGTCTTCCCTTTGCTGTAACTACAAGATTAGCAATTTGAGCCCACCAGTCACTCAGTGGGAGAAAGAAGAGGCTGGCTGCTCCTATAAATATTTTGCTGTAGTTTTTGTTGTTAAGTGCTGTCGAGTCAGTTCTGATTCATACTGACAATGTACAGGGTTTCCAAGGAGCTGCTGGTGGAATTGAACTGCTAACCTCTAGTTCGCAGTCCAGTGTTGATCCTACAGCGCCACCCAGGAGGTTGCCTCAGAAATCCTATGGAGCAGCAGGTCTATTTTGTCCAAAGTGTCACTATAAGTCAGAATCAACTCAATGGCGGTGGTTTTTGTTTTTGTTTTTGTTTTTGTTTTTTGGGGGTGGGCAGTGCAAGGGGAGGGTTTAATATCATGTTAAGTAATCCTCAGAGAGATGTCTTGCTTTTAAAAGGTTAGCAGGGTCAGGACATAAATTGGAGACCCAGGGGCGCTGAGTTTGTGAGAACATTTTGACTTTCAGATTTTTGACAGAAACAGTATGTGTTGTTGTTGTTAAGTGTCATCGAGTCTATTCTGATGGCAGTTAACAGATCTGAAGCAGTGCTCCACGTCTAGTCAGTTCTGACCCATAGCAACCCTGTATAAGGTTTCCGAGGAGCGGCTAGTGAGCTTTAACTACTGACTTTTAAGTGCAAACCAACCTTGCAGTCCAGCGTATTAACCCACAGTGCCACACCAGGACTCCATGCAATATGTCTATGAATACATAAAGATTTACTAATTCAAAAAGACCTAGAATATAAGTTTTTCCGAAGCTATATACAGTGCTGTCATGTTTAGGTTTTCACTATGCAGGCAAAAAACAACAACAAAAAAATCAACTAATTTTGTCTTCTACCACTATGTTTAAAATAGCTATTTATTTGGTTTCCCCTATATTTTTAAATCAATATGTAGATATCATTCTAAAGCATCTGCTTAAATAAAACAGTTCCCCATAGTTTTGAAAACCCAAGTAGGATTGCTAATGAGTTTGTTTCCATAGAGGAGATGTTTAGTTGTATATTTTGTTGCAATATGAGTTGTCATATGTTGTTTCTTCATTGTGGGTCATCCCTACAGTATGGGTGTTGTTGTTAAGTACTGTGGAGTAGGTTCCTACTCATAGTGACCCTGTGCAGGGTTTCCAAGGATATAAATCTTCACAGGAGCAGAACATCTCATCTTTCTCCCGCAGAACCGCTGTTAGTTTTGATCTGCTGACCTTGAGGTTGGCAGCCCGACTCGTAACCACTACGCTACCAGAGCTTCTTAAAGTATGGGTAGATTTGGACAATTACCTGAAAAATAATAGCTTCCTATCTTTAACTGGTAACTACAACTTGCCAACCATTATAGTGTTATAGTATTTCTGGAAACCACCCCATAACTCTAGATCATTAACTTAACTTTAACAGTCAACAGGAGCGTGGAGTTGCAATAGATCTTCAAGCTTGACTTTTCAAGTGTAACTAACTCAGTCAATTATATCTCATTGATTCAGATGAATTAAGTTGTGCTTTGGGGGACTGCATGGCAACAATTGTAAGTTTTTAAAAAAAGAACTGGCAAAAGAAGAAAAAATTATAGACTGGACAACTGTGAAAGACTGAAGTTTGAAGGCTTATCAGGAGGGAAAGAACTAGACTGTATCTCTCTTATGCAGGTATTCCATTACAGAATGAAGAGTTGTTTGTGTAAAAGATGACCACTGTTATCTTTTTGGTGGCTTGGCAAACAAAAATATAAAAGGCAAAAACAAAATATTAGAAAAGTCTTCTGAATTTCACACACACACATTCTTTAGATGCCCAAACCAGAGAAACAAAACTGTGATGGTTCTTAAATCCAGGCATGCCTAGAGGAAAGACATCCAATATAAAAATGATATGACTGACTTGTTCACAGATGCAATCAGTGGACTTGAGTTGCCTGCACAATGATGTCTCTTACTTCTCAGTTTGTTACGCGGCAAAAAGCACAAGACTTTAAATGAAGATAAAATATAGTTTGGCATTATTGTTATAGATAAAGAATTTGACTCAGAAAGGTTTCATGTTGTGCTTGTCTCTACATTGCTAAAACAGAGGAAAATAGAACTCGAATCAGGTTGCTCTACAACTCTGTCCAAGAAGACTCTGTGACCTTGGAGCAGTGCTTCAGATCATCCTTTTCCTCCAATCAAACATGAAAGGTTTGGACCAGAAGCTTTTTCAGGTTCCTTCAGCAATCTCATTCATTAATCAAGAGATTTTAGGAACCAGTTTTTTCTGATGAATACTGCAACTCTAAATTTATAATCACATTTACTTCCTTAGAAAAGGCGCTAAATAAATCTGTCATTCAAATGTTACTAATTAAGAAAAAGAATGAGTAGAAGGGAAAAAGCATGTGTTTTGTAGCCTACCATGCCTTCACCAATTCAAAACACACTAAATATGCTGCTGCAAATCCCTGCATTGTCCCTGCAAATCCCTGCATCTCCCTTGAAGACCAGTTTCTCGTGTTTCCTAAACAGGCACCAGAAACACAGTTCTTAGAAATTCACAAATTAAGGTTGTGGCCTTCTTGTACAATCCTCACTTACTGTCATTGAGACCTCACTGAGGTGTGTAGTGTGGTCCTCTCTACTTTTTACATCAAATTCACACCATGCAGCTGAGTTTGGTAGAATTTCAGGGTCTTCGCCCAAATGACCTTCTTAAAACTAGATTCTTCATTTTCTTTTATCCCTATATCATGGCTCTGATTTTCCAATAATAGTGTAATTTCAATCCCACCTACCCAGATTGTTTTAAATGGACTGTCTTTTATCTCTATTTATATAATTTCTTTCACACATTTCACTAATTGTAGCTTCTAAATCGAATAGACATAATCTCTCTTCTAAATTTATTTGTTTCCAAGAAAACAATCCTAATCATTAGAAAAGAATATCCAGCTACCATCCTAAAATATTACTGACATAACACTTTATGGTTGTTGCTAGGTGCTGTGAAGTAGATTCCGACTCATAACTATGTCGTACAGGGTTTCTAAGGAGCAGTTGGTGGGTTTGAACCTTGTGGTTCACAGTTCAGTGCTTATCCTATAGCACCACACTAGGAGTTCTGTTATTGTTTTTGTTAAGTGCTGTCAAGTTGATTCTGACTCATAGTGACTTGTATAGGATTTTCAAGGACTGTCTGGTGAGTTTAAACCCCTGATCTTAAGGTTGTGGTCCAGCAAATGCTGGGTGTGGAGAGACTGGGACCCTCCTACACTGCTGTAAAATGACTGTAAAATCATGCAAACCACTGTGGAAAACAGTATGGCACTTTCTCAAAAACTTGGAAATAGCCATACCAGGTATAACCCAGCAATCTCTCTACTTGGCATATATCCCCAAGAAATAAAAGCCATGATATAAATGCATGATACATATGCACACCCATGTTCATTGTGGCACTATTCACGACAGCAAAAAAATGGACACAGCCTAAGTGCCCATCAATGGAAGAATGAATAAACAAACTTTGGTACATACACTCACTGGAATACTATGCAACGTTGAAGAACAGCGATGAAACTGTTAAGACATCTCATACCATGGATGAACCTGGAGGACATTATGTTGAATAAAATTAGTCAATCACAAAAGGATAAATATTGTATGAGACCACAACTGAAAAAACTCAAGAATAGACTGCAGTGCAAACCAACCTTGCAGTCTAGTGCTTATCCTACAGTGCCACAAGGAGGGTAATATATAAGAAGACGGAGGTTGGAAGAAGAATGATGAAGACAGGGAGGAATGCAAGGGTTAAAGGGGCCAGAGGTAAATACTGTTATATACACAAGCTGGAACAACAATGTTCTGGGGGTAGATAAATGGGCAGAGACACTGGGTGAATGGCTATAGGAGGGAGAGTGACAATACACCCACAAATATATGAGTCTGACATAGGATAATTGTACATGGGTATTTATCTTTGTTGTAAACAAATGTGGTGGAGCATACAAGTGACAAAATGTTGAAAGCTTCTTAGATATTATCTATCAAACATCTTAAGGTAATGAGTAGCTGGGTCTGAGGGCTCAGAACCATAGTCTCAGGGGATACCAATGTTCAACTGGCATAACAGAGTTCACAAAGACAATGTTCTACATCCTACTTTGGTGAGTAGTGTCTAGGTCTAGAATCTTAAAAGCTCATGAGTGACCATCTAATACATTTCCATCATAAGGTGCAAATACTGGTCTCCCCACATGTGGAAGAAAGAAGAGTGATGAAAATTGAAAATACTTTGACTCAACTAGCCCAATTGGCCCACGGAGCATGTGCGCATCGGTCACCACCACTCTGATACCAGAACTAGATACGACTACCAACTGCTCTAACAGGGATCACATTAGATCCTGGAAAGAGTATGAGAAAATGTGGAATAAAACTCAAAATTATTTAAAAAATTATATAAAAAAAAGATCAGGCTTACAAGTCAGAGAGAGACTGAATGAACCTGAAACTATGGCCCTCGGCCACCCTTCAGATCTTGAATGGATAAATTTCTCCCTAAGCAGTAGATAGGTACACAGGGGAGATATCAACACTAGTAAGGTATGTCACCATGGAATGGTCAACCATTCAAAATCAAAGGGAACTTTTACCTAAGGACAAAGTTGAGAAGGGATGGGAAGGAAAGTGGAATGGAAATAACCACAGGGAGGAAGTAGGTAACTGCTGGAACATGGAGGGGATGCAATCACTGAGATAAAACAAAGTACATGATTTGTTGAATGTAAAATTGATGATCTTGTCTATAAACCTTTACTCAATTCAAATAACATGTTTTAAAAAAGGAAGCAAGGATCAAGGGACTGTTAAAATGTCCAAGCAGCTTTGACCCCCAAAAATGAGATCTCTTAGCAATATAGAAGATACATTGTTAAAATTTGGTAGATGGAAAAAAAAAAAAAATTGGTAGATGGATTAAATAGAAGATTAGATCCAACAGAAAAGCAAAATAAAAGTCCCCAAATGCAAACATAGAAATTAAAACCAAGTCACAAATGAAACCCATTGTCATTGAGTTGTTTCTGACTCATGATGAGTCTAAAGACTGAGCAGAACTGCTCCTTTAGCCTCATCTTTCTTGCTCAGAGTAACTGGAGGAATTGAGCAGAACAGTGCTCAATTCACTGTGCCACTAGGGCTCCTTAATATAGCGATTAAACCAAAAACCCAAACCCAGTGCGTAGAGGCAATTTCAACTCATAGTGTCTGTCCTACGTAGGGTTCCTGAGACAAAATCTTTACAAGAGCAGACAGCCTCATCTTTCTCCCAAGGAGTGATGATGGATTTGAACCACCCACCTTGTAGCTAGCAGCCCATTATCTAACCCACAATACCTCCAGAGCTCCTTTCACATAGACATTAAGAAATGTTTTAGGAGAACATTGACAATCAAATGGCAAAGTTAGACATAATAATATGTTGGGGTCCCACAAGGAGAGAGTATAGATAATTGTAGAAAGAAGCAACATTTACATTCATAATAGCACAGAATTTTTATCAAAACTGATGAAAAACATGAATCTATAGATATAGAAAGTGCAAAATACACCAAGAAGAATTTTTTTAAAAAGAAAAGAAAATGCACACAGAGAAAACTTTATA
>NW_006408529.1:31619817-31624838 GCF_000296735.1 Chrysochloris asiatica | reverse complement strand
GTTAAGTGCCTTCGAGTCGATTCCAACCCATAGCGACCCTTTATAGGGTTTCCAAGGAGCAGCTGGTGAGCTTGAACCACTGACCTTGCAGTTCAAACGACTTTGCAGTCTGCCGCATTAGCCCACAGTGCCACACCAGGACTCTCTCTCTCTCAATCTCTCTCTCTCTATATATATATCTATATCTACATATAGATATAGATATAGATATATAGAGAGAGCTCTGATAGCATAGTGGTTACGACTTGGGTTGTGAACCGCATGGGAGAAAGATGAGGTTTTCTGGTCCCATAAAGATTTTCAGCCTAGGAAACCGTATACTGGGTCACTATGAGTCGAAACCAATCCCACGGCACATAACCACCACCACCATATATATACATGTATGTATGTGTGTATAAAAGCAACTGGAGAGAAAACACAGATTTCCTATAGAGAAATGATAGATTGTCAGCACACTACTCAATAGCAACAATACAAGCAGAGAACATTGGAATGTCTTCAAAGTGGAACAAGAAATAAAGGAAAAGAGAAACCTGATAAGTTATATAACTTAGTATGCACAGAGGAAAAATTCCTAAGAAAGAGTAATAAATAAGATGATGGTTTATATATTCAGAATGCAGAGAGTTAACCCCTTACAGATTTTTACTGAGGGATATTTTAAGGACTATGTATTTTAAAAAGTGAAAATGACCTCGAAATAAGATATGAACAGAAGAAAGAAAGAAACTTGGAAAAATGCAAGTACATTAGAGGGCAAGGGTATACTCAATCTATATAAAATAAGAACACTAAATTCAAATTGCTCAATTTAAAAAAAATGACGATTTATAGGACCATGAAAAGTTAGGAGGAAATTATTAGAATAGGGTGTTCCAAGGTCCTTGTGTTATTTGGAAGGAGGTAAGATAGTGATTGTCTTTGAGTTGTGTTAAGTATGCATAGCAAAATTTAGAAATAGTATTATTTTGCAACTAGTATAGGAAAAACTGGGACAGAACAAGTACATTTAAAAAAATTAAAACAATAAAAAAAAATGCAGACAATAAAAGCATAGGAAAACGCAGGACAAATAAAAAGCCCCAAATAAGGATGCCTTTATATCCTGTAATGCATACAAGGTGTTGTTGTTATTAAGCACTGTGGAAGCGGTTCCGACTCATAGCGACCCTGCAAGGGTTTCTGAGGCTGTAAATCTTTATGGGAGCAGAAGATAGCCTCATGTTTCTCCCGTGGAATTGCTGGTAGTTTTGACTGCCAACCTGGAGGTTACCAGTCCAATTCATAACCACTATGCTACCAGAGCTCCTTAAAATATACAAGTAAATGGTCTCAAATTTTCACTTAATAACAGAGATTGACAGATTGGATTTTTAAAAAATCCAGTTTTATATTGTTTTCTTGAGTTACTTTCAAGACATTAGGATGTGAACAGATTAAAAGCAACAGCATTAAAAAAAAGGTGCATCAAGTAAATACTCAACAAAAAAATTAAGGATACTCTGTAGGTTAATGCACTGGGCTGCAAAGTCAGTTTGAATCGTAAGGTTGGTGGTTCAAGCTCACCAGCTGCTCCTTGGAAACCCTATGCAGGGTCACTTTGGGTCAGAACCAACTTGACAACACTTAGCAACAACAACATATAGATATAGGAGTTTTTGGTATGACACTGTAGTATAAGCATTGGACTGCTAACTGCAAGGTTGGAGGCTCAAACTCCCAGCTGCTCCTTGGAAATGTTACACAGGGTGTCTTTATGAATAGGAACTGACTCAATGGCATACAACAACATATAGATATCAGAAATATAAGACTTTACTTCAAAAAGTACTAAATGCAGTGAAGAGGATTACTATATAACCCTCAAATGTTTGTAACCAAGAAAATAAACCTAGATTGAACCGTGTGTCACTAATAAATAATCTCAACATTTAGAAAGCAAAGATTGGTAGTACTGGAGGAAGACATTAATGAGCATAATGTTGATGGGAGATTTCAACAGACTTCTTTCAAGTTCAAGTGGACTGAATAAATAGAAAAACAAAACAACAAACATTAGAACATTCACCTCCCCAACACTGCTGTATTAAACACACACATATACACTGACCATGTACTAAGCTGTAAAGCAAATCTCAACTAACTTCAAACAGGTGGCATCATGGAGACCATGCGGTGGTTATAAAATCTTAGGTATTCCTCTGATCTAAAGGTGGAGTAACATCCCTTCCCGTAGAAACCAGGAGGTCCTTTGTGAAGGCTTCAATGACTAGAGGTAAACATAGTTCTGCTTTACTCTCAGTGCAAGTGAGAAAAGATCATGAAGAAAAATAAAGTTTTACTTGGGACAATCATTCTTACAGCTACTGTGTAAGTATCATACAGATATTAAAAGCTATTATCATTAAGATTTTAAAAGAGAAATAACATTCCACCACCAACCGCCAGTTGCCATCAAATTGATTCTGACTCATTGTGACCCCGATGTGTGACAGAGTAGAACTGTGGCTGATAGGGTTTCCAATAGCTAATTTTTCAGAAGTAGTTCATCGGGCCTTTTTTTCTGAGGTGTCTCAGGGTGAACTTGAACTTCCAACTTTTTGTTAGCAGTCAAATAAAGCACATTAACCACTGTATAAGCCAGGGACTCGTTGACTCAGATCCAGATTTGAATGCTGGATCTGCTATATTACCTTGGAGACATTACTTTATCTTCAAATCTTACTTTCTTCATCCAGAATATGGGAATAAAAATACCTCACTGGCTATTTTTTGAGGACTAAACTAGATTATGTTCATGAAAGGGCTGTGTCATATTTATGTACCGTTAGTCAATAGTAACTGAAAGCTTCTATCAAACTCGGATTTGGGGGATGTGTTTGTACGTGTGTTTTGATCTATTTAGGTTCTTGTTATTGTTGTTGTTGTTAAGTGCCGTCAAGTCAGTTCTGACTCATAGTAATCTTGTACAGGGTTTCTCAAAGGGCAACTGGTAGGTTTGAATTGCTGATATTGTGGTAACTAGTCCAATGTTTATCCTACATTGCGATACGTTAGTTTCTTAACAATATGCTATAATATTTAGACCTGTAATATATCACGTTGCTTTTTTAGCTATGTCTTTAAAGGATTATTTTTCTCTTAATCATTGTACTACTTATCTGTTATATTGTTAAAGCTCCAGAACTCGTGAATGAGTGACTTTGAAAATAACCATTAACTTAAAAAAAAAAAAAAATTATTATAGTTTGAGTGGAAGTTTACAGATAAAGCTAGTTTTCCATTCAACAGTTCAAATACATTTTGTTTTCTGATATTGGTTTCCATCTCTTCAATGTAATAGTACTTTAACCATTAACTTTTTAAAATCTAAGTTTATAAATGATTACAATAATACTCTATATTGTTGTTGTCAGTTGCCATTGAGACAGTTTTGACTCATGGCAACATTATGTAAAACAATGAAACGTTTCCCAGTCCTGTGTCATCTTCCAGCACAATATCAGACAATATTCGAAGAATCCTCTGTACCTGTCATATTTCTTCATTCAACTTAGTTTATGTAACCAAGACAAACAATAATAATGATACTGCTACTAAACTGATAATGTTGTTGATGTTGTTAAGTGCCGTTGAGTCGGTTCTGACCCATAGCGACCCTGTACAGGGTTTCCGAGGCTGTAAATCTTTATGGGAGCAGAAAGCCTCATCTTTCTCCCTCGGAGCAGCTGGTAGTTTCGAACTGCTGAACTTGCGGTTCACAGCCCGATTCGTAACCACTATGCTACCACTATGCTACAATGATAATAGCAATAGTGATTTTACTCTGTATTAATCCATATTAATGCTACTCTATTCAAGGTTTGTGGCATTGTAAGATAAGCAGTGGACTGCTAAATGCAAGATCGGCAGTTCAAACCCACCAGTCTCTCCTTGAAAACCCTATGTTGTTGTTGAGTCCGGTACCAACTCACAGCCACCCTCTATGCACAACAGAACGAAACACTGCAAATCCTGGGCCAACCTCACTATTGTTGCCATGATTGAGTTCATCGATGCTGCCATTTGGCCAATCTATCTCGTTGGGGGTCTTTCTCTTTTTCTCTGACCCTCCACCTTACCAAACATGATATCCTTCTCCAGAAACTGGTCCCTCCTGACAATATGTCAAAAGTATGAGAGATGAAATTTGGCCGTCTTGGCCTCTAAGGAGCACTTTGGCTGCACTTCTTCCAAAATGGATCTATTAGTTCTTTTGGCAGCCCATGGCACCTTCAATACTCTCTTCCAACACCATAACTCAAAAGTATCAATTCTTCTATGGTCTTCCTTATTCACTGTACAGCTTTCGCAAACATATGAGGTTATTGAAAATACCATGGCTTAGGTCAGGCACACCTTAGTCCTTAAGCTGACATCTCTGCTCTTCAACACTTTCAAAAGGTCTTGTGCAGGAGATTTGCCTAATACAATATGTTGTTTGATTTCTTGACTGCTGCTTCTGTGAGTGTTGATAGTTGATCTAAGAAGAATGAAGTCCTTGACAACTTCAATCTTTTCTCTGTTTGTTGATATGAATATGGTTTATTGGTCCAGTGGTGAGGATTTTTGTTTTCTTTACATTGAGATGTAATCCATACCAACGGTTGTGCTCTTTGATCTTCATCAGTTAAATGTTTTAAGTCCTCTTCACTTTCAGCAAGCAAGGTTGTATCATGTGCATATCACAGATTGTTAATGAGTCTTCCTCCAATCCTGATGCCACGTTTTTCTTCATAGAACCCAGCTTCTCATATTATTTGTTCAGCATACAGGTTGAATAAATATGGTGAAAGAATACAACCTTGTTGCACACCTTTCTTAATTTTAAACCATTCAGTGTTTCCATGTTCTGTTCGAACAACTGCCTCTTGCTCCAGGTACAGATTCCTCATAAGCACAACTAAAGTGTTCCAGAATACTCATACTTTGCAATATAGTCCATAGCTTGCCATGATCCACACAATCCAAAGCCTTTG
>NW_006408529.1:31605364-31619431 GCF_000296735.1 Chrysochloris asiatica | reverse complement strand
TTTCAAATACCTTCTTTAGACAGCATAAGAGATGACTATACACATGGACCTCACCAGATGGAACACATAGAAATCAAACTGACTACATCTGCGGAAAGAGAAGATGGAAAAGCTCCATATCATCAGTGAAAATAAGGCCAGGGGCAGACTGTGGAACAGACCATCAATTACTCAGATGCAAATTGAAACTGAGGCTGAAGAAAATGAAACAAGTCCACGAGAGGCAAAATATGACCTTGAATATATCCCACCTGAATTTAGAGATCATCTGAAGAATAGATTTGATATACTAAACATTAAAGACCGAAGAGCAGAAGAGTTGTGGGATGACATTAAGAACATCATACAAGAAGAAAGCCAAAAAGTCATTAAGAAGACAAGAAAGAAGGAAAGGTCAAAATGGATTTCAGAAGAGACACTGAAATTTGCTCTCCAGCATAGAGATGGTAAAGCAAATAGAAGAAATGAGGAGGTCCAAGAGCTGAACAGAAAATTTCAAAGATCAGCTTCTGAAGAAAAAGTCAAATATTACAACAAAATGTGCAAAGATATGGAATCAGCAAACCAAAAAGGAAGAACACGGTCAGCATTTCTCAAGCTGGGGGAGCTGAAGAAAAAATTCAAGCCTCGACTTTTATTATTGAGAGATTCTCTGGGCAAATTATTGAATGATGCAGAAAGAATTAAGAGAAGATGGAAGGAATACAAAGAGTCACTGTACCAAAAGGAAATGGTTAAATGTTCAACTGTTTCAAGAGGTAACATATGATCAAGAGCCAATGATACTGAAAGAGGAAGTCCAAGGTGCATTGAAGGAATTGGCAAAGAACAAGGAATCGAATGGAATCCCTATACAGGATCACTATTAGTTGGAATCAACTTGACAACCCTTAACAATAACAGCAACATTCAACGTTAAGCCCACTGCCGTCAAGTTTATTCCTACTCATAGAAACCCAGTAGGACAGAGTAGCACTGCTTCATAAAGTTTCATAGACTAAATTTTTATAGTGACAGCTAACCTTATCTTTCTTCTGCAGAACAGCTGGCATGTTTGAACTGCCAATCTGCAGTTAGCAGCCCAACAGTTTACTTACTGCATTACTTGTTGTTAAATGCCGTCAGGTCAGTTCTGATTTATAGTGACCCTATGGAGGTTTTCCAAGGAGCAGCTGGTGAGTTTGAACCGCTGAACTTGCAGTTCAAACTGACCTTGCAGTCAAGTGCCTATCCTATACTGCCATACCACTGGGCTCCTTTTATTCAAGGCTAATGACCACTCTATTCCTATTATATGGCATCTAGGACAAGGGATTTCCATGTTTATTTTGTTACTATAAGTGTCATGGAATTGATCATGATTCATAGCGACCCTGGAAGTTAGCAGTCCATTGCTTATCGTACAGCAACACACCAGGACTCATGTTTATTTTGTTGTTGTTGTTAAGTGCTGTAGAGTCAGTTCCTGTACACAGTATTTGAGGCTGCAAATACTTGAAGGAGCAGAAAACCTCATCTTTCTCCTGCAGAGCAGTTGGAGGGCTTGGACTTTGGACCTGTGGTTCACAGTCCAGTGATTATATATGACTGTGAACCACCGTGCTCTTATGTTTATTTTAATTCTGTGTTAAAATGTAACAGGTCATACTACTATTGCTCATATTATAGAACGTTAAATGTTGGAGAGATAAAAATCCAAGATGGTGTTATAGAAAGGCTTCTGATATTCCTTACACATAGAATCAGAAGAAAAAGCAAACCAGAAAATTTAATCTAGGCGTTAAAGCAAATTTGACTTGGCCTGCTGCTAACATATCCCTGATTCTAAGTTATTTAAAGTCTGCATCAATTTAGAAAGAATAAAGAAACACTGATTAATGTGGTATAACTTTTGTATTTCTCTAGCACGATCAATCTGTTGTTGTTAAGTTCCGTTGAGTTGATTCCGACCCATAGTGACCCTGTACAGGGTTTCCAAGGAGCAGCTGGTGAGCTTGAACCACCAACCTTGCAGTTCAAATGGCTTTGCAGTCTGGCGTATTATTAACCTACAGCACCACACAAGGCCTCCAGGTAGCATAATATGAATGCAAGAATTTCTATCAGCATCCTCCAAACAGTATTGAAAATGAATCAATCAGTTCATAACGTATGTAGTAGTTTCTCATTTGCCTGGTATGGGGAATTTGCATAACTTGTGTCTAGAAGCCAAGATCCCTGAGTGACGCAAGTGGTTTGTGATCAGCTACTAACCTCCAGCTTGAAAGTTAAAATCTACCCCGTAGGGCCAGGGGAAAAATACCTGATAATCTGCTTCTGTAAAGATTCCAAACCCAATCTAAACCTGTTGGCATCGAGCCGATTCTGATTCATCCTGACCCCACAGGACAGAGTAGAACTCCATGGGGTTTCCAAGGCATGCTTCTGACATATTATCAGGAGGGACCAATCTCTGGAGAAGGGCATCATTGTTAATAAAATGGAGGATCATCAAAAAAGAGGAAGACTCCCAGTGAGATGGACTGACAAAGTGCAGCAACAATGGATTCAAACAGAACATCAATTGTTTGGGTAGCGCAGCACCGGGCAGTGCTTTGCTCTGTTGTTCATAGGGTCGCTACGAGTCAGAACCAACTTGAAGACACCTAACAACAACAATCTTTATATAAGCAGGCTGCCACATCTTTCTTCTGCAGAGCAGCTGGTGAGTTTGAACTGTCAATCTTTTGGAGGCTGCCACTATGCAACTAAGGTTAAGAAAACGCTGTGGAGCAGTTCTACGTTGTAGCACATGGGACTTGACTCAATGCAGGGTTTAGTTTTGCCATCTAGGAGTTATAAGTTAGTAAACAAACACATTTCTCCTCACTACGCTAAAATGTAAAGTGAACGTATCAGTTGTGTTCTTCTTCAGAACTGAGCTTCTAAACAACACTCTCAGTTTCCTGGGAAGCAAGGAATCTGAGCAAAAACTCTGCCCTAAATAAATTTCCATTTGAGAACTAGAGGAAACAAAACGTAGGAGCAGCCAGCTTTTCTAACTTAGTATGTGGAGACTTCTTTCTTTCCTTTTCAAAATGAGTTTAGTACCTCTTTGAATGAACAGTTTTGCCACCCAAATTATTTTGTACCAGCAGTTTTGATTTCCTCACCACCAAGTTCAAATTTTAAATTCAGAAAGCAAGTTTTTCATGCTGTGTTTCTGATCCTGTGGTTGATACTGACCATGCTAATCTGAAGAGTCCACAGTTAGGGAGAGGCAGGAGTTCTTCCAGAAAAAAGAAGTGTGTGATGGAGCAGATATGTTGCAACCAAGGCTACGGTTTGAACAATGCTTGCCAAGACACTCTGTGAATGAGAACAGTTGTGTGTTAGGGAGTCTGTGCTTCCAGTTTTTGTTTCTTAGGCCACCATCAGCTAAGAAGGGCCAGTGTGGAGAAAATTTAATGTGTGTGCATGTGTGTGTGAGAGAAAGAGATAAAGAGAGATGGGGCACATTTCTTTCCACTTCTCATTCCTGCAGGCATTTCCTAGACAGTAATCACCTAGCTAGCCAGTAATGAGGTGAATAATGCTTTATGATGGTGGTGTTGTTGGGTGTTGCAAAGTAAAAATTTCCACTTACAGTGACCCTGTGCGACCAAGCAGAACTGTACCATAAGAGTTTCTAGGCTGTGATCTTTGTGGAAACCAATCATCAGGTCTTTCTCCCAAGAGCTGCTGAATGAGTTTGAAGCTGTCAATTCTTCATTTAGCAGCCAAGAGTGATTGGAAATCTCTAATCAGGATCAAAATCCAGAATGACAGCGTGGCATCCTGATACAGGTTAATTCAGAAAACTTTCAAAACCACTGCACATGCAATTTTTAGTTCCTAGTTCCAATCTTTGGCTTCTTGGTTTGAACCCCAAGGTCAGTGGCTCAAACTCACCAGCCTCTTCTCAGAACCCTATAAAGAGTCACTATGGGTTGGAACCGACTCGACGGCATTTAACAACAACACACTGCCTCTTTATATTCTGAGCCTGAATAATCTCATGCTCTTCTCCCAGAACTTGCCCCTAGACAGTCTCTTGTCTTCCTAGGGACAAACTACCTGACTCAACTTCTTTTTTTGCTTTCTAGCCTTTCATTGAGATAATGTCCTGCTCATTGTCAGTTTATGGGCATAAACATGAGGTCTGTCTTCTCTTGTCCTCTGCTCACCTCGTTCTACAAAGTCTACTCTGAGTCTGTTCCCTGGTTCTCCACACACCCATCAGGACTGTCACTTTGCCTAGTCAAGTGAGGACAAAATGAATAGTTCGCAAGCTCTTTCCTAGTCAATTATGTTTTCCTACTTTTTCAGAAAAGTGAAGAAATTCTGTATTCTTGGCCAGCCTTACAACAAGTTTTGGGAAAAAACCCATCTGTGCATAGGAAGGAATGAGAGATAAACAAAGTCAGTCTCACTGATGTGAGTTGGAATAAAACAGGTGACTGTAAAATGAAGACGTCTCCATCAACAAACAATCTGAGGGGTCATTGGGCCTCTTGTTTACATTTGGTCTGCCAAGTCTTGCCTAAGTGACTTACTCTTAAAGTCCACAACTGAAACTTCATTCTGGCTGGTAACCATAACACTTGTTTAAAGAATTCTTCCCAAGTATGTAACAGGCATTTCCCAAGATCTGTTAGCTCAGGGACAGTATTAAATTAGTAATTTGTTTTGAAGAGTGTTGCATTGCCCATAAAACCAACATCCCCAAATAACTTTTGGGTCTGGGGTATCTATCTATCTATCTATCTATCTATCTATCTATCTATCTATCTATCTATCTATCTATCTATCTATCTTTCTATCCATCCATCCATCCATCCATCCATCCATCCATCCATCCATCCACCCATCTCTCCATCCATCCATTCATCCATCCATCCACACACACATGAGGGGGCTTCAAAAAGTTCATGTAGAAATTAAATTATGTTTTAATTACTTTTTTCCCCACGAACTTGTTGTTTGTTACATACATACATAAAATCTTCCAATCCTTCGTGGTAGATTTAAAATAAACAGGAAGGAGATAACAGACTTTGGTTGAGGTGGCTTTATGACTTCTTTTATTAGGTGTACCTATTTTTGAACACCTTCTTTTTTATTAGAACCCTTTTCTTTTAAAAACCCATCTTACCTTTAATGTAAGTGAGGAGCCATAACAAAAGAGAACTGATAGACAATAAGAATTGTAATGGCTTGCCCAGCAGGCTCAATTACTCCTTTAAGGATGTATTTCTTTCTTCTAATTACATTAAGCTGTGATTGTGAGAATGGTAACTAATAATAAGAGCTTCATTGTCTCTCTTTTTTCTCAGTTGCCAATGCTTTAATTGCTCACTACATTACACTTAATAGGCAGCTATGGAGGGGCCACGGTGTGTAATCCTGAGCATGTGACACCCTGGTATAGACTTGGGATTGTGAGACACACGGCTGGTTGTAAACACAGGAGCCTGGGATGGCTTTAATATCCTCCTAGACAGAAGCATGACAGATTAGTGGGCGACTCCTTCCTCCTCCTTCCTCCTCTTGAAATCAGGCCTCTGGCTATTGCTTTGTCTTTAGCTCAGTCTTAGATCTTTATAAACACTTTCCTCCTGAACTTTAAAGGACCTGTGCTTTTCAGCAACTGTTTAATGTGCATGAAACAAAAACTCAGATAAAGGGCTCAAGCATAAAATCTCATTGAAGGGTCTGATTTCTCAAGATGCTTTCTACAAAGTCAGACTTTCAGTCTGGATAAAAAACAGAGAACTTTTTCATAGGCGAGAATACCTACCTTAAAAAATACATGAGCCTTTCTGCATAATCTTGAAATTTAATTATTGTCAAGAAATATAACAACCTGCTACATTTTGTTAGGGAAAGGGTGTTTTCAAGGCACCCAGTTAAGTGTCTTGAGTAAGAGATACCTAAAGATGGGAGCAGGGCAATTAGGAGAAATGACTAGGAATTGCCGGAATTGGAACCATAGGATGATGAAATAAATATCTAGGGAAGATGAATTAGAAAGTAGGGAATGTGAATCTTTATAAAAATATCTGTAGGGGAAAAAAGATGTATAGGCAGATGTCTGAAGAAAATAGACACAAAAGAGGACTTGGATAAACATGCAATATTTAGATGGGAAGATTCTTGATTATAGATATCAGTTCTCCCTTAATTTATCTGTCAATTCAATGAACTACAACAAAAATTCCAACACGATGTTTCAAGAACAATGGCAGCTAATATATATTGTGTGATTCAGTGATTGTGTCATCCATGACTGAGTGTTTTCCATCTATTAAATGTGTAATTTCAGAATAATCTAATGATTGTTGTTGTTAAATGCTATCAAGTGGGTTCTGACTCATAGTGACCCTGTACAGGGTTTCTGAGGAGCAACTGGTGGGTTTGAACCACTGACCTTTTGGTTAGCTTATCCTATAGTGCTTATCCTACAGGGAATTCCCATTTTAAAAGCAAACCAGAAGTCAAACTTATTGCCCTCAAATAAATCCGAATTCATAGCCACTGCAGGATTTTCTTGGCTATGAGCTTTATGGAAGCAGATCACCAAACATTTCTTTCACAGTTTAAACTGTCAACCTTTAATTTAGTTGTTGTTGTTGTTGTTAAGTGCCGTCGAGTCGGTTCCAACTCATAGCGAACCTATATTGGGTTTCTGACGAGCAGCTGATAGGTTTGAACTTGTGGTTCTAAGTCCAGTGCTGATTCTATAGCACCATGTTGTTGTTGTTAAGTGGCATTGAGTCGGTTCCGACTCGTAGCGATAATGTATAGGGTTTCTGAAGAGCGGCTGGTGAGTTTGAACTGCCAATCTGTGGTTCAAACTGACCTTGCAGTCCAGTGCATTAATGCATAAAGCCACACTGGACTCCTATAGCAGTAGAATGCAAGTCTCAGTGGTCTGCTTCCATTTTTACAGATGAGGAATTTAGGCAGATTTTAAGCAACTTGTCAAAGGTTACACAGCCAGTAAATAGTAGAACAGAGATAGAAACACAGAGATCTAAATTCTAGAATCTATGTGTGAACTTAAACATTATACTTTCAAATCAATGCAACTGAATAGTGAGAGTAAAAACTGATCCATATGTAAACAGAAAGCTGAAGAAACGTGGGTGACTGAAGAGTAGGGGAAAAGGGACAATTTATTTTTAATGTTATACCATACTCTTTTCAAATGTCATACCATATACATTTAATACTTGCTAAAATGAATTATTTATAAAATAAAAAGAAAGCTGCCAACTATGTGTGTAGGTGTGTTTGAGTAATATGAATAAATACTAGTTGCATTCAGACCTATTCCATCTCTGGGTTTACTGCCTCCCAGAAAAAAAAATGTGGCTGTCTTGTTTTTATTTTTATGTGAAATTATGAATTGTTCATTGGTATGCTAGTTTCATATTAATTAAATTATAATAACTCCTCCCCACTCTTCAGTTACTAAAATAGTTCCTGTGTTGTTTTTGGTGGGAACTGTGTTAGGATCTGAGGGATGCTTGATTGGACAGAGGTTAGTCCTTTGTAGAACTCCAGTGCTTTCAAAAGTAAGCATGCTTCATTGAAATATTTATAAGGTTCTCTTAGCCACGCCTTGGAAACCCTGTGCAGGGTCCCTATGAGTCAGAACCGTCTCGATGGCACTTAACAGCAACAACTTAGCGTCTTTAAAGACAGTCTTGTGTTTTGTCAGAGGATTTCCTAGTTCTTACATAATGCCACATTCAGTTTTAGTAAAGAAAATATTGAGCATAACCGCCACTGTGCCCGATTTTTCCAGTTTGCCTGTATGCAATGATCTACAATAAGTGTTTTAAAATGGTACAGAAGATTCTAGTTCATCACCGCTAACAGTGGCTCACAATGGGTGTGCTCTTTTGACTGACATAAGTTATTGAGTTCATTTTACAACACTTACAAAATGACTCAATGTATTTGATTAATTTCAACAGTTTCTAACCCTTTTGCAATCAATCAATGGGATGTAGTTGTATACTGCCCACCAATATTCTCAGTCTCTCAGGTTTCTTTGGAAGGACCTATCTCAGTTGTTGTACGTTCAACTAAAGCCCTGGTGTGGATCTAACCGTGTAAACCTAAAATATGGGCCTCACTCCATCAATCTGATCATCAGACTCCCCATGGGACATGTATATCCCACATAATTGTATTAAAATCCATATTACTAACAAAAATTCCCCTTTGATTTCAACATGCCGCCTACTACTGTAAATGCATAGTATCAACAACAACAAAAAAATAAAGTAGAAAATAACTAGCTAATGAATGGTTTATAATAAACTGTAGTTGGGCTGCTAACCTCAAGGTCAGCAGTTTGAAACTACCAGCAGCTCTGTGGGAGAAAGATGAGGCTTTCTGCTCCCGTTAAGATTTACAACTTATTAGGAATATATGCAATAATTCTTAGTTAAGTTTCCATTAAAAAATAAAACTGTGAATTTTTAAATGAAATTAATGCTCTATTTTCATTATGCTTCAGAGATGAGGTTATGTCGTCATCTGCTTTCTTCCTCATTACCTGCTGCCATTTTTACTTGGGAAATTAGTTGGCTAGAGGAAATCATTTAAAGCATATGACTTAATAAATGTTGATGACAATTTTTATCATCACATCCTTTTAGGCATATTTCTCCCTTCCCTTTGCCTCTGCACACTTTTCTTCTCCTGAGAATTGTTTTTTAAAAATCTTTTTAATTGCTTATTTATTCTTGCTGTTAAGTCAGTTATAACTGATAATGACCCTGTGCACCCAGAACGAAACACTGCCCGGTCCTATGTCATTCTCACAATTGTTATTGGGTTTAAGCTCACTGTTGCTGCTGCCACCATGTCAATCCATCTCATTTGGGGTCTTCCTTTTTTCACTGAGCCACTAGTTTATTAAGCAGGATGTCCTTATCCAGGGACTGGTCCCTCCTGATAACATGTTTAAAGTATGAGACACGAAGCCTCATTATCCTCACTTCTAAGGAACATTCTGGCTGTACTTCCAAGACAGATTTGTTTTTCCTTCTGGCAGTCCATGGTACTTTTCAATACTTCCGTAACATCATAATTCAAATGCACCGTAAATTCAAATGCATTCTTCTATGGTCTTCCTTACTCATTGTTCTACTTTCACATGCGTCTGAGGCAACTGAAAAATAGCATGTTTTGGGGTCAGGTGCACCTTAGTCCTCAAACTGACATCTTTGCTCTTGAACACTTTAAAGAGGTCTTGTGCAGAAAATCTGCATAATACAATACGTCATTTGACTTCTTGACTGCTGCTTCCATGAGTGTTAATTGTGGATCCAAGTAAAATGAAGTCTTTGATAACTTCAATCTTTTTTCCCCATTTATCATGACTTATTGATAAGTCCTGTTGTGAGGATCTTAGTTTTTTTTTTTTTATTGTTGTTGTTAGGTGCCATTGAGTCGGTACCAACTCATAGAGACCTTATGCACAGCAGAACGAAACACTGCCCAGTCCTGTGCTACCTCACAATTGTTGCTATGCTTGAATCCATTGCTGTTGCCACTGTACCAACCCATCTCATTGGGAGTTTGCTTTTTTTCTATGATCTTCCATTTTACCAAGCATGATGCCCTTCTGATAATATATCTGAAGTATGAGAGATAAAGTCTGGTCATCCTGGTCTGAGGAACATTCTAGCTGTACTTCCTCCAAGACAGATTTGTTTGTTCTCTTGGCAGTCCTTGGTACTTTTAATATTCTTCTCCAACACCATAACTCAAATGCATCAATTCTTCTATGATTTTCCTTATATTTTCTTTATAGTGAGGTGCAATCCATACTGAAGGCTGTAGTCTTTGAGCTTCATTAATTATTTCAAATCCTCTTGGCCTCCAGCAAGCAAGGTTTTATCATCTGCATATCTCAGGTTGTTAATAAGGCTTCCTTCAATCCTGATACTACATTCTTCTTCATATAATCCAGCTTCTCAGATTATTTGCTCAGCATACAGATTGAATAAATATGATGAAAGGATACAATCCTGGTGTACACTTTTCCTAATTTTAAACCATTCAGTATCCCTTTGTTTTGATCTATGCATAGATTACTCGTGAACACAAGTATGTGTTCTGGAATACCGATTGTTCTCAATGTTATCCATAGTTTGTTATAATCCACACAGTTGAGAGCCTTTCCACAGTCAATAAAGCACAAGCAAACATCTTTGTGATAAAGTCTCTGCTTTCAACCAAGATTCGTGGGCCATCAGCAATGACGTCTTTCATTCCACTTCTTCTTTTGAATTCATCTTGAATTACATACTGCTGCAATTGCTCTTGGATTATCTTCAGCAAAATATTACTTGCATGTGATATTAATGATATTCTTTGAGGATATCTGCATTCCACTGTGTCACCTTACTTTGGAATGGACACAAATAAGGATCTCTTCCAATTGGTTGACCAGGTAGCTGTCTTCCAAATTTATTGGTACAGATTAATGAGTGTCTCCAGTGCTGCATTAGTTTGTCCAAATATTTCAGTGTGTATTCTATCAATTCCTGGACCCTTGTTTTCCACTAACGACTTAAGGCTAGCTTAAATATCATTCCCTCAATATCATTAGTTGCTGAAATGGTTAAACATCAGCCAATTCTTTTTAGTACAGTGACTGTGTATGTTTTCTATCTTCTTTTGATGCTTCTGGCCTCATTCAATATTTTGACCATGTTGTTGTTCTTGTTAAGTGCTATTGAGTCGGTTCTGACTCACAGCAACCCTGTACAAGGTTTGGCTGGTGAGCTTGAGCTGCCAACCTTGCAGTTCACACTGACTTTATAGTCCAACGCATTTACTCACAGCTCCACACTAGGACTCCATTTTGTCCATTTGTTGTTGTTAGCTGCCATCGAGTCGGTACCGACTCATAGCAACTCTATGCACACCAGAACGAAACACTGCCCAATCCTGGGCCAACCTCACTATTGTTGCCACACGTGAGTCCATCAATGCTGCCACTTGTGACCCAACGGAATGCGGAAATCACCGGACAATTTCTTTGATTTTGTCCATAGAATCCTTCAATGTTGCAACCTAAGGTTTGAGTTTTTTTCTTCAGTTCTTTCATCTTGAGAAAGCTGAGCCTGTTTCTTCCCTTTTGGCTTTCTAACTCTAGATCTTTGCACATTTCATTATAATGCTTTCTTTGTCTTCTTAGTCTGCTCTTTGAAACTTTCTGTTCAACTCTTTGACTTCCTCATTTTTTTCCAGTTGCTTTATCTTCTCTATGTTCAAGAACAAGTTTCAGCATCTCTTCTGATGCCCACTTTGGATGTCATTCCACAACTTCTCTGGTCTTTAATCAGTAGTGTCTAATGCATCAAATCTGCTCTTGAAATGGTCTCTAAATTCAGGTGGAATGCATTCCACATTGTATTTTTGCTCCTGTGGACTTGTTTTAATTTTCTTCAGATTCTGCCTGAATTTGCATGTAAGCAATGGATGGTCTTCTCCTGTCTACCCTGGGCTTTGTTTTGGTTGAGGATATTGTGCTTTTCCACTGTCTCTTACCACAGATGTAGTTAATATGTTTCCTGTGTGTGCCATCTGGTGAGGTCCACGTATACAGTCACCATTTATGTTGTTGAAAAGTAGTATTTGTAATGAATAAATCATAGGTCTTGCAAAATTCTATCATTCGATCTCCAGCATAATTTCTATCATCAGGCCATTTTTTCTAACTACAGATCATTTCTCTTTGATTCCAATCTTCGCATTCCAATCACCAGTAATTGTCAATACATTTTGATTGCATGATTGCTCCATTTCAGACTGAAGAAGTTGGTAGAATTCTTTAATTTCATTATCACTGGCTTTCATGTTTGGTATGTTAGAGGTCCAGTGCTTATCCAACAACACCACATTAGGACTCCCTCAATATATATGCTGTTGTTAAATGCCATCAAGCTGATTCTGACTCATAGTGACCCTGTATAGGGTTTCTGAGGAGTGGCTGGTGAGTTTGAAATGCCGACTTTGTAGGTAGCAGCCCAGTGCTTATCCTGTAGCACCACATCTGACAAAAACTTGTAAAAATTATTAAAGAAAAAAAAGAATCTATTGCCAAACATCAATATTTTTAGTCTCAGAAATTTAAATACTTAAATTATAATGGTTATCCTTATGTATAATTTTTAAAACTGTTTATCACTTTACATTTCAGAGAAAATGTGTGTTCATCAAAACCCAGCATTTTCAATGACAAAAATAAAATATTGAGATACATGTTTTTAGTTAAGTGCAGATTGTTGTTAAGTGCTGTTCAGTCAGTTCCAACTCATAGCGGCCCTGTATAGGGTTTCCAAGGAGCAGCTGGCGGATTTGAACCACTGACTCTGAGGTTCAAACTGACCTTGTGGTCCAGTGTTTATTCTACAGCGCCATACCAGGACTCCAATTACAGATTAAACATTGTAATATTTGTTTGTATGTCACTATATATTTAAAAATTATGTTGTTTTCTGTATTAATTTATAATTTGAGGGCCCTTATGTATGACTTTGGGAGTCCTGGTGTGGCACTGTAGGAACATTATTGGATTTCGAACCACCAGGTCAACAGTTCAAACCTACCAGCTGCTTCTCAGAAACCCCACACAGGGTTGCTATGAGTCGAAACTGATTAGAAGTCACTTAAACACAACAACAACAACAACATCATGCCTTTGGAGTCCTGGTATGGTGCTGTTGGATAAACACTAGACTGCTAACTGAAAGGCTGGTAGTTCAAACCCACCATTCATTTCTCAGAAACCCTATGTTGTTGTTGCTAAGGGTCACTCTGAGTTGGAACCAACTTGATGGCATTTAACAACTATATCATGACTTTGTTAAAAATATTGCTGTTTTAGGATGACTTTCAAATCCAACGTCTCTTGGTAAGTATTATTTATTGATGAAAACAATTTAAGGGTCTCACCTAGTAGCTACTGTGAAGAATAAAAGAACCCAGAGCTGTAGAATAGCAGTAACTTTAACTGAATATTTTAACTGTAAGCCAAAAACTAATAAGGTTGAATGAGAAACTTTCTAACTAGCTTTGGTTTTACAAAAGCAAATTTTTTAAAATAGATAAATTGGGGAATAGTCCTCTGTTTCATTTTTGTTATGAGTTCTGATTTTTGAAATGGTTTTAAAAGTAATGTGCTCTCTACATTTACGCTGAATATATAGCATCCCTCCTTTTTTGGCTTTTAAAATTCCTTAAGTGTGACAGCTTATTTGCAAAATCAACACAGCAACCTACCAAAGATGTGACTACAGTACTCAAAACAAGTAATTTCTAAAATACAGTACTATTCTTTTCTCTTAGAAGCAAGTTTTAATTAATATATTAGCTTACTATAAACCAATTACCCCTACCCTAACTCTGAAACTGTATTTTAGAGCTACCTCCTACTATGAGTATGATGACCAAAAGGCCATCTCAAAACATCCAAATTACAGTCACACAAAGGAGATTAAGTACATAGTTTTGTTTTGTTCTGAATTTCTTCCTGCTGTGCCAAATGATTACAAGGTTATGAGGTTAGCGTGTACTGGATTCACCAGATGCTTTTTAAATATTAGCTCTAACTCTGTCTTACATTGTTCTGCCATGTGAGAACGCCCTAAGGAAAACGCTTCTTTTCCTTCCCACCAAAGCCCAGAAAAACTCATCAAATATTTTGTCTCGGAAAGTCTGACTCCTGAGTCATTCACTGGTGGGTTACGTTTCCTATCCCTTGCTTCCAGGGATTAATAGTTATTGGTTAGGAGGAGGAAAGGGTAGATTTCTACCTTTATAAATTCTAGAATGAGAGGTTATGGAAAGTCCAAATGTCTCTGCATTTGATCAGATTGAAGAAAAGCTTACCTCAAAAGCCAGGGTGGTGGTGGTGGTGGTGATGTGCCGTGGAGTTGGAACTGACTCATAGCGACCCTGTACAGGGTTTCCGAGGCTGTAAATCTTTATGGGAGCAGAAAGCCTCATCTTTCTCCC
>NW_006408529.1:31592353-31605264 GCF_000296735.1 Chrysochloris asiatica | reverse complement strand
GGCTGGTAGTTTCGAACTGCTGACCTTAAGGTTCGCAGCCCGATTCGTAACCACTACGCTACATGCTACCAGAGTTGAGTCAAAAGGCATCCTTACAGCATCCCCACAGAAGATCCAGCAAGTAAGGAATGGCTATTGCAAGGTCTACCCAGGAGCAACCTAACACCTCTGCCCTTTTGAAACGGGAAACCTTGCTGAAGTCAATGCATGTTTTCATTTGGGATAGAAAAGCATAGTCACCTTTTATCGCCCTGTGGCAGGAGCCCTGGCACGTTGGTTAAAGACAGGCAGTTTGAATCCTCCAGCTACTCTGCAGGAGAAAGATGTGGCAGACTGCTTCTTTAAAGATTACAACCCTGGAGACTTTATAGGGCAGTCACACCCTGCCGTATAGGGTTGCTATGGGGTAATTATACCCTGTCCTATACTTACTGATGGAGTCCTGGTGTGGCACTGTGGGTTAATGCTCCAGACTGCAAAGCCATTTGCACTGCAAGGTGGGCAGTTCAAGCTCACCAGCTGACCCTCGGAAACCCTATACAGGGTCGCTGTGGTTCACAACAAACTCAATGCCATTTAACAACAACAACAACATACTTATTGATGAAGATCAAAAACCACAACCTTCAGTATGGGTTGCACCGCAATGTAAAGAAAACAAAAATCCTCATCACTGGATCAATAAATGACATCAAGATAAATGGAGAAAGGATTGAAGTTGTCAAGGTCTTCATTCTTCTTGGATCAACTATCAACACTCATGGAAGCAGCAGTCAAGAAATCAAGCAATGTATTGCACTAGGCAAATCTGCTGCACGAGACCTCTTTACAGTGTTCAAGAGTAAAGATGTCAGTGTGAGGACTAAAGTGTGCCTGACCCTAAACCCAATGAGATGGATTGACATAGAGGCAGCAGCAATGGGCTCAAGCTTAACAATGACTGTGAGGATGGCGCTGGACCATACAGTGTTGTGTTCTGTTGTGCATAAGGTCACTCTAACTCCTGATGCCATGCTGTAGGATCAGCACTGGACTGTGAACCACAAAGCCATCAGTTCAAACCCACTACCTGCTCCTCAGAAACCCTATAAAGGTCGCTATGACTTGGAACCAACTCAGCAGCACTTAACAACAACAACCCAAGCCATGATATTTTCAACAACTTCGTATGCATGTGGAAGTTGGACAGTGAATAAGGAAAACTGTAGAAGAATTGATGCATTTGAGTTATGGTGTTGGAGAAGAATATTAAAAGTACCAAGGACTGTTAGAAGAATAAACAAATCAACATTGGAAGAAATACAGCCAGAATGCTCCTTGAAAGTCAGGATGGCAAGACTTTGTCTTTCATACTTCAGACTTATTATCAGGAGGGACCAGTCCCTGGAGAAAGACATCATGCTAGGTAAGGTGGAGGATCAGCACAAATGAAGAAGAACCCCCAGTGAGATGGACTGACACAGTGGCAACAGCAATGGGCTTAAGTTTAGCAATGATTGTAAGGATTGTGCAGGACTGGACAGTGTTTTGTTCTGTTGTGCATAACATTGTTATAAGTCAGAATTGACTCAAGGCACCTATCAATAACTACAACATAGGGTCGCTTGGAGTACTGGTGTGACACTGTAGGATGAGCACTGGACTGCTAACCACAAGGTGGGCTGTTCAAACCCACCAGTCACTCTTTGGAAAGCATATACAGGTTGGCTATGAGTCACTGCACTTAACAACAACAGCAACAAAAGGTCACTTTGGGAAGGAATCAACTCAGCAGTAATGGGCGTATACGTATTGAAAGAACCCCAATATTGCAGTGGTTAAGTGCTCAGTTGCTAAACAAGAGATGGGTAGTTAGAACCCACAGCTGCTCTGAGGTAAAAGGACGTGGTCTTGGAAACCCGATGGGGAAGTTCTACTCCATCCTGTGGTGTTGCTGTGAGTCTCCATGACAGTAGATTTGTGTTTTGGGTTTATGGCCTTTGTGAGGGAATAATATATTTTTTTTTCCGAGGTATGAAGGTTAGGTTAAAACACGAGGATTAACTGCAGTGACTGGAATCTGATTTCTAGACAGGAAGTGTCAACAACTGTATGAATGGTGTTCACGCAGAACCTTCAGACTGATTTACCAGGAGCGCTTTGCAACTTGTCATGCATGTCACACTGACCTTGCAAACTTAATTACCTAAGACAGAAGAGGCAGGATGCCTCCTTCAATGGAACCCGCAACTTACAAATTAAAACGAGTTACCCAGTAAAAAATTTTTTTTTCTTTTCTTTTTTGCCTTTTGGTATAAACAGTGACGTCGGAGACACTCTGAGACATTAAGAACTCAAAGAAACTTGGTGGTAAAAGAAAACTTACATGCAATTTGAGGAGGTGGGGTTAGAGAAAGTGCAAGGGCATTGAAAGTGAAATTGAGCCATGAAGTACTGGGGGAGAGAAGGGAATTCACTATAGAGAAGAACATGTGTTTTTGCAAGAGAAAACCTGCTAGTAGTTAACTGCAGAGGGAACAATTGGAATAAGTAGAGCAATAAAAAAAAAAAAAACAGAAAAAAGGAGGGGGGTGGTGACTACAGGTAATTTAGCATTTGAAAATAACAAGCATTGGTAATCACTAGGTAGCTATTTACTGACTTCCAAATGATAGGCTAACTGAGTCTAATCTAAAGAGTTTGAAGGAAGAAGGGTCAGCCAGTCTGTCACTTCACAAATAGAATCAATGGAACACCAGGGGCAGACATCTAAAGGGGAATTCTTTTAAAATGCTGTCCTGAGCTCTAGGATTCAAATGTATAAACATGTACATGTAAACCTCTGGAGGTTCCCTGGTACACTGGTTAAACTCTGAATGGGAACCTATCTTTTGTAATGATTATTCCACTCAGACCATAATATATTTCTTCTTCACCAGAGTAACATTCACTTTTCCTTCTCAGTTTTTATTTATTACACAAAATATTTATAATAAAAATAAAGTACATTTTACCACAGAAAAACTCTCTTAGCACTTTGGTTTACTCACTAGTTCACAATAGAATTTTTTGAAACAAGATATCCTGGGAATATTTCAGAGTTAGGAACTTGTGCATATAAACCAGCTGGGCTTTGTTTAAAATCTTAGAGCCTTCAAATATTTTACTGAAAGAAACTCAAGATATCTTTTTTTATAGATGCCAAGAGGTCACATTTTTATTGGTTCATCTGTGTGTCATATAAAAAGTTCTAAATATCTTTAACCATAGTAGTTCCCTAGAGTCTCTGCCCAATCTCCCCATGTCATCAAGAGGGGTTAATTGTGAGTCTAACTCTTGTTAATACAGTACTTATTTATGGGACAGCTGCATTCAGTTGAACATGTTCTCATTTCTATTAAAAGGAATGCAATAAACAAGGGAAAAGCAATATTTCACAATGCGTTTGTCCTTTAAGGACTAATCAGGTTACATTGTAATAAGCAGAGCAATTAAAAAAAAAAAAAAAAGAAGGGGTGGTATCTAAACATAATTTAGCCTTTTTTTTTTTTTAAAAAAAAAAAAAAGCAAATTTAGAAACAGTTGTGCTGAAAATCATTTGTGTATTTGGGGAAGATTCAATTGTACTCAACTTTTTGAAGATTTAACTTTTGTTTTCAGCAAATGCAAAGATGAAAGCTGTTGTCACGCAAGGGTGGTGACCACAGAAACCAAAAACAACTATAAAACCAAACCTGCTGCCCTTGAGTTGATACCAACTCATGGTAACTCCATGTGTTACAGAGGAGAACTGCTCCAAAGGGTTTTCTTGGCTATAATCTTTATGGCGTGGTGCTATGGGTTAATGCACTGGACTGAAAGATCAGTTTGAACCGCAAGGTCGGTAGTTCAAGCTCACCAGCCGCTCCTTGGAAACCCTGTACAGGGTTGCTACGGCACAGTGGCAACAGCGATGGGTCAGGTGTAGCAACGATTGTGAGGCTGGCCCAGGCCTGGGCAGTGTTTTGTTCTGTTGTGCGTAGGGTTGCTATGAGTCAGTACTGACTCGATGATACCTAATTAACAACAACATGAGTTGCAACTGATTCGATGGCATTTAACAACAACAACAACAACAGCAATCTTTATGGGAAGCCTTGGTGCTGCTGTGGGTTCGACACTGGGCTCCTAACACAAGTTCAGTGGTTCATACCCATCAGCCATTCTGCAGGAGAAAGATGAGGCTGTCTGATCCTATAAAGATTTAGTCTCAGCAACTCAACATAGTCACTATGAGTCAGAATCAACTGCATGGCAGTGTTTCATTTCAGTTTTTATGGAGCTGATTACCAGATCTTTCTTCTGCAACACAACCTGACAGCATATAGGTTGTTGTTGTTAAGTGCCATCAAGTTGGTTCCAACTAGTCATAGCAACCCTGTATAGGGTTTCCAAGAAGCCAATAGTGAGTTTGAAACTTGTGGTTCAAAGCAACCTTGTGGTCTTGTGCTTATCCTAGAGCGCCATACCAGGAGAAACTATTTTTGTCACCGAGGTTTTGGAAAAGATATGAGGGGAAATGCATTCCATCCATAGTATCTGGTTGCTTTTACTCAGGTCAAACAATATCTAGATGAAATTAAGACACATCTATAGGGAGCTCTGGTAGCGTAGTGGTTATGAATCGGGCTGCGAACCTTAAGGTCAGCGGTTCGAAACTACCAGCTGCTCCGCGGGAGAAAGATGAGGCTTTCTACTCCTGTAAAGATTTACACCCTCGGAAACCCTGTACAGGGTGGCTATTGGTCGGAACCGACTCGACGGCACTTAACAACAACAACAACATATTCCTTTAGCTTCGTACGTTCTGACTGGCTTCACTTCCAGTGCCTTCTCTATATCATTGCTACACTTTCTATTGCTAGAGTGACTGTTAACAAGGACATTCTTTTATGATTATTATCCAGTTGCAATGATTTTGAAATCTCTGCATACTAGGGCAGTTGTTTAGCTCCATTTTAAGAAAGAGTGAAAGAAAACTGGAGACACACAGCACATGAAAGAAGAAATAAGATTAGCATTTAAGAGTTTTAATTCCAGACTTAGTGTGAGGATCCTGTACCCTGTTTTGAGAGGTACCCCTTCTGGGAATCAGAGCTGAATTCATATAAACAGCTGCAGAATCTAGCAAGGAAATTTATGTAATTAGCGAAGCAGGCAGAGATAGAATATTTGGCTTCAGATTCAAATTCCACTTCATGATTCCAAGGTGGAGAGTGTTTTGTTATCTACCCATGTGGGACTGATTTCCCTCTTAGGCCTCTAAATCAAATACCAGTGCCGTGGCAGGGGCCCAAGAAACTGTAAGAGATTGAGGCAGAAAATTCTCTTAAGTCCACTCCCCAAGGCGGAGTGCCTGCCACGTCACAGAACTCCTGGGTGAAATGAATAGTTGACAAGCAAAGTGGGCCATTTTATACCAGCCCCCTTGTTAGGCAGTGGGGTTAGTCACCCACAACTCAGGACTGGGTCACTCAGAATGACTCCAGGCCACAGTGTTTTGTCAAAGTTTGGGAGCTAGAGACACACATTCTTATTTGTAAGTCTTCTTATGGGTGGAGAAGGACCTGGTTGGCTGTCCTTTCTCTGTGCCCCGACTTGAAGCCTAAAACCCTCTCCCTTGCTTGAGGCACCATCTCACTCAACACCCCCTCTTTGATTTATTTATTGTGCAATGCATAGGTGTATCATCTCAATTATAAACCCAGACAGGGTTTCCCCTCCCCACATTCCCACTCCCCATCATCTAATAACTTTCCTGGGTGAGCTGGCACCTAGCCTACAGAACAGATCCCACACATGTCCACGGTCTCTCCAGACAGAAGCTAGCACAATACCTGCCTCCACCCGGGGCCCTGGAAGGGTTAGATGGTGCATGGTCCTTGGAATGTTCTTCCAGTTGTTATGTGAGCTTGAAAGGCAAATGGGAAGGAGAAAGAAAGGAAAAGAGGGAGGGAAGAAGGTAGAAACCTAGCAAAAAAGGAGGGAAATGGGGGGGGTCACAAACATTGTAGTTGTAGCTTACACCCATAAACCTTTGAGTCATAAAGAATGACTCTGATGAGCGGACCGAATGCTGTTTGACTCAGTCTTCTCGGACCTGTCACAGCTTGATTTAAAACTTTGAAATGTTTCTCATCATCTGCACAAGGTTTTCAGAGGTGCTGCCCTCCTGGATTTGGCATCTAGAGTACTGGGAAACCCCATTCCCACTTCACCTCACCTCAGAGACGAGGATCGTGAACTCCTTTCCCTGCTTTCTCCTTCTCTTCTTCTTCCCCTCTTACCTGTCACTAGTCGAACTCCACAATGACTTGGCCCTGAGGCCATCGAAAGAGTAATGCACACTAACTGTGAAAAGAGTAAGCCGTATCAGGGAAGGCCGTTGAGTTGGTTCCAACTCATAGAGACCCTGTATGGGGTTTTTGAGGGGCTGCTAGTGGGTTTGAACTGCTACCTTGCAGTTCAAGTCGACCTTGTGATCCAGTTCTTATCCAACAGCACCACACAACGACTCCAGAGGAACTTGTAGATGATTATTAATATCCTTTACTATTTTTATGAAAATACTATGTGGTGGAAGGAGTAGTGACAAAGAAGGATTTGGGGAGATGGAATAGGGAAGATGGGCCTAAAACATATTAGCCTATATTTAACCTTTCTAATCATTCTCATCACCCAGAAGCTACCACCTACCACCGATTTGTCCCTGGGGGACAGGGTAGTGGTAGTATTCTTGCTTCCCTGGTGGGAGAGCTGAGTTTCAGTACCAGCCAATGAACCTCACATGTAGCCACTGCCTATCTATCAGTGAAGGCCCTCATGTTGCTATGATACAAACAGGTTTCAGTGGAGTTTCCAGACTAAGAGTAGGAAGAAGACCCTGATGATCTACTTCCAAAATCTGGCCAATAAAAACCCCATGGATACAACTGTCTGGTCTGCAGTTGATCATGGGGATGGTGCAGAACTGAGCAGTGTTTCATTCCGTTGTGTGTAGGGTCAGTTAACAACAATAACAACAGTGTGGACATGAAGCAGAACTGAAATCTAAGTGCAGACATATATTGGCCACATAAGCATAATAGCTGTAACAGCAATGAAGCTAACAATTCTAAAAGCAGTATTCAGTAACGTCAAAGGATGATGGTAATCTATCAGCATACTCCGGTTGTTTTTCTTTTTCTTCTTCAAATAACTAACATCCTGCCCCAGATTATGATTTAAAAAATTAACCTAACCTCCCTGCCGCTGTCTCTTCAAGTGTGAGACCCACTGGTTTAAGTACCTCTGTTATTTATGGAAATGTATCACATCTCTTAGAGAGAACAGTCCTGTTGAATATCTCTTCTGAGATGCTGAGGAACAATTCCTCATAAGCTGGTGGACTCTGGACCCATGTTAGGAGCCTTGCACTTCTGGAAAAAGGTTCATAAACCATATTTGTAGACTGAAAGAACAAAGTATCTCACTGGGATCTGTATTACTTTTATTAGAGTTATTGGTTGATGTTCTTGTGATAATAAAATATAAATTAAGTTCAACATGTATTATACTAACTTGATAGTAGCTTTTTGTATCATATGCCGGGGGACTTAAAAAAAAAAAATCATGTAAAAATGGAATAGAAAGATAATGGAATTTTCCCAAGTACTTTTTAAAGCCCCTTCATATTCCAATTAACAGGGAATAAAAGTGGAGCTACAATATTGTGGGGATTGTTACTATAACTTTTTTTTTTTTTACTTTAATGAAGAATTTTTATCTGAGAGGTTGGGATTAAAATTCTGGATGGCTGCCCCAAAATGGAGACTTTTGATAAAACAAATACTGTTGTGAGTGTTATTGGAACAGCCGTATTCTTAAGTAGAAATATCATAAGGAGGAGTTTAGGAAAAGATAAACAAGTGTGTGGCCTGGCAGAGGAACTGGGACAACTTTGGGTCTTGACGAACATCAAAGCCAAAGCAGTTATTGTCTTGGCAAGTAAATGGCAATGGGCTAAAATTTTAAACAACTATGGTTTGAGGATTCTTAGATACTTATCAAACTGGCAGGAAATCTATTTCAAAGTCATTGTCATGATCTGCACTGATATATGAGGTTGGCATCAGGGAGCCAACCTAAATAAGACTGATGAATCTATACAGATGCCAGGTAACTCAGGATTTGATCCACAACCCTAAATATGTGTTACCTGCCTGGTTGTTGGTTAGAATTTATCCTCTTAGAGCACAACCAGACTTATTTAATGTAAGTTAAAGGTGTTAATGTTAGGTGCTGTTAAGTTGGTTCTGACTCATAGCGACCTAGGTACAATAGAATGACACCAAACAGAATTGGAAACAGAAGTTAAGCTAAAACTGTAATGTTAAAAAAAAAATTCATTTGTACTAGTACATTTTCCCCTGCCGCAGCCAGCATTCAATGAGTCCTCGGTTATTGAATTGCATGATTTACTAATCACAGTTGAGTGAAAACAATGTAATTCACCTGGTGTTCACCATTGTCATCAAAACCTCCAAGGAAGTACCCAGAACCAGGAAACGATTTTGAAAATAAGTGAGAAGAAGCTCTGATCTGTTTGCTACAAATATTATGGTGGAGCAGTAAAAGTTCCTCCAAATCTCATCTAAGGCATTAATTTAGCCAGATCAACTAAGAGCCTGGGGAATACCAGTTGGAAAGGCTCTGGATCTTGCGTGTGCGTGTGCGTGTGTGTGTGTGTGGGGGGGGGAGTCCTGGGGGACAGAGAAGATGGGTGGTAGAGGGAAGAGCTGGGGTCTTGGTGGATAGAGTAGTAGGAAGAGGAAAGAGGAAATGTGCTTACTGCTTCTGGAAGAAGATGTTTGAAACTAGTTAGAAAGCAGTCTGGGACTGGCAAGATCAAGCTGATGCTCATGGTCCAATGTGTTGTTGTTATTAAAGTGCTGTTGAGCCGGTTCCGATTCATAGCAACCCTAAATAGGGTTTCCGAGGAGTGGCTGGTGAGTTTGAATCACTCACCTTGCTGCCCAGTGTTTATTCTATAGCATCACATCAGAGTGATCATATTTATTCAATGGAGGTGTTTGGTAACGTGATCTCATCCCTTCTCTGGCTTCCTAGCACCTTTCTGTGATATCACATGTAATGTTTCCCATGGCATCGATTTTAACCAGATTTTACCTATATGAAAATGTGAATTGGAGATCATCAGTGTGCAACTTGTCCTGGAAACGTCAGCCACCTGGAGATAGAAAGGCACTTGTAATCATACTTCCATCAGGAGATACATCCTCTTCATAATTCTGTTTTAACCAAGAAACTTGTTTCTTCAGAGTTTTCTCATATGTTCTCTAGAGGAGCTGTCAATGGGCTGACCAGGACTACCTTTGTTTGTCAGTTGGAATAATTAAATGTAATTAAATATAGCCTGACAGCTCTATTTAGTGAAAAAGGGTTTACGGTGTTGATAAAGGGATGTCTGAAACAACAGGGATCGTGTATCTGTATTTTCTCCTTTCTGATGGCATTGGCCATATTTTGCGTGTGTGAGTGCACATGTATGTAATAGGCCTGGAGCTCAGTAAGGGGGAGCACCGTTCCATCAGAACAGGTAAGTTCTGGGATGGTTTTCAGTTTGTTTCTTTTTATAGTATGATTGCCGGTTAAAATATCGGATGCCCAATGATATTTGAGTTTTAGATAAACAATGAAAACATTTTAGTATATCTCATGCACTTTTGGAGGAGTGCAATCACTCTGTTGGATAAGCACTGGACTGTGAACCACAAAGCTGGCAGTTTGAGCCCACCAATTGCTTCTTCACAGGTGAAAGATGAGACTTTCTGCTCCTGCAATGATTTCCAGCCTCGGAATTCCTATGAACCGGAACAGACTCGACAGTATTTAACAACAACGCCACCTTGCAATTTGGGGAAATACTTGTAATAAAATGAATTCATTATTTGTCTGAAATTCCCATGTCACTGGGTGTCCTATATTCTTGTTAGATCTAGTCGTGCTACTTTATACTGTAGGATTCATGGGACATTCAGTGCTAAATCAAAAATAAATAAATAAAAGAAAGAAAGAAAGAAAGACAGAAAGATAAGTGGCCTAGTTCAGAGAGGGAATATGTAGGTGAAGGATCTGAAGCGGCTTGAGATGGGGTACAGAAACGGAGCCAGTAGCTAAATGGCACATAGACAAAAATCAGTATCATTCTGACCTCTTTACAAAGTGTTCCAGTCCTGAAGTTTCAGCAGCCTGCTTGAATGTCCTATGGAACCTTTAACTCAACAGTGTTAACTGTGAAGGTGGACACTAGCCAGGGTCTGTTTGCATTGATTCTTTTGGATAGAAAGATCTGTCCAGGATCCCTAATATCTTAAACAGTGGCTACTACAGGTTTCCGCAGTTTTAGTTACTAGCGATCCACCACAGTCTGAAAATTTTCAATGGGAAATTACAGAAATAAGTTTTAAACTAAACGTCCTTTTTAGTAGCGTGATGAAATCTTGCAAATACCACTCTGTTCTACTGGGGGGTGTGAATCATGCCTCTTGTCCAGGCAGCATAGCCACACTGTAAGAGATGATACCTGTCCACAGCCATTATCAGATCGATTGTCAAGGTATGACAAAGTAACACTTGTTTTACCTAATATGGACCAAAGTGCAAGTGTAGCAACAGTCGCAATTGGATATGCCAAAGAGAAGACTTACTGTGCTTCCTTTAAATGAAAAGGAAAGAAAAACACCTGCTATAATAAGGGGCCACCACTCGTCTGTCAGTTTGTCACACTGTGGTGGCTTGTGTGTTGCTGTGATGCTGGAAGCTATGCCATGGGTATTTTCAATATCAACAGGGTCATCCATGGTGGACAGGTTTCTGCTGAGCTTCCAGATGAAGAAAGACTAGGAAGAAAGAGAGACAGACTACCGAATATTTAGTCACTGAAATCCTTATGAACAGCAGTGGAACTCTGTCAGCATCAGCATATTGAATAATGAACCATCATGAAGAGCACCAGAATATTGTCAGATACAGTGCCGGAATATGAGACCCTCAAGTTGAAAGGCGCCCAAAATGCAACTGGGGAATAAGAGCTGCCTCTTCAAAAGAGAGTTGACTATGATGACACAAATGAAGTAAAGACATCAGGACCTTCATTTGTTGAAGGGACACAACTCAAAATGAAGAGACACAGCTATAAACATCCATTAATAGTCAGAACATGGAATGTATGAACTATGAATTAAGGAAAATTGTAAATTGTCAAAAATGAAATGGAATACATAAACATCGATATCCTAGGCATTAGTGAGCTGGAATGGACTGTTATTGGCCATTTTGAATCGACAATCACATGGTTTAACTGTGGTGGAAATGACAAATTCCAGAGGAATGGCACAGCTTTCATCATTAAAAAGGACATACCAAGATCAGTCATGAAGTACAATGCTATCTGTGATAGAAAAGTATCCATATGTATATACAAGCTAATACCAAGACCAGTTGATACCACTATTATTTAAATTTATGCACCAACCATTATATCCAGTGATGATGAAACTGAAGAATTCTGCCAATTTCTTCATTCTGAAATTGATCAAACATGCAATTAAGATGTAGTGATAATTACTGGTGATTGGAATGTAAAGGTTAGAAACAAAAGGATTGATCAAAAGTTGGAAAATATGGCCTTGGTGATAGAAATGATGCTGGAGTTTGCATGATAGAATTTTGCAAGACCAATGACTTCTTCATTGAAAATACATTTTTTGAAAACAATATAAAAGACTTCACCTGATGAAATGCACAGAAATCAAATAGACTATATCTGTGGGAAGAGATGGCAGAATAACTCCATATCATGAGCCAAAACAAGGCCACAGTCAGACTGTGGAACAGACCATCAATTGCTCATATGTAAATTCAGGCTGAAGTTGAAGAAAATTAAAACAAGTCCACGAGAGCTAAAGTATGACCTTGAATAATATTCCATCTGAATTTAGAGATCATCTGAAGAACACATTTGATGCATTAGACACTAAAGACCAAAGACCAGAATAGTTGTGGGATGACATTAAGAACATTACACAGGAAGAAAGCAAAAGGTCATTAAGAAGACAAGAAAGAAGGAAAATGGATGTCAGAAAAGACTCTGAAACATGCTCTCCAGTGTAGACATGCTAAAGTAAATGGAAGAAGTGAGGAAGTACAAGAGCTGAACAGAAAATTTCAAAGGTCAGCTTGAGAAAAAATATTATAATGAAATGTGCAAAAACCTGGAGTTAGAAAACCAATAGGGAAGAACAGTTCTTAAGTTGAGGAAACTGAAAAAAAATTCAAACCTCAATTTGCGGTATTGAAGGATTCTTTGGGTAAAACACTGTATGATTCAGAAAGCATCAAAAGAAGATGGAAGAAATGCACAGACTCACTGTATCAAAAAGAAATGGTTGATGATCAACCATTTCAAGAGGTAGCATATGATCAAAAGCAAACGATCCTGAAGGAAGGATCATTGAAGTCATTGGTAAAGAACAAAACACCAGGAAGAGATGGAATACCAATTGAAGTCTTTCAACAAACTGATGTGTCACTGGAGGCACTCACTCATCTCTGCCAAGAAATTTGGAAGACAACTACCTGACCAAATGACTGGAAGAGATCCATATTTGTGCCTATTCCAAAGAGAGGTGATCCAATGGAATGCAGAAATCATCGGACAATATCATTGATATCCCATGTGAATAAAATTTTACTAAAGGTAGTAAAAAAACAGCTGCAACCATACATTGACAGAGAACTTCCAGAGGTTCGAGCCAGTTTCAGAAGTGGACACAGAACAGGGATATTGCTGATACCAGATGACTCTTGGCTGAAAGCAGAGAATACCAGAA
>NW_006408529.1:31576031-31590575 GCF_000296735.1 Chrysochloris asiatica | reverse complement strand
ATTCGAACTGCTGACCTTCAGATTCGCAGCCCGATTCGTAACCACTACACTACCAGAGCTCCTTTGAACCACAAGGTAGGCAGTTCAAACTCACCAGTTGTTCCTCAGAAACCCCTATAAAAGGCAGGCATGAGTTAGAAATGACTCGATGGCACTTAACAACAATCCTTTTAGAAGAATTCTATGGTCTTCCATTTATACTACCATAATATGGCAGCTTTGGCATCTTCAACAGTCTCAAACAATGTTCATTTTAAATATTTTTTGAGTTTGGGGAACAAATAGAAGTCTGAAAGGGCTGGATCAGGACTGTAGAGTAGCTCAAGTAAGGTTTTCCAATGAAATTCTCATAGGAGAGCTCTGACTACCCTAGAATGAGCAGATACATTACTATGATGGGATACGAACAATTCCCTGGTGTAGCTTTCTTGACCTTTTACTCACCAATGCAGTTTTCAATTTCCTTAAAATTTCTTTCTTAGAATCCCTCATGTTATACTGTGTCTTTAGAGAAAAATCTTTCAAGATTACCCCTTTGAGATCTCCAAAACAGGGGATCTCAAACCCTTCTAAGCTGACCTCTCTGCCTTGAATGTAACTGGGTCCAATAGATCCCCTTGGAAAACAGTTTTGAATGGACCTTTTGTTTAAAAAAAAAAAAAAAAATTTAATTAACTTTTTTGTGTGTGAATTGGGTGAAAGTTTATAGCTCAGATCATCAGTTTTACATTTAAAAGTGTATACACATTTTAGTTTATCATATTAATTGCAGTCCCGTTGTTGTAACATCACTTATCCTACTTCTTCCCTGTGTTTTTCTTTTCTTTTCTCCTTCTTTCTTAACTCTTCTGAACATTGGGTAAATGTTGCTTTTTTTTTTTTTAAGTCACCAAAAAATGGAGTCCTGGTGTGGCATTGTGGGCTAATGGGTCAGACTGCAAAGTGGTTTGAACTGCAAAGTTGGTGGTTCAAACTCACCAGCTTCTCCTTAAAAACCTTATACAGGGTCATTATGGGTTGAATTTGTCTTGATGGCACTTAACAACAACAACAACAACAATTAGACTAAGACAAATGCAGTATTGAGAGAACTTGTCTGTAGCCAGTCAATGATCACAGAGACATGTTGGAACACATTTTGTGATTTTAAATGCATTGGTGAACAGGAATGCTAATAGCAATACTTCTTAACTTACTCTCATATGTGAGTTCTGTACTTTTTTGCTTTCAAGCATCCACGAGAGGTCTAGGAACATATCCCCCATAGATAAAAAGGTACTACTGTACAGTATGGAGTTCCGTTGTGGTGCTGTGGGTTAATGTGCCAGATTGCAAAGCTGTTTGAACGGCAAGATGATGGTTCATGCTCACTAGCTGCTCCTTGGAAACCTTATACAGGGTCGCTATGGGTCGGAACCAACTGGATGGAACTTAACAACAACAAGAACTGTATAGTATATTCAAAGCACTTGAAGCTCCAATGGAAATATGAGCTTCCATGCTTTTTTACTTATCTCTGTTCTCTGTTGTAGTGGGCTAACTACACATGAGCTGCAGTGACTCTCTTGTTTACTCAGTCTTGTAGTCTCTACTAGAACTAGGGCGAGTGATTATCCTTTGTACAATTCCCTTAGCAGTATATACACCCTTTGATTGGTCTCACTCAGATAACTAGAAAAATCCAGAAAGGTAAACTGGGGAAAAAAGTGTTTGTGCATTCCAGATCTATTACTGTTACACTCCTTAGTGTGATTAGTGGACTCCTGGTGTGGCGCTGTAGTAACAGCACTGGACTGCAAACCATAATATCGGTGGTTTAAACTCATCAGCTGCTCTGTGGAAGCCCTTTACAGTGTCGCTATGAGTTAGAACCGACTCGATGGCACTTAACAATAGTGGAATTAGCAGGATAGTGAATCACTATAACTCCATAAAGAGCCCTGGTGGCATAGTGGTTACCTGTTTCTGTCCATGTATCCACCTGCAGAACACTGCTGTTCCAAGGTTGTGTATCTATCACTATTTACCACTATATCCCCTTTAGCACTTGTATTCCTCCCTATGGGGTCTTGGTATGGCGCTGTGGGTTAATGTGCCAGAGTGCAAAGCCATTTGAACTGCAAAGTCGGTGGTTCAAGCTCACCAGCTGCTCCTCGGAAACCCTATACAGGGTCGCTATGGGTCGGAACTGACTCGCTGGCACTTAACAACAACAACATTCCTCCCTATCTCTTGACTTGTCTTCATCATTCTTCTGCCAATCTCCCTCTTCTTATAGCATACAGGGTAATGAGAAAAGTGAATTTGTTATTTTAAAAAAATAAAAGAACATTTGGAATGGACTAAATATACGTTGTTGTTGATAGTTGCCCCTCAACTCATGGCAATGCCCAGTCCTGCTCTATTTCTTGATCAGTTGTGGTCTAGACACTTATGAACTGGAAGGTTGTGATCCATAGAATTTTCATTGGCTTATTTTTGCAATTATATCACCAGGTCTTTCTTCTGAGTCTATTTTACTTTGCTAACTCCACTGAAACCTGTTCAGTCTCATAGCAACATGAAAATTGACACTGACAGATAAATGGGGGCTGGACGTGATGAGATATATTGACCGGGAATCAAACCTCGGTCTCCCTTATGAAAGGCAAGAATTCTACCTTTGAGTCACCAGTGATTCTTCAGTAAATGGTACTCAATGTACATATATTGTAAGTCAGGGAAAACGAAATTATTTGAGCATGTAGTCTAAAACTAAGAAATTTGTTTTTTACTTTTGTTTCAACTCATGGTTTAGGGTAATGACAAATGTAAGATCAAGTTCCCAGTTGGAATTATGCAAGGCTAAAATAATCCATGCAAGTGATGTCATTGTAGGCTGGCATGAATCAAAGAAACAGCATTTTGTGGGATTTCTTGTGACGTTATGTTGCTGATTCAAAGACAAACCTGATTAGAAATTAAATTTTTTTTAGCCAACATGTTGACTCAGCTAACAAGGCTCAGATGAAAAATTGTACAGCTCTTAGAATCTGTATGTAGGCTGATTTCGGACTTCTTCCATCAGGTCACAAATAGCAACCTTGAGACCCATTAGATAAAACACCCAATTCTCCCCACTGAGAAGCCATTCAGTTTTAACCTATAATCCTCAGGGAAATGAGTATAAGGACCTTGGCTAATTCCCAGGGGAGCTATGGTCCAGGTCACACACATAATATACGTAATTCTGCGTAATTAGAGTCGCTTACTAAAGAGCCCCTAAACCCCTGATAATATAAAGATTAAATTCCCTTGTAATCTTTTAGAAAAAGTCTTGACCATAGAACATAGGAAATATTAAGACAAAGGGAGGTTTAGCAAAGTCTACTTTACTTAGCTTTTGTCCCTTTTACCCTTTAAGTCCTTTTGGAATCACTCTCTGAATTATCTTCTTGCAAGTGTTTACCCTAGAATGTACATAGATTTCTTCCACTAGAAAAAGCCTTTTGTTCATTTCCTTTAATTGTATAGTTCAGCTCACTTGGAGCCTTTTCTCTTGTTCGTACAGAATTCAATCCACTTTATAGGTTTTGTTTTCCTTTGAAAGAAGATGAACTGGACAGAATGTCTCTAACTCCTCTTTCTTTTTTTTCATCAACTGGAAGTGGGCTCAAGGCTCAGGAAGCCCACGCGCTAGCCTGTCAGCTCTGACACGTACGGTCTTCTCAAGGGCCACAGGGCAGTAGATTCCCAGTGTGGCCTCACCTGACAGGCCCACCTAGCCCTCAGTTTCTGCAGGCTTTCTCTCCCATAGTTGGACTTGGTGTGAGATAGGGATTCTTGAAAGGATTTTAAGTATAGTTGTGCTGTACTTATCCTTCGTTTCTTATTTCCTTTTCCTTTTAATGAGGGATTTTCAGAGACACAAAACCTGTCTTTAAAAATCTGTTTGACTGAACGAATTACCCCAACTAGTTTTCAGATGTGATTTGCTTCTCAATCAAGAAATGTATTAGTTTGACTAATATGAATGGTAGATAGGGCCAGAACCATTTTCCTCTAGGAAATTCTTCTTCTCAGAGCATGAGGGCTACATCTAGATCTTGTCCCAGACAGTTCACTGGAACTCCAGGTGTCAGAAAAGAAAGTCTAATATGGCATTTAAAATCTCTTTTGCTCCCACTAGCATCTTGAAGCTATTTCTATTGTTCCTGTTGTGAAAACAAATGAGCCACATCCCAGAAATTGATTTGTATGCTTTAAATACATAGATTAATGGTCAGGATATTATTGCTAATCAGGAAAGGGAGTGGAAAGGAACACGCAGAGGAACCTCAAAGGAAAGGAAAAGACAGTATCTTTTGTCTTTTGTTCCGAGATGGAAATAAACTGTCTCCAGTTCTGATAAGTCTCCTTTTGATCTTCCTTTCGGAACAAGTAGAGATAAACAACTGACTGTTTTCCATTTGCTTCTGAAATTCAAAGTGAAGTCCACACCAAACCAATTATCAATGGACATTATTTCTGTCAGACAGTCACATCAGTGATCTTGTTATTATATCTATCTGCTTTGCTAAAGTCTGAAATTCCCCCACAGCAGTCAGGAAATGAACTAGATGATTAGAGTTCTGTTTTTCCTGGTGGTGACCCCCGTGGTTATGACGGTTTGATAGAAGAGTCAAATTTATTATCTTAATGTTAAGAGGAGAATATACGCCTCTCTGCCTTGTAGAAAAGGTCGTGGGTATAGGAAATGGGATATAGAATTTTCTGTGAAGTTTATTCTTAGTTCAGAAACACCACATAAGCATATATCTTCATCCTCACCATGTTATAGTGGATAAGAAGGAAATGAGATGCTTAGTACTTGGAAAACTAGGGGCTTTACTATCAGATCAAGGTTAGAACCTATTCAACACTATTCATTTTTATGTTTTTATTGACTTGTGTTTTCTCACCGATTAGTCAGCTATGGCCAATGGGAAATACTATTTTTAGAATGTTTGATTTTTAACATGTCAGGGTTTTCTAGAAAGAAACAGTAAGATATAACACTTGTGCCTCCCTTTAGAATTTGGTCTAAATCACAGTTTTTTAACCTGTTGGTTTTATTACCTTTTATCAAATTCTCAAAGGGATTAAGAACACAGAGGAATATTTCATTACTTAGATCCCTTAAGCTCTAAAATTCTATGATTTATAAAACAAAGTTGATTTCAAAATTATCTAGAACAATCATTTAAAATTTTGTTTATTATTAGAACATACTACACTAGAGAAAGTTATGGATGTATACTGAAAAATTTTAAGAAATATAATGTATTATGATTGGTGCATTTCTACATGTCATTTAATATTTGAGGAGTCAAACAGTTCTTATATGAGGTGGTGGTAAGCCGTTGATCAGTACTGACTCATAACGGCCCTGTACAGGGTTTCCAAGGCTGTAAATCTTTACTGGGGCAGAAAGCCTCATCTTTCTCCCACAAGACAGCTGGTAGTTTCGAACTGCTGACCTTGAGGTTAGCAGCCCGACTCTTAACCACTATGCTACCAGAACTCCTTTCTTATATGAGGAGTACACAATACAATGCCTCTTTTAAAAGTCTCTCACAGTCAATCAGAAGAAAATTTATTGAACTGTTTTTATAGTTATTGGAAATTCAAACAAGTCTGATTAGTTGAAAGTAAGATAAAAAAATGCATTATTGATCCTGGGCAAACACTTTCAGATGTTTCTGTACAGAACAGAATATGTGCATTAACTATTTTGCAGACATCAAATGCCAGAGGATGAAAAATCATGTCTTTTGAGAAAATATATTGGTGAGATGTACAAAAGATGTGGTCTCAATCATGGGCTTTTAACCTGGGGCTTTTAACTTACAGGTCTAGCTTTTTGTACCTTGTTCCACATTATGATCCATTAGTAAACTATTTTATGGCTTAGGGCATAAAGACATAAAGCTTATCATATGTATTGAGTATTATTCATTTCAATTTCATTTAGTGGTTATTAGAACACGCTATGGGGAGTCATCTCAGAAGCAATTAATGGAGGGGGAATGTGGTAGGCTAAAATATGGACCCCCCCAAAAAATGATAATCAAGTCCTAATTTCTGAAACCTGTGAATTCCACCATATCCAAAAGGGCTTCAATAAGTTCATAGAAAAATTTCATTATCGTTTAATTCCATTCTTCCATGAGTTGGAGTCAGCTCAAGAACATCTGCCTATCTGCCGCTATCAGATAGGTAAATGCCATTGAGTCCATTCTATCTCATAGAGACCCTGTATAGGGTTCCTCAGGAATGGCTGATGGGGTTGAACTGCCAACTTTGTGGTTAGCAGTCAAGTGCTTATCCTACCGTACCATACCAGGATTCCATCACTATCAGTTAATCCAGGATAATCTCTCCTTTTCAAGATTCTAAACAGAATCACCTCCGCAAAGTCTTTTCTGTAAAGAAGGGGGCCACTAGACTCCAACTCACGGAAATCTCATGCACACCAGAATTAAACGTGGCTTGGTTCTATGTCGTCCTCATGACAGCCTTCAAGTTTAAGTCCAGCAATGTGGCTATTGTGCTAGTCCATCTTGTTGAGGGTCTCCCTCATCCTCACTGGCCTTCTAATTCACCAAACATGGATTTTCCTGATGACATGTCCAAAGCTAGCAAGCCGAACAATGTTCTATTGTGACCCATAATGTTTTCATTAGCTAATTTTCAGAACCAGATCACGAGGCATTTCTTCCTAGTCTGGAATTTTCACTGAAACCTATCCACTTGTAGGTATTTGAAATACCAGTAGCATAGCTTCTAGCATCACAGCAACAGGTAAACCACCATTGTAAAGCAAACTGATAAATGAGTGGTGGTGGATTATCTGAATGACCCCAAATGCAAACACATGTATCTACAAAAGAGAGAGGCAGAGGCCCCTATGGCTTAACTTTTGGCTTATGATAGGACTGTAAGGTGAACAATAACCCAGGGAAACATGCACTCCTTAGGACAATCAACTATAAGAGGTCAAAAGGCAGTATTTGCCCAAGGTTAAAGTTCAGAAGACATGACGAGATAGGAAAGAAGTATGAAGGGAAATGGGAAACACAAGAGGAAGCGAGAAGAGTGTTGTTATGCTATGAGGGTTGCAATCAAAGTCACAAAACAAAATGTTTATGAATCGTCGAATGAAAAGCCAATTTTCTTTGTAAATTTTTACCTAACTCACAATTTAAAAAAGAGAGCGAGAAGGAGAAAGAGAAGCAGAGGGGGATTTGACATGGAAGAAGAGGCAAAGACAATGTGAACATGGAGACAGAGATCAGAACGATGTGTCCAGAAACCATGGAATACAGACCACCACCAGAATCTGGATGAGGTGAAGAAGGGATTCTCGCTGAGAGCCCTCAGCTCCAGCCCAGTGGTACTGACTTTAAATTTCTAACCTCTAGAACTGTTAAGAGAATAAATTTCTGTAGTTTTAAACCACCCAGTTTGTGATAATGTGCTATAACAGGTACAGGAAACTATACAGGAGGCAGTAACCTGCCAAGCCTATCAAAGATCTGGAAATCCTGCAGTGGTGAAAGAAAGAAAAGCATAGAGCCATCCTCCATTATCCTGGAGGACCAATTACCAGTTTGGGATGGGGACAAGAGAGGAATAAGGGGTTACTCACTATGGGTCAGAAGCACCTCAACAACAACAACAAAAACACTGTCTTTTGGTAAAATGCTAAGGGCTTTTGGAGCCCTTGTGACACTGTAGGATAAGCACAGGATTACTAATCACAGTGTCAGCAGTTCAAACCCACCAGTGCCCCACGGGAGAAAGATGAGGCTTTCTGTTCCTGTAAAGATTTACAACCTCAGAAACCCAGTAAAGGGTCACTGTAAGTTGAAATTGACTTGATGGTAGTAAGTTTGCTTCTTTTGGCAGTGAAAAGTTCAGGAATGGAGCACTTTAAGTCATTTAAGCCACACTCATTTCATATGACTTAAAACATTTCCTAATTAATGTGAGGAGTCCTGGTGTGGCACTATAGGGCAAGCACTGGATTGGTAACTGCAAGGTCGGCAGTTTAAACCCAGCAACTGCTCTTCAGAAACCCTATACAGCGTCACTATGATTCAGAATCGTCCCAATGGCTCTTAACAGCAACAACACTAACCTAAAGGTTGGTAGTTTGAACTCACCCAGCACTATGGAACATCTGCTTCTGTAAAGATTACAGCCAAGAAAACCCTATAGAGCAGTTCTATTCTGCACATGGTTACTATGAGCTGGAATTAATTTGACAACTACAGGTTTGATTTTTGTTTGCTTGCTTTTAGCTAATCTTATGGAAGTAGATCACCAGATCTTTCTTTCATGACTCCATGGGTTGATCTGAACCATCAATGTAGCTGAGCACCCACGGTGTCACCCATGGACCTTAATAGGGTTACCAATCAAGGTCTTGCAAAGGGTACAGGTAGGCTAATTTGACAAAATTCAAATCCCTTGAGGGAAGGTAGTGTTTTCAAGCAGAAGATGCTTCAGGTAAAGGTCTGTTTTGGATGTTTTGGGTCTAAAGAAAATTCCAATTGAATCCTATTGCTGCAGATCCAAGCATGCTTGTCCTTGGACAAACAGGCTTACTTCCCAAGGTAGCACAGAGCTCAGGATTAGTTGATAGGCTTAGAACTAACTCTAAGAAGAGTCTACACATGGAAGTCTACACATGGTCACCCCCATAAAAAGTTGATCATAAAAACAACCCCAAAGAATAATGATATGGTGTCATTCTTTGTGAAAAAAGAATTTATTATAGAGAACACCTTAGGGTTGCTGTTCTTAGAACTAATTCATAGAATCTGGGGAATTAAAAGGGTAATTATTTTAAAAGTTAAGTTCTTAGGCTTGTATTGGTACTTACGCAAATATTTCAGTAATATATTCTCACCCTTACTATCATAGCGCCCTGAAAAGTACGACCAGCAGGATCCTACACACCAGTCTCTGCTAGGAAAACTCTGAAAAGAGAAACCACGGAAAAGAGAAACCTAGTGTGCTCCAGGAGAATGCTGAGGTTTGAACACGTTCTGCTCATTTATGCCTCACATTTAAACCTTTCCTATGAGACATGTAGCACAGTATTTTAGTGGGTGTTGTAGGATTAGATGAAGCCGTACACATAAGGAATTTAGAGCAGTGTTTTAAATTGCACATAGCAACCCCTCAACAAGAGTCAGCCATTATTAGACTTCATTTTACATAATGGTGCATTACATTACATTACAGAATTTAGACACAGGTTGACTTTACAGATGGGACCAACTCACACAACTAGGAAGCAACAAAGTAGTGATTTGAACTTCCTAGACTTTAGTTAGTCAGGAGTGTGTATGATTTTAAGCAAACTTTTGATAGAGAGCTGTCCTGTTGCTCTGTTTCAAATATCAGAAAAAGTAGAAATTCATACGTGACCAGGAACACATGACTGGAATAAATTATAAGTAGATCTAACAGGAACTCACTAAGTGCCATTTCAAAAGACACAGGAACCCGCTCTCAGAATCTTCCAGAACCTTCAAGATTCATTTAAACAACCTTTGGTTTATTCCTGTCTGTGTTCCTGGTCTCTTGTTAATTTCTGCTTTTCTCTAATGTTTTCAAAGTATTGCTTCTCTCATTTCAGGCTCTCACTAGGAAACACGTAAAGTTGTTGTTTTGGTTGTTAAGTGCCATCTAGTCAGTTCTGACTCATAATGACCGTGTATAGGGTTTCCAAGAAGGAGCTGGTGGGTTTGAACTGCTGACCTTGTCATTCACAGTCCAGTGTTGATCCTACAGCACCACACCATGAGTTCACATAAAATGTTTTCTTTTCTCTCCATGTTTAATGGTAATTAATTGTGCATTTCTTTCCAGCAGTTATGACGATCCCTGTGAAGTGTCTTGAATTCTGAGTTTTTCAAATTAAATATTTCTGAAAGGGGTTTTCTGGAATTTTCTTGCCTACACTGACGTGACTAACATTTGAGCCCTATATTTAAAGATCCCTGTCAGAGTTTTAGCTTCTTGCAAACATATGAAGGAAAGCCTCCTTCTAAGTCATTCCAATTCTCCTCACAGTTCATGTGGGTTGGGAAGTTTAGCTCTCCTTATATTTTCCTCTTTCAGACTAATCTCACTTAATTTTTAAGAAAGTTAATGTTACTCAGCTTTTAGTGCTTCTAAAGAAACCAAATAGTGTTTCTTTTTTTTTCTCCCTTTTTTTCCCAGCTACTGGATTAAGGATACTATTATTTAGTTTCTTAAACTTTAAGCATATATGAAACTATGATACTATTTTGGAAAGATGAGAATTAGAATACATTTCGTTAATTTAGCCGACTCATATCTCTACCAAATATGAAACTACAAATAAAGTCCACTATTCTTACCTTGAACATTGCAGATAGCTGTTTAAGCACCCATCTTCAATTTTTATCCATCCACTCCCATTATCATTTCCTTCTTTTCTTTTTTAAATACTGTGGTGTCTTGAACTTACATGATATGGTTTTTCTATCCAAAGTCTTCTTAATTCCTACTAAGTGATTGGGTGGGACGATGAAAATAAGGTATATCAGAACTCTAAGGCTGGGGTTGGTTAGTTTTACCCTCCAGGTAAGTTTAAAAGGAGCCATCTAGGAAACAGGAACAGATGATTCTAGGACCATTAAGAAGGAAGAGTATATGAGATCCCTATTTAGGAAACCAGCCACAGCAGAGGCAACAGAAGAGGCAGTGGCATGGAGAGACAGAGCAGCTGCCGGCTATAGGCCCATGGACTGAGTAAAGCTGAGTGCCTACAAGTAGATTGGCTTGAAGAATGTGCCCTTTGGACATTCACAGACTGGCTATAACAGCTTTGTAACACTTGAGTGAGGAGGGCAGAGGCTAAGGGACCACATGGCTGAGAGGCTGAAGAGTGAGGCCTTGCTTGCAATAAGGCAGATAAGAGGTGTTCCTTACTAGAGAACTGTTGCATCCTGAGTTGGTTTTGATCCTGAATTGTATGGTGTTCATTGCCCTAATAACCCCCATAATCATGAGTATTGTTAGGAGTTCTGTGTAGCTATTGCAAAGGGTCATTGAACCCAGATGTGAAGCAGAGAGTGCTGTGTGAGGAATGGTTGGTGTCAGACTAGGGCAAAGAAGGTTGTAGGGAGGAATCATGTCTGACTTCCACTTCATAGGAATTGATCTTGGCTGATTTTGAGTCTGAGTCTCTTTCCTCCTTGTGAAGCCAGGGGAAATCAGATATGGTCCCAATTTGGTTTTTGCAAACATACATTTTAGAAATCAATGTACTTTTGAAATAATCATAGACTTACAAGAAATTGCAAAAACAGTACAGCAGGGTCCCATGATCTCAACACTCAGATTCTCCCAGTGTGACACCTTACAGAATTATGAATAGGGTATCATCAAGTGTGACATATAACTAGTCTAGTGCATTATCAAAACCAAGAGATTGACTGGCATAGAATAATCCACTAGACTAGAGACTTGGATCATACTTCCTTCACCAGGTTTTGCATGTAGTAGTTTAAATTTTTATTTAGGGTATGTCTTTGTGGATAATCTGATGCCATTTTGTCACATGGATAGAGTCCTATAACCACCATCCCAGTGAAGATAGAGAATTGCTCTGTCACCATAGAAACTCTCTTACACTGCTCTTCTGCCGTCATGTCTCCCTACCTCCCCATCCTAACAACCTCTATCTGTTCCTCTATACCTTTGTCATTTACAGAATATTCTCTGTGGAGTACAATAGCGAACGCTTCTTTCCTAGGATAAGTGGGTGGGGGTGGGGGGACGCAGTAAACTTATGTACTTTTCAGACTTGTTTCTCTAAACATTAAACTTAATAGGATCTTATTTTGTTTAAGCATATTTTCAGATTCATGCTTTTCTGGATACATGTTTTCTTATATTATTTCCTAAAAATAAAATTATATTATAATTAGGTCAGGACATGATTTGGTTTGACTTCTAAAATAAAGTTTTAACATGATTTTCATTTGTTTTCCATTTCCTCTAGAAGAAAATAAAATGAAACAAGTAGTTTTAAATTGCTGAGAGAGGATTAAAAATTGCCTACATATAGGACTTTCTTGCTTATTGACAAGATGTTTGTGTTGGGCAGATTACTGCCTCCTAAACCCATGTCCATGTCTTAACCCCAGGAAATAGTAAAAGTGTTAGATTAGATGGTTATTGTTGTTAGATGCAGTTGAGTCAGTTCTGACCCATAGTGATTCTGTGCACAACAGAATGAAACACTGTCTGGTTCTGTGCGATCCCACAATCCTTGTTATACTAGATGGTTGTTAGGTTAAATGGGAATGGGGAATTATGGTTGTAGATAGAATTAAGATTGCTAATTGGTTCACCATAAGACAGGAAAGTTACCTGAATTATCAGGTAGGCCCAACGCAATTATAAATAATAATAATAATAATTTAAAAAAAAACAAAAACAGTTGCTGTTGAGTTGATTTCATTTGTGCAGAATGGAATTATACCCCATAGTGTTTTCAAGGTGTCACTCTTAGAAGCAGAATACCAGGAACATGGATGGGTTTGAATCACTAACTTTTGGAAGTAGTCAAGTATTAAACCATTTGTACCACCCATATGGGAGCTAATATATCACAGGGATCCTTAAATGTGAAAGAGGCAGGCATAAGATGAGGTTAGAGCTATGCAATGTGAGAAAAACTCAACCCATATAGCTGCCTTTGAAGTTGGAGGCGTGAGACCAGCAACTAAGGTGTGTGGGTGGTCTCTAGAAGCTGAAAGAACATGAAAACTAATTTTCCTCTAGTCTTTGAGAAGGAACACAGCTCTGCTGAAATATTGATTCTGGTCCAATGGGACTCATTTCAGACTTCTGCTCTTCAGATCAATCAGATAATAAGTTTGCATTGTTTTAAGCCATTAAGTCATAGTAAAATTTTACAGCAGCCACAGAAAAGCCTTTCAATATTTGAACTCTAAAACAATTAGAGAAGACATTTTGTTGAAATACTTCTACATGATCTTTAAGAAAAAGACAATTCTGCCTTTCTAAGATGATTATGCATTTACAGGAAGATCTGATAGAAAGTGGATCTCCTATTTTAAAACTAAATTTTTTATATCAGAAGAAGGAACTTACTTAGAAGAGAGGTTTTATTGGGAATTATACTTTCAAAAATTTAAATATTTTTATCATTATCCTTCCTTTGAACAAACAATAAAGACTGAAGAGCAAAAGAAAATCCAATTGTTAGTAAGTCCTGGCAAATGCAAACTGAAACTTATATCCATGCTATTTTTATTAAGAATTTATCCACATTGTAAATTTAGTTCAAGCACATCATCTATTAACAATTTTTTATTAAGTACCTGTGGTTACGGGTTGCGAACCTCAAAGTCAGCAGTTTGAAACTACCAGCTGTTCCATGGAAGAAAGATGAGGCTTTCTGCTCCCGTATAGATTTCCAGCCTCGGAAACCCTGCTCAGGGTCACTATGGGTTGGAACCAACTCCATGGCACATAACCAACCAACCAATTAACAATATGTTTGGCTTATGAGAAATATAAAGAAACTTCTTCGGGCATTTACAATTCTGTTTTCAAAGGTGAGATTCATATGTGGAACAATCAATAACTGATTGTCTCAACAGTATCTTTATTTAATTTCTGATAGATCGTAGTGTCTAGTTATGGTGGCGTGATCTGTGAAGGCAGGGATATCAGTGAAGGCTTCATAAAGACAGAGGGATGTGAGAGGGACCCTGGGGGATCAATAGAATTCAGGTGAGGGCAGATAGAGCACAAACAGCAGCAGGAGCAACAACACTTGAAGAAATTCTTCACACCATGCACTATTCTAACAACCTTACATTAGATTATTTAATTTTAGTATGACAGTATAAAATAGATGTTATAATTGTTCCTATTTGACAAATGAGAGAACAGAGGCCCAGAGACAGAGACTTTAGAGATAATTAAAATTAATCAGGGTTGAGGAAATCCTTAGAATTTACATGACACTAAGATAGTTTCGGATTCATAGTATTGCATTGTAGGATCAACACTGGACTGTGAGCCACAGGTGGCAGTTCAAAGCTACCAACTGCTCCTCGGGTAGCCCTGTACAGGGTCTCTGAGTCTGAACTGACTTGACTGAACTTAACAGTAAGATGGCCTCAACCAAAGCAGCTAATTGCTTAACTCAGGAAGTGTTGGTGGGGTGCTGTAGGATAAGCACTGGATTGCTAACTACAAAGTCGGAGGTTCAAACCCACTAGTCACACTTTGGAAAGCTGATGCAGGGTTGTTATGAGTCAGAACTGATGTGACAATACTTAACAACAATGACCATTTCTTGCTGATTGGTCACAGATCCTTTGAATGTCTCCCAGATTATCACAGAACCTCCACTAGTCTTGTCTGGCATCTGTCAGCAACCACGTCTGAGCATGCAATCAAGAAAGGTTTGACTCAGAACCGATTGTGAGGGTTGGAAAT
>NW_006408529.1:31553771-31575406 GCF_000296735.1 Chrysochloris asiatica | reverse complement strand
TGTTCATTGGCTGAGGGTGGCAATACCTAGGAACAAGAGACAGTATTTGAAAGTGGATTGGTTGTTCATCATGGAGAACAGAAGAGTGTTGGAGTCTGGGACAGTGGCCAGTAACAACTGACCTTTCCTCAGATCTTTCGGCATTTTGCATGTTTACAACCAGTGCTCCAATAAGATGGCTCTCTGTTGGATATAATTGTTGTTAAGTGTTTGTTGAGTCTGTTCTGACCCATAGTGATCCTGTACAGCAGAGGTGGGGAACGTTCAGCCCACAGGCCGTATAAATCTGCAAAATTATTTGGTCTGGCCCTGCCAAAGCAACTGCAGGTGGGACTTGAAATTCATTAAATCTAGGAGTATTTTTCCTAGCAACATAAATTTACATTAAATGGTATTATAAATACCCAAATGGCCCTTGGCAGAAAATGGGTTCCCCACCCCTGCTATGTAGGGTTTCCAAGGAGCGGCTGGTGAGTTTGCACGGGCGATGTTGAGGTTCAAACCGACCTTGCCAAGACTCCAATTATATATGCATATAAATAATTGTATGTATAATTGTATATGTATATAAACTGTGCTAATATGTCCTCCACAATAAATACTTGGCCTTGTTATTGGATTTATTTCTCTTTAAAGGTAGAGTTTAGATAAAACTACATCTAAATAGAATCTTTTTTGAACCAGTGAATTGGGCTTTTTCAGAACAATTGTTTCCAGTAAGAAGGACACATGTCTCTTATAAAAGTAGGCCAGATATGGGCAATGGGGATGGTTGAGTCAGGGCAAGTAAGACCCTGAAATGTTAATCAAGGTCCACATATAGTAGGTACAGGCCAAACATAATTATGTCAAGATAACATATCTTGTGCATAGGGTGATGGGTGGTATGCCATGGAGTTGGTTCCAATTCATAGCAACCCATATGCAGATAAATTTTCCAAGGCTGTAAATCTTTAGGGGAGCAGAAAGCCTCCTCTTTCTCCTGCGGAATCAAAGATAGTTTTGAACTGTTGACCTTGTGATTAGCAGCCCGACTTGCAACCACTACACTACTAGAACTCCTTAATATATCTTGTTGTTGTTAGGTGCCATCGAGTTGGTACTGACTCATACTGACTTTATGCACAGCAGAACGAAACACTGCCCAATCCTGGGCCAACCTCACTACCATTGCCACACTTATTAAGTTCATTGATGTGGCCACTTGGCCAATCCATCTTATTGGGGTCTCCTTCTTTTTCTCTGACCCTCCACCTTACCAAACATGATATCCTTCTCCAGTGACTGGTCCCTCCCTGACAACATGTCCGAAGTATGAGAGACGAAGCCTGGCCATCCTGTCCTCCAACGAGCACTCAGAAGTTATCTATTTACTTATTGTCTACATGTCAAATAGATTTATACAAAACCACCTTAAATTTCAAAACTGAATTCCATGTCAACTACTACATTAACATTTCTATAGATACAGTGCACCCTGGTGTGTGTGCCTGCATATACTAAGTGAGTATTTAATCTTATATGCAAAGTATACATACATCGATTCGATTCCTTTGCTGTTATTTATTCAATTTTTTAATTAAGTAAAAGAACAAATTACCAAAGTGAAGCAGTCCAGGTAATTTCAAGAAGACCATGTGCATATGAGAGAGACTGAAAGAACTCAACAAAAACCTCAAATAGTAGTGCAAGAAAAATACAAGAAGTGGGGACAATGTACTGAGTATCTCAAATAAAATATTTTTAAAAACTTTTATTGAGGAAAATCTCAAACAAATATAGAAGAAAAATTATATGATGAATGTCCATAGTCGCATTATTCAGCTTCAGCATTGATCGATTCATTGTCAGTTGTGTCATTCACTTACGATTGGTGTTGCTCTGTGGGTTGTGCTGGACTACAAAGGTGTTTGCACTGGAAGGTTGGAGGTTCAAGTTCACCAGCTCCTTGGAAACCCTATACAGGGTTGCTATAGGTCAGAATCTACTTGATAATACTTAACAACAGCAACTACTACTCCTTGAGTGGCTTATTGTGACGCAAACCCCAGATAGTATATGACTTCATAGTATTTCAAGATGTATATCTAAAAGTTACAGTTATGTCTTTTGAAGATATAAATCCAATCCTACCTTACGCACTAATAATGGTTGCTGAGTCCTGGCGCTGTGGGAAGAAGCACTGGACTGCAATGTTGGTTTGAACCTCAAAATAGATGGTCCAAACTCATCAGTTAGTCCTTGAAAACCCTAACAAAGGTTGCTATGAACTAAAACCCATTCAATGGCACTTAACAACAGCAACAACAACAATATCTAACAAGTATTCAAATTTAACTGTCCCATATACTTCCTTAAGTCAATCTTCAGATTGGAATAGAATATATTCATGTAACAACAATGTATCAGGCATTGGGTCCACTAACTTTAAGGGATCTGACTAAATTTTATTTTAGAAAAAGTTTTGTTGATTTTTTGGACTGCATGAAATTTCTTAATTATTTCCTACTTTTCCTTTATAATTCTTATGCAACATCTGGATACAGTGATAGACTGATGGTCTTCTACATGTCATCTAATTTCTTTAAAAACTGAAAAATTTTAAAGCATTTAAAAAAAAAAATATATATATATATACATATATTTTGAAGTGTTGAAAGGAGAATGGTACTTTATATTCTTTATCATATCTCTTTTTGTTAGGGTTCAAAATATTCCTGTTTATTTTTCTGTGTTCTGTTTTGTAGCCTTAAGAAGTGTTTCAAACGTATTTGAATGTATAAAACAAGAGTAAATGCCCTACGTGGTGTGATGCTGCATTCTATATAAAACTGTGTGTATACATTAAAATAAAATTTTTTATTGCTTTCATAATCACAGGAACTATAGAGAATTGAAAAGCACATTTAATTTTTTTAAAAGTAGTCTCAATCAGAAAACTGAGTACACCATTTAGTGAAATTAGTGTGATAATCTCTAATCATTGTTGTTTAGTGCCATTGACTCTATTACAACTCATACAGACCCTAAATAGGGTTTCTGAGGAGCAGCGGGTGGGTTTGAACCTTTGATCTTGTGGTTCAGACTTTGCAGTCTAGTGCTTATCCTACAACACCACACCAAGACTCCAGTCGTACTTCCCTCAAATTTCTGAAGAAAAGATGTAGTAGTATTTTGAAGTTTTAGAGGATTATTGAAACACACATCACATCTCATATAAATCACTCTTTCAAATGGAATTTGAAGAAAATAATATACAGTGATAGCAAGAACTATACATGAAATTGTATTATAGTGGTTGTTGTTAGTGGTCCTTGAATTGATATGACTCAGGTTGATCCCATGTGGTAGTCTAGAGCAAAAAATGCAGTGTTTCCATTCATTTTGATATTTTATATTTCAGGTACAGTTCCAATCATTACAGCAATATGGAGAAATTTTGAAGTTCTTGAGCTGGAAATAATGTATAAACCAACACTATTTCTGGACAGAATGGAAAATGCAGAATCAGCCTAGAACGACTCCTGTTTAATATCTGTGGAATAGTTTTACCTGGTGAAATTCACCTATTCCTTCTCCAGTTTCATCCTCAATATTTCCTGGAAATTTGAATTAGTCACCAAAAATAAAATGACCCTGACAGCATGATTTGTAGTAGCCTCACACTGGAAACTACCCAAGTGTCCATAAACAGTAGAATATAAATATAAATGGAGGTGTATTAATATAATATTGTGTGGCAGCTCTGAGGATAAGCACTGGGTTGCGTGTGAGTCATAAGGTCAGCAGTTCAAGCCCACCAGAAGGTCCGAGGGAGAAAGATGAGGCTTTCTATTCCCACAAAGATTTACAGCCTTGAAAATCCTCCACAGGGTTGCTATGGGTTGAAAGCAACTAAACAGCAACAATAACGAACACAATAGAACGGTAAGAATTGACACTCCACAACTAAGTACAACCATATGGATGAATCTCATCAACATGATGTTGAGTGAGGGGAGACAGGCACAAACTAATGCATATGGTTGTATTTATAATAAAGCAAATAGGTCTGTGCTGTAGTGTTTACCTTAGGGAGGGGCTCTGGTGGTGATTGGGAGAGGACATGAGGGATTGTCTGCTGAGCTGGTAATGTTTTATTCCTTGATGTGTGCTCTGATTAAATGTGTTCAACGTTTAAAATTTATTAAGCTTATCCATGCACTTTTCTCTATGTATGTTGTTGTTATTGTTAGGTGCCATCGACTTGGCACTAACTCAGCGACCTTATGCACAGCTGAATGAAACACTGCCTGATCCTGGGCTAACCCCACTACTGTTGCCATACTTGAGCCCACTGAATCTGCCACTTGGCCAATCCATTGTGCTGGGGTCTTCCTCTTTTTCTCTGACCCTCCACCTTACCAAACAGGATATCTTTCTCCAGAAAATGGTCCATCCTGACAATATGTCCAAAGTATGAGAGATGAAGTTTGGCCATCCTGGCCTCCAAGGAGCACTTTGGCTGCATTTCTTCCAAAACGGATCTATTGGCTCTTTTGGCAGCCCATGATACTTTCAATATTCTCCAACACCATAATTCAAAACTATCAATTCTTATACGTTCTTCCTTATTCACTGTCCAGCTTTCACATGCATATGAGGTTATTGAAAATACCATGGCTTGGGTCAGGTGCACTTTAGTCCTCAAGTTGATATCTTTGCTCTTCAACACTTTAAAAAGGTCTTGTGCAGCAGATTTGCTTAATGCAATATGTCGTTTGATTTCTTGACTGCTGCTTCCATGAGTGTTGATAGTTGATCCAAGAAGAATGAATATTATACTCTAAATCTAGGTACTTAGCAAATGCAGCCTGTGCTTGCAGACATTCCTTTACTCCATTAATTCACATTTCCTATTTCCCACTTAAGCATATCCTCTCCCCAAAGCTGACCTAGTCTATCTATGTCTAGCCAAACTAATCATTCATTCCTTGTTCTACACTTTCATGGTATTTCTGCACTTATGTACAAAGTGTAACATAGTTGTTTATATATGTATCTTATCCATTAGATTATGAATCCCCTGAGAGCAGCATCCTTTTTGTATCACAGAACAGAAAGGTTTACTTATGAAATAAATGTTAGTTGGAGTCAATTTTGAAGGTCATCAATTTCTGAAGCTAGACATTGCTAAAAAATCAAATGCAAGTGTAACCTTCAGATATGTTGCATTGCATTTAAAAATAATATTTATAATAAAGCTCTAGCAAAATTCCTACCATATAAGTAAATAAGATACTCTAGCTTCCTTCTATCATTATTATGATGTTAGAAGGAAGAACATGAGTGTTTGCTTTGCTTTTTCTGGTTATGATCCTGTCTGACACTTATGAAATACACAGACTGGTGCCATGAACCAGTAATTCTGGTAAAGGATCCCCTGCTAAAATTTACATTTGCTTTAGGTGAAACCAGATTACATACTTCATTGACCCAGTCATGTAAAAAAAAATGTACGACTAACTTTTAAATGTCAGCAGCTATTATCAGAGTAGGGGAGGTAGTAGACTTTGACAAATCTGTAGACATAATGCGTAGAATGCAAATTCATTTTTTTCCATTACAGGAAATGCTTCTCAACCATTTTGTGAGTACTTATTTTGCATGTTGTCATTGTTGTTGTTACTTGCCTTTGAGTCAGTTCCAACTCTTAGCGACCCTGTATAGGGGTTCTGAGGAGTGGCTGGTGAATTTGAACAGCTCTTTAGTCAGATAAAAGATGAGTCATGTGCATTAAAGATAAGGAATTGGTCTGGAAAAGGTTTCAGCAGAATGTACTTATATTGGGCATTTTCTGGAGACTTTTGTCATTGTTCAAACAATATTAAGGAGTATTTATGTAAATATTTATCTACTAATCATTCATCCATCCATCTTTATTCTTAAATACTGATCTAGTTATTGTAAAATCCATTTAATTATCTTGGATAGAAGAAATCAAAAGAATCCTTTTAATAATCTTCAACAGATAGTTCTTTTTATTTCATCACATTCCCTTTTGTACAATCTTTCCCTGCATAATTATTTAATGATGAATAATTATTAGATGCAAGGGTATTACCCCTAACATCTGAAGGAAAACAACTTCCAGACACTTTGTTTACTTTTACAGTGGAAGCATAATTTAAACAGAATTTGACAACTCTTCCTCAAATATGCATATTTGTTTTTCCAAATATGCACTAATGAGCCTGCCCTTTCAATTGTTCTTTAACATAATTAGACTGTAAAAGATTATGACACTTTCAGAATTCAAATAGAAATGCCTTTGATTGTCAATGTTTTCCTTTTTGTAGCCATAGCATGCATTCTATAGTAGAGGTCTTCAGGAATTTCCAATAGGGTATAAAGCGAGACTTATTATTTAAACTCCTGGGGTTTCCTTTTAAAATGGTAAAGGCCTCCACCCTACAGAATTGTCATTAGACCAAGGGCCTTGGCACCTTGGAGATGCTCAGTAAAGGTTAACTATTATGATTATGAACCCCAAAGTAAGTAGCTTTAGGAGTCATGGTATAATAGAACATGAGTAGAAAGAACACAATTTTGGTAATAACTTTTACTGGAGTAGTATCAGATTGGATTTATGGGGCTTCTAAAGTGACTGTTGTAGAACTGATCACTAAATCAATTTAATTATATATAAACACCTGCTATGATTTCTTTTTGCCATCATCTGTCAGTCTGTCAGACTGTGATTCTTGTGTGTTGCTATGACACTGGGAGCTAAGCTGCTCTATTTCAAATAGGAGCAGGACCACCCATCACGGAGAATAGGTTTCAGTGGAGATTCAAAGTAAGAGATATTAGGAAGAAAGTCCTTGTGATCTACTTCCAATAATTAGCCAGTGAACACCCTATAAATCACAGCAGAGTATTATCTGATATAGTGCTGGAAAATGAGCCCCTTAGGTTGGAAAAGACTCAAAATGCACAGTGGCAGCACCAATGAACTTGACCATGAAGATGGTAAAATGCTTTATTCTGTAGTATATAGGGTCACAATGAGTCAGAGTTGATTTGATGGCAACTAGCAGCAACAGTGGGGTCCTGGCACGGTGCTGTAGGGCATGCACTAGACAGCTAACCTCAAGGTCAGCAGTTCAAACACACCAGTAGTTCCTCAGAAAGCCTATACAGGGTCACGATGAGTCTGAATTGACTTGACAGCATTTGAAAACAACAACAGTAATAACATAGTTTTTTATTAATTGTAAACCTCATCCCAGTCCTTAATAGGTCAACCTTGCCCTATGCTGACCAATTTCACAGTAAGAATCCTATTAAAATCAAAACAACTGCATGAGATGAATTTTCTAAAAACCAAACATCTGCCTTTAAACATGAAAAATGTTGAATCTTCCCCCAAGGATAAATCTAAACTCTTACTATTAGACATCCAATGCAGATATGAAGTAAGTTTTATTTTCTCATTTGAAATTTCTACTTTCATTCATTGAGTCCACAATTTAGCTCCTGATATATAATGTTCTTTGCTTGCTTTTGAGACACACATTTGCTTTCAAATTTACTAGTAATAAGGTCCCATTTCTGGTATGGGATTTCGTAGTGTTGCACATAATTTATGGCAACAACATGAAAATTTAAAAGGTAAGATATAAATCAAAATCAAATTTCATGAGAAGAGGAACAGAGAGTGAACTACTACAGTAGAAACACTTCATTACGTTGATTGACGCTAAACTCATTTATGCATTGATCTAAATACAAACAACAACAAAAATGAGTTTAACATCAACCTAGTGAAGTGGTTTCTACGGTAGTATTTCACTCTCTATCCTGGTGTGTGCTATAGGATAAGCATTGGACTGCTAACTTCAAGGTCGGCAGTTCTAACACACCAACTGCTCCTAGGAAACCCTGTTGTTGTTACAAGTCAGAATCAACTCAAAAACACTTAACAACAGGTATAAACTAACAAACCCTAGATCCCAACCCCTTAAACCTACTTAAGAAATCCTGCAGTCTCACCTCTATCTTCTGAATCAACTTACTTTCACATTCTTCAAAATCCTTTTCATCAGCATAAAAACACTCTTCTTGCTCCAGCTATTTCATTCCATTTGCTTGTCCCTCTTTACTGTGAAGCATCTTGAAATACTGTGTGGGTTACACTCAATGCTTCTATTCTCCCTAGGAGCCTCTCCAATTGAGTTTTAACTTCTACCAATACACCAAAGTGCTCATTTTGCAGCTGCCACTGACTTAATCACACTCAGTGGGAAGTTCTCAAGTCCTTTGTCTGGACCTATCAGCATTACGTTAATCACATAACTTGATACTTCAGTAACTCTCTATCTTCCTTGAAAAAAAACATTTCTCCTAGATTCCAGAGCACTGCACTCTGTTAATTTTCCTTCTCCTCACTGGTCACTCCTTTTCAGTCTCTTGCTGGTTTCTACTATCTCCTAGACTTTTAATGCTGGAGCGCTCAAAGGGTCAGACCTTTGACATCTCTGATTAAACTCTCTCTCTGGTGTGGCACTACAGGATAAGCACTGGGCTGTTTAACTTAAGGCTGATGATTCAAACCTACCAACTGCTCCTCAGAAATGCTATAAAGCATCTATATGAGTTGGAACCGAGTCGGCTGCACTTAACAAAACAACTGGTTATGGTTATGTGCTGTGGAGTTGGTAGTAATATTAAATCTCCAAACTATACATATCTCTAGTCCAGACATCTATGGATTCTAGATTCAATTTCCCCATACATCTCCAGTTGGATGTCTAATAGGCGTTTACAACTTAATGATAGAGCCTATACTGAGCCCCTGATCTTCCCCTCAAAATCTGCTTATCCCTCACAGACTTCTTGATTCCAGAAAACTCCATTTAAAAAAAAACATCTTTTAGTTCCCCTTGGTTCCTCTCTGTCTCTCATGCTATCTGTCAGCAGGTCAGACTGAGTTGACCTTTAAAATATATCCAGAACTGAAGCTCTTCTTATTACCCCCACTGCTACCAATCGGATTCAAGATAACATCATATTTTATCTGGATTATTTCAAAAGCCTCCTACTTTGCTAACTTCTACTCTTATCCCTCATGATTTGATTATTGACATAGAAGTGGAAGTCAGATCCTATTAGAATGTAAGTCAGATAATATCACTTCTCTGCTAACCTCACAGTATCTCACTCACAGTAAAATTAAGTTCTTATAATATCTTAACAGGTCCTTCCTTCTATTGCCTCTATGATATTTTCTACCACTACGAGGAGCTCTGGTAGAATAGTGGTTATGAATCGGGCTGCGAACCTTAAGGTCAGCAGTTTAAAACCACCAGATGTTCTGTGGGAGAAAGATGAGGCTTTCTGTTCCCATAAAGATTTACAGCCTTGGAAACCCTATACAGGGTCACTATGGGTTGGAACCGACTCGACGGCACTTAACAACAACAACTTTCCTCATAAGACCTGGAGTTAGAAAACCAAAAGGGAAGAACATGCTGAGCAATTCTCAATCTGGGGGAACTGAAGAAAAAACTCAAGGCTCAACTAAGTTTTGTGAGCAAATTACTGAATGATGCAGAAAGCATCAAAAGAAGATGGAAGGAATTCACAGAGTCACTGTACCAAAAGGAAATGATCGATGCTCAGCCATTTCAAGAGGTAGCAGAGGATCAAGAGCCAATGATCCTGAAGGAAGAAGTCCAAGGTGCATTGAAGGAATTGGCAAAGAACAAGGCTCCAAGAATTGAAGGAATTTAAATTGAAATATTTCAAGAAAGTGAGGCAGCACTGGAGGCACTCACGCATCTCTGACAAGAAATTTGGAAGACAACTATCTGGCTGACTTATTGGAAAAGATCCATATTTGTGCCCATTCCAAAGAGAGGTGTCCCAACGGAATGTGGAAATCATTGGACAATCTCTTTGATATTCCATGTGAGTAAAGTTTTACTAAAGGTACTACAGAAACGGCTGCAAGCATACATTGACAGAGAACTCCCAGAGGTTCAAGACAGATTCAGAAGAGGATGTGGAATGAGGGATATAATTGCTGATGTCTGATGGATCTTGGCTGAAAGCAGAGAATACAAGAAAGATGTTTATGTGTGCTTTATTGACTACACAAAGGTTTTCTTTTATGTAGATCATGACAAGCTATGGATAACATTGTGAAGTATGAGCATTCCAGAACACTTAATTGTGCTCACGAGGAACCTGTACATAGACCAAGAGTCAGTTGTTCGAACAGAACACAGAACACCTAATGGTTGAAAGTTGGGAAAGGTGTGTGACAGTGTTGTATTCTTTCACCATACTTATTCAACCTGTATGCTGAGAAAATAATCTGAGAAGCTGGGTTATATTAAGAAAAAATGGCATCAGGATTGGAGGAAGACTCATTAACAACCTGCGATATGCAGATGACACAACCTTGCTTACTTAAAATAATGATGAAGATCAAAAAGCACAGCATTCGGTATGGATTGCATCTCAATGTATAGAAAACAAAAATCCTCACCACTGGACCAATAAACAACATTCTTATCAATGGAGAAAATATTGAAATTGTCAATGACTTCATTCTTCTTGGATCAACCATCAAAACTCATGTAAACAGCAGTCCAGAAATCAAATGACGTATTGCATTAGGCAATGAGGGACCTTTCTAAAGTGTTAAAGAGCAAAGATGTCAGTTTGAGGACTAAGGTGTGCCTGACCCAAGTCATGGTATTTTCAATAACCTCATATGCATGCAAAAGTTGGACAGTGAAAAAGGAAGACTGTAGAAGAATTAATGTATTCTAGTTATGGTGTTGGAAGAGAATAATGAAAAGTACCATGGACTGCCAAAAGAACAAATAGATCTGTGTTGGATGAAATACAGCCAGAGTGCTCCTTGGAAGCCAGATGACAAGACTTTTTCGCTCATACTTCAGGTATATTGTTAGAAGGGACCAATCACTGGAGCAGGATATCATGTTTAGTAAAGTGGAGGGACAGAATAAAAGAGGAAGACCCCCAGCGAGATGGATTTGGACAGTGGTAGCATCAATGGGCTCAAGTGTAACAATGATTGTGAGGTTGGTTCAGGACCCAGCAGTGTTTTGTTCTGTTGTGCATAGGGTCGTTATGAGTCAATACTGACTCTACGGCACCTAACAACAACAACAGTACTCTCTTCTTGCTCATTCCTGTTCCTGTGTGACATTCTTGACATTCCTTAAAAATGAACCTTGAAAAACCAGGGACCTAAAGCTTCCTTCCACTTTAAGACCTTTGCACTTAGCGTTCCCTCTGCTTGCAAAGTTCTTTCCCACCCTCACCCTTCTCAAGTTTTTGCTTAAATGTTACCTTCTCAGAGTACTGCACTAGATAAATCTGCTGCAAAAAAACCTCTTTAAAATGTTCCAGGGCAAAGATGTCTTTTTGAGGACTAACAGGAGCCTGACTCAAACTATGGTATTTTCAATAACCTTTTATGCATGTACAAGTTAGACAATGACTAAGGAAGACTGTAGAAAAAAATTGATGCATTTGAGTTATGGTGTTGGAGAAGAATCTTAAAAGTTCCAAGGACTACCAGAAAAAGAAACAAATCTGTGTTGGAAGAAGTATAGTCAGAATGATCCTTAGAAGCCTGGATGGTGAGACTTTGTCTCTCATGCTTTGGACATATTATCAGGAGGGACTAGTCCCTAGAGAAGAACATTATGCTTTGTAAAGTGGAGGCCCCACTTTGTGGGTTGGCACAATGGTAGCAGTAATGAGCTCAATCCTAATAATTGTGGGGATGGAGTAGGACTAGGCAGTGTTTCCTTCTGTTGTGCATGGGGTCACTATGAGTCAGAACTGACTGGATGGCACCTAACTCGATGGCAGATGAGTTTTTGATACAGTTTCCTGTAGTTGTTCCTGAGTGTTTTTATTGCTCCTTAGTTCCCTAACCCCAGCCTGTATAGTTCAGTTCCTTTCTGTGTTGCCACAGTCTTATATAAAAAGTACAGTTGTGCAAGTTAATAATATTTGTTTCCCCTCTCCCTCCTTTCCTTCTCCTCCTTCTTAATGGAAAATACTTGTAAAAATGGAATAGTTACTTTGGGAGTTTAGGCTGCTATATAGTTATCTGGATAATGACTTTAAGCATTTTCGTACAATAGAGGCAGTTTCAAATAACTAAACCAGCTTTTTAAATAGCTTCTCCGGTAGTAAACATTCTAACTAAAAGAAAAGGAATAATAAGCATGAAGTGAAGACTAGTAGTTACCTCTGGGAGATGGGAAGTCTATGAAGGTGTAATTTCTCAAGATGAATGGTGAGTACAAAGATTAATATTTTTATTTTTTCTATGTTAAAAATTTTCTATAATCATATGAAATGTTGCATACTAATAGTAAAAACAAAGCTCCCAAACCCCTGTTCCTCTTGACCAAATCTCTTCTTAAACAATACTTTAGAGTTGTTTCAATATATACTTATCAAAATCATTTCAGTAACATAAAAATAGCTGCACATGAAAAAGTCATTGTAAAGCATTTCATCTCTCTCTGGACAAAGTTGTTATGTAAAGGTCATTCAACAATAGAGGCTAAAATAGACTCTTCCTGTTAAGGTTATATACAGATTCATTTTGTTTGTTTGTTTTAAATCATTTGTTTTAAACTCTGTTCTTTTCAGTACCAACACCATTGGTGAATTCCAGTCAAGAAAGGAAAAGTCTACTTAACTCAAAATTCTCTAGTGTTGATGAGCAGGCCCTAACCACTAAATGTGCCTACAATTAAGTGCATTCAGATTCAAATCAGGATTGCAAGACAATAGGAAATAGAATGCTTGACCTTTTAGATTTACCACTGGGGAAGCACAGTCTGGAAAAGAGGCATGAGCAGGGTCTGGAATAGTCTGTTAGAAATGTGATATAACCATATTTGTAAGTTTATGTTTTGTAGTGTTGTTGTTTCTCATTCTTCATCTCTCATATTTCAGACATGTTATCAAGAGGGAGCAGACCCTGGAGGAAGACATCATGTTTGATAAAGTGTAGAATTAGCAGAAACAAGCAAGGCCCCCAACAAGATGAACTGGCACAGTGGCTACAGCAATGGGCTCAAGGGTAACAACAATTGTGAGGCTAGTATAGGGCTGTGTAGTGCTTCATTTTGTTGTGCATAGGGGCGGAACTGACTCAATGGCACTTTAACAACAACAACATCAACACTTAACGGAATGCATTAAAGCCAGTATTATGGATTGAACTGTATCCCCAAACCTCCCCCCCAAAAAAGTAAGTGTTGGAATCCTAACCCCTAAATCTATGGAAAGGAATCCTGATGGCTCAAACTGTTAAGTGCTCACCTGTTAATGGAAAAATTGGCATTAGAATCCACCCAGATGCTCCATGGAAGAAAGACTTGTTGATGTGATCCTATAAAGATCCTTACTGCATAGGTAACCCTAAGCGGCAGATCTATTTGTCACATGAGGTCAGTATGAGTTGTAATTGACTTCATGACACTCAACAACAGTACACCTATGGATGTAATCTAATGTAATCATCCCGCATAATGCAGTGTAATGTCATGAAATCAAGCAGTTAAAATCATGCCAGCATAGAGTAAATCCTAAACTCATCGCTTCTAAGTTCTATAAAGACCAGCACAGGGACAGAGACAGGCAAGAGCACATACTAGGGAAGAGAGATGTTTTGTGAGGTTTGACAAGAACCAAGCAATGGCTGGGAAGAAATACATACCGCCAAAACCCTGGTTTGGACTTTCAGCCTTCAGAAGTATGAGAAAAGCAGTATCTATTCTTTAAAGCCATGAGTTGTGGGATTTCTTTTACAGAAAATTCATTGCCATCAAGTTGATTCCAACTCATAGCAACCTTACAGGAGAGAGGGTTTCCAAGGCTATAATTCTTTCTGAAAACCAACTACCTCATTTTCCTCTGGTGTAATGGCTGATGGGTTCAAATGTGGATGTAGCTGTTAGCAGTCCAATGTTTAACCCTCAGCACCACCAGGGATCCTCTTTTATAAAAGCACTAGGAAATGGAGACACCTTGTTGTTAGGTGCTGTTGACTAGGCTCCAACTCACAGTGACCTTATACACAACAGAACGAAACACAGCCCGGTCCTGCGACAGTCTCACAATTGTTTTGTTTGACCCCATTGCTGTTGCCACTGTGACCTTCCTCTTTTTCCCAGACTCTCCACTTTTCCAAGCATGATGTCCTTCTTTGTGGACTGGTCCCTCCTGTCAATATGTCCAAAGAACTAGAGTTGAAGTCTCCCCATCCTCACTTATAAATAGCATTCTGGCTTTACTTCTTCCAAGACAAATTTATTTATACTTTTGGCAGTCCACAGTACTTTCAATATTCTTTGCCAAGACCATAATTCAAATGCATCAATTCATCAGCAGTCTTCCATATTTGTTTTCTAACTTTCTTATGCATATGAGATGACTGAAAATACTAAGGTCAGGCCCACCTTAGTGCTCAAACGGACATCTTTGTTCTTTAACACTTTTTTTTTTTTTTAATTGTGAATTGAGTGAAGATTAACAGACAAGATCATCAGCTTTACATTCAGCAAATTATATGCATTGTTTCATCTCAATGATTACAATCCCCTCCCTGCAACAATAGTTATCCTATTTTCTCCTTGTGCCTTCCCATTTACATTTATATTTCAAAAACAAACAAAGCAAAAATATTTGGCGTACATACACAAAACAAAAACTATATATATATTCCTTTAAATGTCCTAAGGGCATATTCTGCAAGCCAGCCTCCTGCCCACAGGCACACAGCCTTACTCAATCCACGGGCCTAGAGCCTGAAACTGCTGTCTCTCCATGCTATCATCTCTGCCCATGTCACTGTTTTTCTAGGTAGGAGCTCATGCTCTTTTACATTTGAAAGAGATTTTTTGCAGCATATTTGCCTAATGCAAAACATCTTTTGATTTCTTGAGTGTTGATTATAGATCTAGGCAAAATGAAGTCTTTGGCAACTTTAGTCTTTCCTCTATTTATCATCATGTTATTTATTGGTCCAGTTGTACAGATTTTCATGTTCTTTATACTGAGGTGCAATTCATACTGAAGACTGTAATCTTTGATATTCATCTGTAAGTATTTCAAGTCGTCTTCACTTCTAGCAAGCAAGGCTGTGTCATCTGAATATTGCAGACTATTAATGACTCTTCCTTCAACCCTGAATTCAAGTTCCTTTTCATATAATCCAGTTTCTCAGATTATTTACTAATCATGCATATTAAATAAGTATGTATTCAATATGGTGAAAGGATAGACCCATAATGCACATCTGTCCTGATTATAAATCATTTAGTGTCCCCTTGTTCTATTTGAAGGACTACCTCTTGGTTTATGTACAGGTTCTTGAAGAGCAAAAATAAGTGTTCTGGAATTCCCATTCTTTGCAATGTTATCGATAATTTTTTTATAGACCACAGAGTCTTTTAAAAGTCTTTGTGTAGTCAATAAAGCACATACTAACATCTTTCTGATATTCTCTGCTATCAGCCAAGATCCATCTGACATCAGCAATGATATACCTCATTTCACATTCTCTTCTGACTCTGACTTGAATTTCTGGCATTTCCCTGTGGATGTACTGTTGACACTGTTTTAAAATTATCTTTAGCACAATTTTACTTGTATGTGGTATTAATGATATTGTTAGATGATTTTCCCATTGCGTTGGCTCACCATTCTTCAGAATGGGCACAAAAATAGATCTCTTTCAATCAGTTAGTCAGGTACCTATCGTCCAGATTTCTTGGCATAGGTGAGTGAACGCCTCTAGTGCTCAGCATATTGAAATGAAGGTATTTTGGAGATACATAGTCAATCTGAAATATCATTTCAGTATGCAAATGTTGGAATAGTTTGCATTTTTTCTCATACAAGTTTTCAAATCTGGTGTGCATTTTTCACTTAATCCCAGCCAATATTTCATCAGCCCTATTTTAACTGTTGATTAGCTATGTGTGCTTATGCTACCATGTTGGACAGTGCAGGCCTGCGGGCTGTACATGGTGGTGTGAGTCAGAGACTGGAGTCCTCTGCTTTCCTTTCCATTGCTATCACCTACTATTGCTGAGAAGGTTTCTCTCCTCTTTGGTATCAGTGCCACAGAATAAGACCTGTCATGAGGCAGTATTCTCCCTTTCCTTGTGAAACTTATGAAACATATAATCAAATATCCTTTTCAGAGTTTGCTAAAAAAAAAAAAAAAAAAAAATGTTGTTTTTGTTGTTAAGTTTTTGGCCCATAGCAACCCTGTATAGGGTTTCTGAGAACTGCCAACCTTGAGGTTCAAACTGACTTTGCAGTCCATCACAGTACCACACCAGGACTCAAAAATGTTCAGTGCTTACAAAAACAATGAATTACATTGGCAGGATCAATCTCCTTGCCTACATTAGGGAAATACAGACATCATGAACAGCAGGCAAATGATTAATTTGGAGGTGCACAAAAAGCAAACTTAAGATGCAATAGCAACTAAGTGAAGAACCAAGATACAAAAGATCAGAAACTGGGGTTGTGGAGATGTAGGGGACAGGGTGTGAGTGGCAGTAAGCTATAGGGGAATAAAACAGGCAGGGCTGGGATGATGTCAAACGCATTCAGAACGGAAGGTGAACATCAGAAATGTGACCTCCTTCCACCTTTCACTAAGATTTACTCCTAAATAATTACTGGTTTTAGAAACTTTGGGAGTAAGATCATTGCTGAGCTGGTTGTATTTGAGGTAGGGTTTTGGGGAATCAAGTAGGGGTGGATAGAAAATAAGGTGGAAGTGTAGAAAAGGTTGATTCTATACAGTCTTCATGAGTAGGTAAAAAGGAAAGGAAATTTCAAGTGACTGGCAGTGGAAAAGGAAGGGGAATTCCTGAGGTCTCTTGGTAGCCATGTGATTTCAAAGAAGGCAAAGATAAATAAGGAATCACTTGCCTTGTTATTTAGAGCATTACTGACAGGAAGAGTAGGAGGAGAAAGTTAAAGTGTGTGCCTAGTAGGATGGGTTGAAGAGAGGGGTTTAAGTTGTCATGAGACATTTGTTCATGGGAGACTTCCAAGGGTAAACCCAGACAATGAATCAGAATGGGCCAAATCCACCCCTGTTCTCTTTAATACCGCACCACTTGATTTAGAGGACAAATCACAGTAGTGAAGGTCAAAGACTAGGATCAAAGTTCTTCCTCTACCATTGACCTTGTGTGTGACCTTGGTCAAGTCATTCTCCTCTCAGGCTTCTCTTCATCTGTAAAATAAAGATTTCAAAGCAGTGACCCCATTGGTCCTTTTTCATTAGAATTGCATATGATCCTGAGGTATTCTCCTACCCTTTCCTGTTAGAACTCTAATTCAGGAAGACTGGCATTATCATTCCTGTATATCAGAGTGAGGAGTCCTCCTATGCACTGAAGGATAAGCACTGGACCCTAAGGTCCATTTGAACTGTAAGGTTGGCAGTTTCAACTCATCATCAATTTCCCAGACACCCTATACATGGTCACTACAAGTCAAAACTGACTTGATGGCACTTAACAACAAGAAGAATATCAAAGTGGATCCAGATTTTGTGAAGCATAGGTGATGTAGGTGTCCTCTTTTAAAAACAAAGCAGACAAAAAGCACAAGATAACACTATTGTTATTGTATATGGTTTCCAAGGAGCTGCTGGTGGATTTAAACTGCTGCCCTTGAGGTTATCACTCTGGTACTTATCCTACAGTATAACACTGATACAAAATTAAGTATGAAAGTGAGTAATAGAGTAAAGAGGAAAAAAGTCACAAGGAATGACTGAAGTTTTGAAGCTGTCTTTTGGCAATTTATCAGACATGCTTACATAAAACTATTTCCTGATTCCAACCTGGTTTTTTTTTTTTTTTTAACCACAACCCCTGGAACTCTCAGGCCCATGTAAGCTAGAAACTCAAATGTGTAAACTTCATTCTCTTCTTGATAAAACTATCACTCTTATGGATTTTTTTCTTTTCATCCTTCTATCTCTTGTTCAGAAGCCCGGGTGTGGCACTGTGGGTTAATGCACTGGACTACATAAGTCCATTTGAACTGCAAGGTCGGCGGTTCAAGCTCACCATTCACTCCTCGGAAACCCTACACAGAGTCACTGTGTGTCGTAACTGACTTGATGGCACTTGACAACAATGACAACATCCACTGTTCAAGATTACATGCCTCCTGATTATTCCAATCTGATCCAAGTCTTCTCTCTCTTTAAGTTTTCCAAAGGGAAACTTTTTTTCCATTTGAACTCAAAACACACCAAAATGTATTGACTGCCATCCTTGGTCAGTGGATATATATTTCTTTGTGATGGCTCTCATATTTTTAGGAGGTAGTTTCTTTAAACTTTTCACAGACTTTAACTTTTTTTCCCTCATTGGATTCGTCCTTTGAAGACTGTCAGAGGCAACTGTTGTTTCTGAATCATAGTAACCCTGTATAGGATTTCTGAGGAGCAACTGGTGGGTTTGAACTGCTGACCGGTGGTTTAAAGTCCAGTGATTATCCTACAAGGAGTCTGTCAGGGACAATATGTTATATCAAATTGGAACTTTAGAAAATTTTCTTGAATGATTTTTTTTTTTTTTTTTTTAGTTAAAAAAGAAGAGAAAGGATGCCCATTTAGAACTATGGTGCTGGTGGTATGCAATTGCATTGGTTCTGACTCATAGCAACCGTGTATAGGGTTTCTGAGGCTGCAATCTTTCTGGAAGCCGAAAGCCTCATCTTTCTCCCAAAGAACAGCTGGTACATTTGAACTGCTAACCTTGCTGTTAGCTGCGCAACGTGTAATCCACTACACTACTGGGGTTCCTTATTTATAACTAAGGATGGTTAAAAATAAATCATTTTTTGTCGTTGTATTATTTACAAAGGGTTAAACGCCTTCAAGTCAGTTCTAACCCATAGCGACCCTATATAGGGTTTACAAGGATGAACTGCAGTTCAAATGGACTCTGCAGTGCAGCGCATTAACCCACAGCACCACACCAGGACTCCTAAATGATAATAGAATCTACTGTACTGATTGAGAGTTTGGTTCAGTATCTGCAGTGTGGCTGAAATCCCCAACTCTTTCCCACTACTTCCTACTCAGTGGGTCACAGGCATTTGTCTTTGTTTCTGTTATGGCAACCCGATCTTGATTGTTGCCTTCTGTTTTTCCACTGCTTACACCAGCAACGGAAGTTCACAAGGCTACCTTCCAAAAAAGTGTTGGCCAGAACTAAAGGAAGTCAGTGCACTGAAGGGTAAAAGGATGATTCATCCTCTTTCAGTTATTAATTCTTGGTATATCCTTCTAAAATTGCTGAAAAGAATGCCAACAAGTTGTAATTACCAAGGTGCTCCTGGGAGGTGGAAATCTGCCAGTACTCACCGTGTAACCAACAATCCATCTCAATAAGTCGTCTAAGGAAATGAGTATCTATTTTGGACACATATAGGGAATATCTGCTGTCCCTAAATATCTGCATACATGCTTAGTGAAGTCTCACAGTTGCATTCTCCCGCAGGCTTCAATGGGTTCTAACAAAGCAAGTCAGTAGAGGGTTGATGGCAGAGAATGGCCAGCACTTGGTCTTAGCAGAAGAGGAAACTTCTCAGCTGACAAGAATCTGCATTCGTTAGCCACAGAGAAATACACAATTATTCTCCCAGTAAGAAAACATACCTGGGCTCAAAATAGTTATTAAATACAATATTTTTCCAGTGAACTAAGGTCCTCGAAGGGGGACATCCATCACCATCCTCAGAAAAGTGAGAGGACTGCTTTTGTAATCAGAGCAATTCCCAAGGTCCTCATGCCAATAGCTGTGAGGAATGAGTCATTAGCTTCAGAGACATCCTTGAGAGTTGAGTGGGCAGCCGTGAATCATCCTTTGTACATATCATTACTGATTCCTTGGAATATTATATGAAAATAATACCTTGCATTTTTCCTAGCGGTATTAGACAGTCCCAGAGTATAAGCAGGCTCTGGTGAGCTGTATACCCACAACTGGATTTTCTCCAAAAATGCATGCAAATGCTGTTTGAGTCCAAGTGAACACACTTGATTTGGAAGGCTGTCACAAGCAGAGGCCGGCATATGTGGCAAAAGTGCGAGGACTTCATTTTGAGGATTAAAAAAAAGTAACAACTAATTTTTAACCCTTTCAGAGTCAACTGGAATGAGTACTGTGATCTCAACTTATATTCTTTTCTGCTATGAATAAGGAAATAAACCTAGAAAAATCAACTTCTTTTCTAAAAAATGCTACTTATATACTGACAATACCGAGCATGGTTTTTTTTTTTTTTCTTTAATACTATTTCTCATCTATTTGTCCAAGTCTGATATTTGGACAAATTCAACCAGATGGGAAGGATTAGCTGGAACCTCAAAGCCATTTTCTAATCCAAAGCTTCTCATAAATTAGCCATGTGGTTTTGGAGCTTTGGAGCTCCACTGATATCCTGGGACACCTACTAAGGCTGACTAGCATATTTTGTCAGAAATTGGAGATGACAATCATTTGGTTGCAAGATCAAAAGCAGATGAGTTGCCTCAATCAAACATGTTCCTACAGGTAGTAACAACTGCAGTGGCATTATTGAGCCTTCATATGTAAATGTTTAGCTCCTGGCAATGGTAACTAATCAAGCTGAAAGAGCTATGAATGCAACTCTTTGTTATTAGAACCATGTTCCATGAAGAAGAGTGGAAGAACCAAATAATGCTTAATTTGAAGAAAAGAAAGTTCAAAGAAAACGTAGTAATTTCTTTGTGTGAATGAGAACTTTAGTGAACAAGGAGAATTAGACTTGCTTTTGTGACTCAAAATACATTATACGGCCAACCTGAAAACATTTCAAATCAGCTCAAGGGATTATTTTCCTGACACAACTTCTTAGAGATGATACTACAATTCCAAATGATATGTCCATCCCTGGAAATGTCAAGTGGCTGTCTGCTGGGCACTTGGCAGAAAAATTGTGACTGAATCACTTTTTCTGGATCTCAAGGGTCATTTTAAACAAAATGTATGGTGCCAACTTTACATTTTGCCAGTTAGTATTTTAATGATCATTTATTATCATTGTTATTTAAGAAAATATATTGTTATGACAAAAAGAGAAATGATGTAAGAAGGATAATAGCTTAACATTATATGACAGACAGACCTATAAGGTGAACAGTAACTTGGAAGATCTGTACTTCTTAGAGCAAACAACCATATGGGATCCAAAGGACATTTGCCCAGGAATAAAGCTTAGCAGGCAGGAAGGGATAGAAAAGAAGGACAAACAGAAACAGAAATCACAGAGGGGAAGTGTGGGGAGAGTACTATTATATCATGGTGACTGCAATCAATGCCACAAAACAAAATGTGCAGAGCAAACAAGATGGCGGATCGGGTGGAAGTGCAGTAAAGGAGCTCTGCCAACAACAACACAGAATACCTGACCAAGCAGGCTCAGGGGCTGGTCCCAGAACTCTGAACCACATATAAAGGAATATTTAGAAGGTTGGAAGGCTCACAGCTGGGGGAATTTGTGGCAGAAGCAAG
>NW_006408529.1:31548391-31550931 GCF_000296735.1 Chrysochloris asiatica | reverse complement strand
CGGCTGAGGACTCTAGATTCATCAACTAAGAGGAAAAGGACTAAGAACTGGTGGCCAGGAGCAGACTTGCACAATGTGCCCTTTGGAGATGTAAATTATTATATATGCCTGAGAGGTTTTAAAATAAAAACAAAAAACAAAATGTGCATGAATTGTTGAATAGAAAACCAATTTGCTCTGTAAACCCAAATCACAATGAAAAAGTTAAAAAAAAAAAAAAAGATTCAGTTCTTATTTTTATCCACTTTACAATTTTTGTAGAATTCTGTTTCCAACATGGAGTTCACGGATATCTAATAGAGATAGTAGTGTGTCATTCAGTCACTTTTAAAACATCAGAAAACATAAGGAAATCTGTTAGGTCTATCTACAAATGTCAAACTTCTTTTCTCTTGGCTTAAGTTATATATATTAACATGATTTGCTAATAGCAGTTATAATATATTGACTAGATTCCCTAATTAGTCCTTACTTCAGCCTTTGATTTGTTTTATTTATTTGTTTTTTTAAAGGGAGAGAGGATGAACACATAATAAATATATTTTTGAAGCTAAAATAATTTCATAGTATCAGTCCTTGGAAGTAAAAAAATAACAAAAGGAGTCTTTGGAGTCAAAATTAGTAGTGAGAACTACAAAAACCTAAACATTATATGTACCAATACTGATCTAGAGAGAAATATGGTGGTGATAGTTATGTGCTGTGGAGTTGGTTCCGGCTCATAGCGACCCTGTACAAGGTTTCCGAGGCTGTAAATCTTTACGGGAGCAGAAAGCCTCATCTTTCACATGAGGAACAGCTGGTAGTTTCAAACTGCTGACCTTGAGGTTAGCAGCCTGACTCATAACCACTACGCTACCAAGGCTTCTAGGTAAGAGAAGGAACAGCCAGAAGTTGGCCATCAGGAGAGCAAGAAAATGTAAGATTAAACTTCTTTTTGCTAAATCCCAGTTTTAGATTGATCATGTGACTTCCTAGGAATAAAAACTATTTATCTCACTTACAGTAAAAAAATTAAATTAAGATTGAAGAAATTTCTAGAAAGCTAAGATCAGCTTCAAAAAACCTCCCAACCAGAAATATGATCTACTCTACTACTTACTTTAAAAAAAAATTGTAATAAATGGCTAGAGAATAGTTTGGTCAAGGAGGTAAAGCAAAAGATGTTCATACCCCAAGTTAACAACAATAGATCTTAATTTCACAATAAATTTTGCCATTTACTTTGACTTTGTACTGTTTGCCAAAGGCAAAGTAGAGATGCGGCACTGATTTTAGACATTCTCTCCCAATTTGTCAAAAACTTTTGCCCTTCTCGTTTTATAATTATAGTCATCAGTATTTGCAAAGAAAGTTAGTTAATGTTTTCCTTCCCAAATGTCTATTCTGTATATTTTTTCAACTCTGGTAGACAAGTCCAAGTTTCTTTTAGTTATTCCTATATTAATTTCCGTTTTGCTTCTATCTTCTGGGTTGATTTGAGGATTTCTAGGTTTATTGCTATTTAAAATAGGAAACACATCTGATTTCCTTCCACCTTGTAAGCTTGTCGTTGTTAAGTGCTGTCAAGTCGGTTCTAACTCACAGCAATCCTGTATAGGGTTTCCAGTAAGCAGGTGGTGAGTTTGAACTGCCGATCTTGAGGTTGAAACCCACCTTGTAGTCCAGTGCTCATACTACAGAGCCATACTAGGACTCCCCTTGTAAGATATACCTTATATAAACAACATAACATACCATAAACAACAACAATAACAAAACAATATCTAGTTGCTCTCCTGCCTATATTTAGTTAATTAAGTTCAATCAATATTTAAACCTTAATAACAATTTACAATTTACAAAGGACTTCACATATAATCTCATTTCTATTCACTAGCCTATAATCTAAACATGCCTTTTTTATATCTCCAAATACAATGACTAGCAAATTTCTCTTCATTACTTAGAAGGTCAGAGAATAGTTCCTTCCTTCTAGAGTCCTTTCTTCCTGCTCCATTATCAAGGACTCAGCCTTCCCTTCTCTGAATTCTCATTGTATTTTGTTTAGGTTGTTGTTGTTAAGGGCCGTTGAGTCAGTTCTGACTTAGCAACTGTATATAATATTACTGAGGAGCAGCTTCTGGTTTGAACCACCAGCCTTGCGGTTAACAGTTTTGTGTTTATCCTACAGTGCCACCTTAGGATTCTCGTTTTGTATACATGTTTTATTTAATAGCGTAGGAGTCCTGGTGTGGTGCTGTGGGTTAATGTGTCAGACTGCAAAGCCATCTGAACTGCAAGGTCAGTGGTTCAAGTTCACCAGCTGCTCTTTGGAAACCCTAGGCAGGGTCACTATTGGTCGGAACCAACTCGACGCCACTTAACAAGAACTTTATTTTAAAAATCATTCTTATATATGCATATCACACAAACCAGTGAGAAGTATATATTATTTTTATATATTTATGGATGATTTATATATTTAGAGTTAGAAAACCAAAAGGGAAGAACACGGTCAGTATTTCTCAAGCTGGGGGAACTGAAGAAAAAATTCAAGC
>NW_006408529.1:31521384-31546851 GCF_000296735.1 Chrysochloris asiatica | reverse complement strand
AGTGAGGTTGGCCCAGGATCGAACATTCTTTCGTTCTGCTGTGCATGGGGTCTCTATGAGTCGGTTCCGACTCGATGGCACCTGACAAGAACAACAACAACATGGATGATACGAATTATCAGCCAGGCTAAGGATCCCTGTTGGTACTATGGTTAAGCACTCAGGTATCAATTGAAATGTTGGTGTTGTGAATCCGCCACTTCCGTAGGAGAAAGATGAGGCAGTCTGGTTCATAAAGATTTCAACCTTAGGATCCCAACTGAGTAATTCTGCTCTGTTCTATAGGATAGCTATCAGATAGAATTGACTCTATGGCAATAGGTTTTTCGGTTTTATAATTAAGAATCCTGATGTGGTGCTGTCGGATATGTACTGGATTGCTAACCATAAGGTTCAAACCCACAAGTTAGTCCTCAAAACCCTATACAGGGTCACAATGAGCTGGAACCAACTTGACGGCACTTAAAAATAACAGCAACAACAATTGAGTTGCTAAAAAGGCCTGGTTAAGTGCTTGGATGCTAACAGAAAGTTGGCGGTTTGAACAGCGACTCCTTAGGAGAAAGACCTGTTGTTTGACTTCTGTAAATATTACAGCCAAGAACGGTCCATGGGGAAGGGCTATTCTGTCATATTGGGTCAGTATACACTGAAGATTGACTCAACAGCACCTAACAACAGCAATAGCACAACTGAGGTTAGGGAAATAGGTGAGAACATTCTTGTCTTCCATGAAGAAGACCCAGGTTTGATTCCTGGCCAATGTACCTCAAGCACAGCCATGACTCATTACCTTGGTGGCTTGTGTGTTGGCTATACTGTTCAACAGGTTTCAGCAGAGCTTCCAGACTAAAACAGAGTAGGAAAAAAGTCCTTGAGATCTACTCCCAAAATGCTTCCAATGAAAACTCTACTGGCATTTCTTCCTGTTGTGTATGGGGTCGCCATGAATTAATTAGAGGCTGACTCATAGGGAGCTAATAGCAAGAACAGGGAAACAGGTAAAAACACAGCTGGTAAGTTTTAGTGCTTCAAAACTCTTTTGTTTCAAACTACCAAGGTTTTTCTACTCTGCATATGTATCTACACAGAGGATGTTATGCTTAATTTGCTAAACAGTGTAAGTATCACCTGTGTTTTAATTTAGTGAGACAATGGCAATTAAAATGAAGAAAAAATGTCACTGATTCTAACAGCCCACATTTATAAGTGCTTACAATATGAGAGGCAATCTTCTAAGAGGTTTAGATGCATTCATTAATCTATTACACACAACCACCACCTAAGGTAAGTAGTAATATTACCCTTGATTTACACACAAGGAAACCAAGATGCAGAATGGTTAAATAGCTTGCTTAAAGTCACCCAGCTAGAACGTGGTAAAATTGAGATTCATAACCAGGTGGCTGGCTTTGGAACTCACATTCATCATGCAAGTGATAAACATGGAAGTTTTCTCTCCTAAGTGGAACTCTGATGTGAACACTCTGCAAGACTAGTTTCAATTCTGATTCTATGGAATCATGGTTTGGCTCCAGATCTCCTTTTATGGTCTCAATTCTAATTATAGAGCACAAAAGAGAAATTGAATTTTTTCAGATGATTAAATACCCTGGGTTTCATGTGGATAGTTATTAAGAAAAAAGTAGAACTTTTATTTTTGGATCATGTCCTCTGCCCCCCTTTCAAATATTAAGGCAAACTGGCAATTAGAAAAAAGTCAAGAAAAAAAAATAAGTCAAACAACTAATTTCTGATTGGTTTGGGACTGCTTTCAAGGTTATGGGAATACACTGAGTTGTATTTTCAGAATGTGTTCAAAACAGCCATTCAATTTTGAAATGACTTTGAGATGAGAACATAAGACTGTAATAATGAGTGTGTCAAGCTGTTTTAAACATTTTTTACATGAAGAATCATACAAAAAAGAAACAAAAATATTCATTTCCATTATAGTTGAATTATATGTTATAGTTAAGTGAGGTCGAATTGGTTCTGATTCCGAGCAACCCAATATTGGGTTTCTGAACAATGGCTGATGAGTCTGAACCACTGACCTTTCCGTCCCAATAGACCTTGCAGTTGAGTGACAAACTAGGCTGAATTCTATATAGACCACCTGAATATAAAATTCAAATAGAAGCGTGAATAAAAACAAGTACCTCATAAATATTTTATGGCCTCTGATTATCAATTTAATACTTTGCAGTAAAGAAAAAAAAAATTAAGGTGGCAATATTTAATAATGACACCCAACCCACTGCTGTTGAATTAATTTCATCTTATAGTGACCCTACATAGGACACAGTTAAGGTGTCCCATAGTGCTTTGAAGACTGTAAATCTTTATAGAAGCAGACTGCCACATCTTTCTCCTGCAGAGCTGGTGGGTTCAAACCACCAATTCTTTGCTTAGCAGAGGAGTGCTTTAACCACGGCACCACCTAACTATCTAAAACTGCTCTCTATACTGTGCTGCTATGAATCGTTTCTTGTATAGGGTTTTCTTATGCTGTAAAACCCTATGGGAAAAGAAAGCCTCTTCATTCTCCTGAGGAGCAACTGGTGAATTTGAACTGCTGACCTTGAGGTTAGCAGTCCAGTGCTTATCCTACCAGGGCTTCTTTAATAATTACTCCAAACCCCAAATCCAAACCCCACTGCCATTGAGTCAATTTTGATTCCTAGTGACCCTGTCAAAGGTTTCTGACGTGGTAAAGCAGGGTGAGGAATGTCAGGCTCACAGACTGTATGTTTTTGTTGTTGTTAAGTGGCATTCAGTCAGTTCCGAGTCATAGAGACCCTGTATAGGGTGTCTGAGGAGCAGCTGGTGAGCTTGAACTGCTGACCTTGAGGTTCAAGTCAACCTTGCAGTCCAGTGCATCACACCAGGACTCCACACCACTGTATAAGACCTCGAAATCATTTGGTCTGGCCCGGCCAAGGAAGCCGCAGTTCCAACCATCACATTTGTTGTGGTTGTTAAGTGCCGTCAAGTTGTTTCTGACTCATAGCGACCTTGTACAGGGCTTTCAACGAGTGGCTGGTGAGCTTGAACTGCTGACTTTGCAGTTCAAACTGACCTTGCTGTCCAGCGCATTAACCCAGAGCACCACACTAGAACTCCAGCAATCACATTGTTGTTGTTGTTGTTAAGTGCCATCGAGTTGATTCCAACCCATAGTAACTCTGTATACGGTTTCCGAGGCGCAGCTGGTGAGCTTGAACCATTGTCCTTGCAGTTCAAAGTGACTTTGCAGTCCAGCGCAGCACCCTGATAATAACTATATCGTTGTTGGTATGTGCCGTGGAGTGGGTTCCAACTCATAGCGACCCTGTACAGGGTTTCCGAAGCTGTAAATCGTTACGGGAGCAGAAAGCCTCATCTTTCTCCTGCGGAACAGCTGGTAGTTTCAAACTGCTGACCTTGTGGCTTGCAGCCTGGATCGTAACCACTATGTTACCAGAGCTCCTTGTTAATAACTATGATGGTGGTGGTTATGTGCAGTGGAGTCGGTTCTAACTCATAGCGACCCTGTACAGGATTTCTGAGGCTGTAAATCTTTATGGGAGCAGAAAGCCTCATCTTTCTCCCACGAAACATCTGGTAGTTTCAAACTGCTGACCTTGTGGTTCACAGCCCGTTTCGTAACCACTACACTACCAGAACTCCTTTTATGAACCATAAATGATAGGTGAGAATGTTTCCAGCAAGAAAAGCTCCTCATTTTTAATATGTTTGAATAAAATGCACTGTCACTATGCTAGTTATTTAAATACCATACTACTTACAGGTTTAATCAACAACAAAATTTTATACCACTGAAATTTGTTTGAGCTGGTAAAATCTGGAAGTTGTGTACAATCCTGTTTAAATGATGAGACTGCTATTTGTGTCTGAACAAAATGTTTGACAAACTAGACTGGTTTCCCACCTCTTGCCTGTTTTACTCTAATAGCTTCACTCTCCTTCTGTACTTAGTTACAAACACAAGCGCCTACTTTTTAAGGTGAATGTTCCTCAGGGTTATAGAGAGGAGAGGAAATTCCTTTCAAAATAGCTTTGAGATAGGACGCTTGTCCCTTACATAAAATAAACCTTTTGGAAAACAAAACTGAATGGATGGGAAATAACATGATAAAAAACTAGCTCTGTATTTTCATGCTAATTTTAAACCCAAACATTTGTGCTGACTCATTTATCTGCCGCTGCTGCTCCCCTGGATGAGACTTGCACATACCCATAAACTTTGGTAACTTCTTGGATCTTTGATGTTTTGGGTCAACAGAATCACTCTAGCATGCCTAACGTAGGAGTGACTTTAAAGAGAGTCCTGAGACTTGGAAGGGTAAAACTACTCAGGGGAAAAAGACCTTGTTAAGGAAAACACTGCTGCTAAGCCACAGAGATTTCCAAAGTCTTCATTCAGTCCAGTGGTCATCAAGGATTAGGATGACTAGATCCATGGTCTGGTAAACTCTGCTAGGTATGTTCATATATAAGAGACCAGAGCTGTGTGGGCTGTGGGATCAGAAAACAGATGATGAGTCGTGTGAGGCGCCAAATCCTGACAAGAGCAAATGTTTTGCAAAGCCCACTAGCTTTCAGCTATTTGTAGGTCAAAGAAATGAGAAAGCCAAGCACAGGTTAAGGTTAAACACACTATTTCACTCAGATGTTAAGATTACTTTTAAGTATCGATAAGGTAAAGGACAAATTCCAGATTTTTACCTCGAAATAAATAGCTGAAGATACAGATAATTACAGGGTAAATTCAACTTTTTACTCTTACACACATAGACATACACACACACTTTCACAGGTACTCACAGGCTTTAGAAGCAATAAAATATTTTATGGCGCTAAAGTCATGGCTATTTCATTTCACTGAGTAAGATACTTTACAAATAAAGTCAATCATTGGCAAATTAAACTTTGCACTTTAATGATTTGAAAACATAACATCTTTTTAAAATGTCACTAGATGTTTTGTTGATTTCACCAATTACTTGCCACATTCTGGCTGGAAATTCTGAACCATTCCAGTCATTTACTAACTCAGCCAGGAAAATGTTTTTAAAATTTTATGAGAATATTTGTGGTCAAATTCCTTCATTACCTTTACATATGCTTTCCAACTGGTTACTAGTACAAGCACCTGTCTTATATTTTGTGCTGTAACTATAACTATGATGCTAATTAGCTGGTTTTTCACAGCACCTTCTTGGCCATACTGCCTGAATTCAACCAGTCATGTAATGGGTCATTTTGGGATCATATGTTAAAATCAAACTTTTACAGACCAGATGATATAATTGGGTGGTCATACTAGGAAAAACAAAACAAAATTGGGAATGCAAGTTTTAATTTTACATAGGAAAATAGAGTTCATTTCAGTCTGTTACATAGACTAGTATATATCATTTGCATCACATAGCCAGCACTCTATGATAGGGGCCTTGAAGAGGGATTTGGTATTCCAACAAGTATGCAAACTGATCCACTGGGACTGGAACACTAAATATGATTCAATATACTTATATATTTTACTATTTTGTATTAACGGAGAATGAAATTTAGCACTGGACTGGTAACCAAAAGGCAGTAAGTTCAAACCCACCAACTGCTCACAGAAACTATATGCAGGGTCTTTTTGAGTCGGCACTGACTTGACAGCACATAACAAAAGCAATATTTAATAAAGGATTCCTGGTGGTTCTGTGGGTTAGGGTTAGGCTGCCAATTACAAGAATGGCCGTTCAAACTGACCAGCTGCTCCAAGGAAGAAAGACAAAAATCTGCTCCCATAAAGATTTGCAGTCTCAGAAATCTTAGGGCCATTATGAGTCGGAATTGACTTGATGGCAGTGGGTTTTGGTGAGGCTTAATATTTAATATAGGTGGAACTAGTGGTTCAGTGGAAGAATTCTTACCTTCTATGAATGAAACCCAAAGTAGTCATCCGGTTCAATGATTAAGTGCTCAGCTGCTAACCAAAAGGTCTACGTTTCTAGCATACCCAGTGACTCCATGGCAGAAAGACTTGGTGACTGCTTCCAAAAAGATTTGTTGTTGTTGTTTTTGTTGTTGTTGTTGGTTGTTATGTGCTGTCAAGTTGGTTCCGACTCATAGCAACTCTGTATAGGATTTCTGAGAAGCGGCTGGTAAGCTTGAACTGCCAATCTTGTAGTTCAAACTGGCCTTGCAGTCCAGGGCATTAACCCACAGCACCAACCACAAGAGGCAGTACTATTCTGTTCATGGGTTGGTATGAGTCAGAATTGCCTCAATGGCACATAACAAACACAGAAACACACTCACGGATGAACGTAAGTCAACTTTAGAGATTTTAGAGAAAAATTATTTCATTTGAAAACAATGTTTTGACTGAAAGTAATACTCCTAAGGCAAGACAAAATGTAGATCAAGAAACAAAAAAGTTGACATTTCTTCTATTCCTAATATAAACTCTTGAAGTGTGAACCATATGATTATAATTAGCAAAATGTGTGCCTCCTCCACCCCATTGAAAGGATGAGAATTATTAATATAGAGATACATTCACTATTTTTTCACAGTGAACCTTAACTTAGGGAAAATAGTGTCTCCTGAGATATAAGATAAAGTTAGAAAGAAGTTGTGATTAGTCAAAAAATTTAAACCTATGCATTCCAAACTTATAGACAACTCACTATCATTTCTTCTGTGATTTAAAACAATTATTTGATGCTCAATATAATCATAATAAATATTCAGAAATCATGTTCAAAAAATATTTTACTTAATAGTTGTTGCAGACCGTGTAAGACTGGTCAGAGGTTCGAGGCCCTATAGGCCCGAGTGTAACAAATGAGGCCACTGGCAGTTAATGGCAAATTGCTTTCATCTTAATATTCAGTTATATATATTAAATTAATACACGGAGCCTTTGAAAATCCACAGATAAATGTGATATTTTCCTAAAGCCGAGACTAAAGGTTGCAAGGTTAAACCTTTCTCCAAAGGATTAACTAAAAATATCTTAGCTACTTCTCGGTTCTTTGTTCTATAGACAAAGAACCCATCCTCCCTAATCCCTTTTCCAGGTCCAGTCCATTCACCTGGGCGTCTCCTGCAGAACTCTCACCTTCCCCCAACTGAGTTCAGGGGCTATACATATGTTAATTGGGCCTGAGAATCCAAGTTGCTGGCCTGGGATTCGAACCAGCGAAGTATGATGTCAAGTTACCTGAATGTCTGGAAAAGTACTGGTGTTAGCTGTACCTTGCCTAAGTCCCTCCCAGCTTGGTGTGAAACTCCTCCCCTAAATAAAACAGAGGCCCGGGCCTCCCCAGGTGTGCATTACTGGTTGGAAGGCATGCAGTAAAGATTGCAGGGCAGTGAGTTGCTGCCTGCAGAGGCCATGATGCCTGTACTCCCAAGCCTGCCCACCAGTGATGTATCCACCCTGGCTTTGGGGTGCCTCATTGTCTCCCTTCTTCTGTCTGTCTGTGTATTCTTTTGCTATCCCTATCGCCGCTGGATCTCCCCTCCTCGTGAACCAAACACTCGTGAACAAAACAACTATGTTGAGGTCAGACCCCGACAGATAGTCAATGATCTAAAGACACACTAAAGAAACACTTGCTCTTCTAATCATGGTGTTGTTGTTGTTGTTACGTGCCGTCGAGTCGGTTCCGACCCATAGCGACCCTGTCCAGGGTTTCCGAGGGTGTAAATCCTTACGGGAGTAGAAAGCCTCATCTTTCTCCCGCGGAGCAGCTGGTAGTTTCGAACCGCTGACCTTTAGGTTCGCAGCCCGATTCGTAACCACTACGCTACCAGAGCTCCTTAAATAGCTAAAATAATTCTTTAAATACAATATGGTGTCAAGATAAAATAAATTCCTTTCCTATTCTAGTGGGTTGGATAGTGGTCCCCCAAAAGAAATGTTCAAATCCTAACCTCTGGAACCTATGAGTGTGGGCTTATTTGGGAAAAAAGATTTTGTAGATGTATTAAATTACGGATTTCAAGGTGAGATCATCCTGGATTAACTGGGTGGAGTCTAAATCTAATGACATGTGCCCTAATAAAAGACAGATGGGAGAAAAATAAACAGAGTGGAGGTCATGTGAAGACCAACGTGAAGATGGAGGTAGAGAGGAGAGAGACACTGGCAGAAAGAAATCAAAGAATGCCAGGAGCCACCAGAGCTGAAAAAGGAAGATTCTCCCTAGAGCCTTCTGAGAGAGCCAGGTCCTTTTGACTCCTTAAATTTAGCATTCAGGTCTCCAGAATTGCGTCAGAATAACTTTCAGATCTTCTAAGCCATTCAGGTAGTAGCTCTTTGTTACATTATCCCTAGAAAACTTGTACAGATAATAACCAAAAAACTTCACTGCAGCACAGTCAATTCTGACTCAGGCAACATTATAGGACAGAATGAAACTGTCCCAAAGGGTTTCCAAGGTGATACATTTTTTATGGAAGCAGGCTGCCACAGCTTTCTCCTGTGGTATGGCTGGTGGATTTGAACCGCTGACTTTTCCATTAGCAGCTGAATGTTTTAATTACTGTGCAACCAGGACTCCTACGACAATAGAAACTGCAGAGTGAAGATTGCTAAAGATTTTTGAAGAAACAAGTATTATAAAAATATTACACAGTGTAAGAGGTGAAATATAGGTCTTGGATTATGGTGGTGGTGGTGGTGTGCCTTGCAGTTTGATTATAGTGCTTGCTATACTTAGTTTCATGGTAGACTATGAAGGTTTACCATCCCCCATGTTATTGTAGCCACGCAAGGACAGAAAAAGCATTGCAATGATATTCTCAACAGTAAATGAATCCTTCAATAAAAATAATATTTTGTGGCAAAGCTGTAACTTTACTCACAGAAAGAAACCTAGGCTAAGTTTACAGAAATAACAATAGCAAAATTAATAGACTAGTTATTTTAATCAAGAAGTTCAAGACATAAATGCACAAAATGTAACAGGATTATACTGATGTTCTAATATTTTAATTAAAAACTAATAAGATGTAGGAAATTCTTTTTAATATTTGAGATGGGTTAGGGAGTGACCACAAGAACAATTTGTCACTATACAGGGGTTCGCTGAGTATCTCTAAGCAAAGAACTTGAACCTGAGAATAAGTTAGTAATTTTTCTTTGACTTAAAAAAAAAAGTATTTCAAATTTACAGCTATTTCTTTGATGACAAGTGGCTGTCACTATCATACCACTGAATAAATATCTTTTACAAGTTCATTTGTAAAATTTGTTTCTTCAACATAAAGGTGACATTTTAGTAGTGAGTGTAGAAGTAACTGCTTTATTTTAAAAAAAGCTTTATGAAACTCCCTTGGAAATCTGTGTACTGTTATGTGAACTTATTATCAAAATGATGTCTTTAGCACCTATTAAAAACTCTCATAAGTAAAGATTTAAAAGTTCAAATTCAGTTTTTTTAACCTGTTAAAAAAGTTTTCTAAGTAAATAGTAAACTTGTAATTTCGAACACACTTGTTGAAAACATACATACAAAGCTTTCAGTTTGTTTGCAAAGTATCAAAGAAGAGACATTTAATAGTAAATTTCAGACCTTCTGATGATTATTAGAATAGACTGAAAAATGTGTATCATGATTTAGTAGAAATATTGCTCATTTGAAGTTATGTATTTTTTCCACTTTGACATTTAAAATCAAATATTGACATAAAGTTTGAATCAGGGTGCTATAACTTGATAAACCAAGATTTTAAAAACAATGAAGTATATTCCATCATATTTCAATCCTTAAAATATATCAATGATGCAATTTGTGAGAAAATTTTTGGCATTACTCAAAAAAATGAAACCAACTTAAATTATATGTTTCTTGAGTTTGTTTTATATATTAGTATAGTTTTCTATGTAAATGTTTTAGAGCAGTGGTTCTAATCTGGAGCCACCTTCCTCACCCCGCCCACCCACACACCAGGGGACATTTAGCGGTGTCTAGAAATATTTTTAAATGGTGACACTAAGAAAGAGCTACTGACAAGTTGTCAAGTTGTTAAGTATCCTATAATGCACAGGAAAGCCACCCCCCAACCCTGCCAGCACTGAATAATCTTATCCCAAATGTCAATATTGCCCTAGGATGAAAAATATTGCTTTAGAGCAAAAATGTACATTATATATACTGTGTGCACAAAAATATTTCCCTCATGTGTATACTCAATTAAAAAATTTAGATACCCCTGTAAGTTATGACTCCAGAGAAGCTGAAATGTCAATTCAGACCTTGTTTGGTTCAAAATGAAAGAAAAAAAAAAAAAAAAAGTCTGGTATCTGCTTCAGTGTACCACTGTATTTTTCTTCAAAACTCACCTCATTTCTACCCCTGTGAATTACAAGTAATGGGTTGAAAAAAAGACTTTTCAGTGAGCAAGGCCACATTTGTATTATGGTTTTAGAGCTGTTTTGTTTGTTTTTCTTTTGGAAATTCCCAAAGTGTTAAAGCAAAGTCAATTTATCTTGGAGCCATATATAAATTTGCATACAGAGTTCAAGAAACTTAATCTCAGAGTGTGAACACTAAAATGAATTGAATGAAAGAAACATTCATATCTTATGACCTAAGAGTGTCCAGACAGAGAAGCACGGATTTAGAAACACAGACACACATTTTTATTACCAGGCTTCTTGTCTTTATTTTAGTCAGTTTTTACAAATACATTGGGAAGATAAGCACAGTATTTTTATCAATCACTTTCCCCCCAGTAGAAACTACTAAAGTTTACAAAATACTAGTAGAGTCACAATTTTAAATTTAAAGGCTACTGCAATTAATTTTCCTTTCTTAGGTGTAGGGTTTTTGGAGGAAACATTGCCTAACCTACTGTCATTGAGTCGATTCTGACTCATAAGGACCCTATAGGGTTCCCAAGGGTGGACATTTTTACAGGAGCAGAAAACATCATCTTTCTCCCACAGACTGACTGCTGGGTTTGAACTAGCAACTTTTTTTTGTTAGCAGTCCAGTGCTTATCCTACAGAGTCACCAATGCTCCCTCCAAATGAAATTCTTATAATATTCAAAGGATGGATTTATTCCTGTTTTTCTTTCTCCAATGCCTGGAATTCTAGATCAAGCTGGAATTATGATTTCAAAGATGTGGCTTTAGGATTGTTCCAAAATTGAGACAGAGACAGACACACACACACACATATTCACTTATACACATACAAAGACACAGACTCACATGGTCACAGGAACACACACACGTTCACATGAACATACAAATTCATGTTCACAGACACACATATAAATGCACACACGCAAACATACACACCCTGGGTATGCCAAATACAGGTAAAGAAACAAGCTATTTTTATGTGTTTCTTAAAAATTTGGAATAGTTGATGGAGGATTGAGATCATAAAAAGTTTTTATCAAGAAAGAAAAATTCATTGCACTCAATTTTGATAGCTTAGTTCTCTATGAATTGTGTTTCATTTATTATTTTATTTTGTTGTTGTTGTTTAGTTTAGTGCTGTCCAGTCGGTTCTGGCTCATGGCGACCCTGCATAGGGTTTCTAAGGAGTGGTTGTTGAGTTTGAACACTAATCTTGTGGTTTAAACTGACCTTGCGGTTCAATATTAAAGAATCTGAGGAATGTAAAGAATATGAGAATGGTGGTCGTGGTGGTGGTGGTTATATACCGTGGAGTTGGTTCCAACTCAGAGCGACCCCATACAGGCTTTCTGAGGTTGTAAATCTTTATGGGAGCAGAAAGCCTCATCTTTCTCCCTCGGAACTGCTGGTAGTTTCGAACTAGCTGACCTTGAGGTTAGCAGCCTGACTCAAAAGACTATTAAAGAGCTTTGATGGCTTGGATTTTCTACCTCTTTTTTTCTTTTCTTTTTCTAAAGGCTTAAAGTCTATAATTAATAATATTTCATTGAAAAAAAAAATGGTGAGGAAAGGTAGAAAAATGTTTGTTCTAAAAGGTTCTATATAGTTAAGTGGATAACTGCTATTGGTCTCTCTCTAATATACACCTAAGGAACCTTAGTAACGCAGTGGTTAAAAGCACCTGCCTGGCTGTTAATTGAAAAGTAGGCAAGCAGTCTGTTTCCGTAAAGATTTACAGTCTTGCACACCCTATGGGACAGCTCTACTCTAGCCTATAGATTTTCTGTGAGTCAGAATACATGTGACGGCAGTAGGTTTGGCTTTCTTAGGTTTTATGTATGTATGCACATCTGTGAATAACAATGTCAGTCCTTCTAGATATATCTGTGGCTAGTTTAGTGATTACAAGTTGGACTGCTAACCTCAAGGTCAGAAGTTTGAAACTACCAGTCATTCCAAAGGAGAAAGACGAGGCTTTCTGCTCCATTAAAGATTTATAGCCTTAGAAACTCTATGCAGGGTCACTGTGAGTCAGAACTGACTCCACAGCACACCAAGACCACCATACTTGAAGAGAGTCATCTCAAGATTTTTGAAAATCCATAGTCTTGACTTTCATTATTGTCTATCATTTCCCCAGTATAGTTATTCTGGAGAGTTACTTATATGAAACTTCAGGCAGAAAACAATAATGTCATGATGAGATATCGATGTTGTATTGGTGGCTAAATTAATTCACTAACTGGATTAACTTCTGTTAAACTTCTGACAAAGTTACACCATATTACAGAATAAAACACCATATTACAGAATATGTGGTGGTGGTGGTGGTTGTGGTTATGTGCCATGGAGTCGGTTCTGACTCATAGCGACCCCGTATAGGGTTTCTGAGGCAGTAAATCTTTACAGGAGCAGAAAGCTTCATCTTTCTCCTGTGGAATGGCTTGTAATTTTGAACTGCTGACTTTAAGGTTATCAGTTCAATTCATAATCACTACCTACCAGAGCTCCTAGAATATACAGGATTACTTATAAATATAACCAGGTCAAACCAAACAAATCAAAATAAAACCCTGCAAATGATAAGTATTGTCTTAGACTGGGTTCTCTAGAGAAGTAACACCAGTGAAACTTAATGTACATATAAAGAGAAGTTCATCTCAAGGAAATGAACCAAACAGTTATAGAGGTGGGGGAATCCCAGATCTGGGTCAGATGAACCAAGATTGGTAGGTTAGACAGCAGGCAAGCAAACAGGACTGGGAGTCAAATCTGGGAGTCAGGGAGTCATGGAGGGAAGGAGGCAGGAGAGAAGGGAGGCCGGAGGGGAAGCAGGCAGGCAGGTAATAAGTAGATCACTGTCTCAAGTCCAAGGAACCAGAGGTTAGAGTAATAGTCATATTCAAGACCCAGATCCAGCAGAAAGCAAACAAACTGAGTGTTTAATATATTGGAAGTAAGCCACACCCCCAAGTAAACACCCTTTCAATTCATTGGCTGCTCATAGCTGACTCATCTTAGAGTAAATTACATTATATCAGATCTCATTATGGGAATAACTACATCTCAACTAAGGAGCTCTGGTAGTTTAGCAGTTACAAGTTGGGCTGCAAACCTCAATGTCAGCAGTTTGACACTACCAGTCGTTTCAAGGGAGAAAGATGAGGCTTTCTGCTCCTGTAAAGATTAACAGCCTCGGAAACTCTATACGGGGTTGCTACGAGTCAGAACCAATTACATGGCACATAACCACCACCACCACATCTCAACTGCCAAATCACTGAGACTACTAGATCAGTCAAGTTAACTATCACAGGTATAGAAATTGAAAGTCTGTTGCAATGAATTACAATCACTTTTAGACTTTAAAAGCTAAAATTACAGTTGTTAAATTTTAAGGTGTGCATGTGTTTGTGGGAGGAATGATAGGCTTTGGTTCCCCCCCTCCCCCCTTTTCAAGTTTCTATAATAAATGCTACGAGAGCAAGGTTAGAAAGAAATCACGTATCTACGCACCTATGTTGTAATAGTTGTTGTTATTAAAGTGACATTGAGTTAGTTTCGACTCATAGCAACCTTGTATAGGGCTTCCAAAGAGTGGCTGGTAGATTTGAACAGGTGACCATATGTTTCGCAATCCAGCACTTATCCTTATTGCCTGCTAATTTCTTATCTTTATTTTCTATTTAAAAACACCTAGGAAACAGAGTATCTCTGGACAATTCTCTCCTGTTCTTTTGTGCTATGCATATATTAGCTCCAATTCTTATTATTTTAAAATACTATTTAGGCCAAAATACTCAGTAAATAATATGAAAGGTTATAGCATGGAAAATATAGCAACAAGAATTGCAATATTTATTGGAGGCAAGAATTCGAAAGAACTGAACAGAATAAATTAGCCTGTTACTAAATGGGAAAACTAGTATACAAAATAAACAGATACAATTTTATCTCTGATAGAGATCATTATTATTATTTTTTCTTTGGTAAATTCATTTACCATATCAAATCAATTATTTAAATGCTTTCTTTGAGTTTTGGAAAGAGGAAATTTGATACTTTAGAATTACAAGGATGATGATCCTTATTAGCTATTTCATTTAATAGAACCACTTTAGGTTTTTGATCTTTCAGTAACTTGATAGTTAAACATTGACTTCCACATCCTATGAAGACATTGTTATATATCTTCATAATGAAAACTGCAGACATTATTTATCAATCTCCCTCCCTTAGTATCTGGCTTTACTTAGCCTATTTGTTTTAAGACATTTTATCTGTCCTGACTTATAGCTACCAAATAAATACATAGCAATAAGACAGAGGAAGGAACGAAGAGATAAATGTTTTCTGCCGGGAACTTTTAAGATGATTATTGGTCTGTTTCTAAACTTTGTTACAAAGTCACTATATGTTACCATGACAGTCATGTTTCCCTCTGTTAACTGACATACAATGGCGGTAGTGATATCTACCATGATTTGGTAGACAAAACTTCACTTTTCTTTCTAATTGAAATATTTGTTAAGTATGATAACTGTAAAATAGCAATAAAGAATAGTCTGAAATTAAAAAGAGAAAATGAAAAAAAAGAGGGAGAGAAGGAAAGAAACCCCCTAAATCAGGGAGTGAAGGCCTCATTCTAAGTTCATGAGACAGAGAGAATAACCCTATGCATTGCATATGTCAAAATTCTAGAATGACATTTTTATCAAAATCATGTTGTACACTGAGAAACTAAGAGTGATGGTGGTGTTGTAGAATAAGCACTGGACTGATAACCCAAGGTCGGCACTTCAAACTCACCAGACACTCTGTGGAAGAAAGATGAGGCATTCTGATCCCATAAAGATTTATAGCCCCGGAAACCCTATACAACAGCAACAATGTTGAGAAACCAAAACTAGCAGCAATGAGGTTAAACACATCATAACCAGACTCTTTGTTGTTGTTAAGTGCCGTCGAGTCGGTTCCGACCCATAGCGACCCTGTACAGGGTTTCCGAGGGTGTAAATCCTTACGGGAGTAGAAAGCCTCATCTTTCTCCTGCGGAGCAGCTGGTAGTTTCAAACCAGACTCTAGCACACCATAAAAAATCATTCATACCAACAGCTGGCACCAGGCAGAATAGACAACTAGTTGAGTTCAGTTTAAACAAACTGTGGTATACATATGTAAACACTCCACAATGATTTGAGTTAATAATTCAAAGATTTCTGTTCCTGGTAAAGAGCAATATAAATGACATTCCTTATATTAAGATCGTCAGCCATGCTGGTCTTCTAAGCTTCCTCAGGTGCCTCTACTCTCGTCTGTTTTCCTGGCTCTCACCTAGACTAATTCAGGTCACTCTGTTCAGACATGGAACGGCACAAATGCTTTGAGTTCAACTACAAAGTCACAGAGTGGCAGTTCAAACTCATTGAGTGTCACTGAGGAAGAAAGTTCTGCTGATTGATTTTAATGAAAGTTTACAGCCAAGAAAATCCCATGGAGTAGTTCTACTTTGTACATATGGGATCATCATAAGTTGGAAATCACTTGTAGACAACAGATTTGGTTTGGTTAATACACAATTCAATAGCACGCTACTTTTCTTTGGAACACTTGAGTAATTGTTTTTCCCCTGTTGAGCTATAAATTCCAAGAAGGCAGGGATTGTGTCTGAATTGTCTATTACTGTGTCTCTAGAGTTTAGCAAAATGCTTGATATGAATGATTAAATGTGTGAGTGAATTAATTCATGCTTGTTCATTTCCTTAGATCCTATTTTCTGTTGGTCTGGTTTATGAGATGTTACTATATTGTTTCTGGTACTCGTTTAGTAAAAGAAGACTGGTTTAGGAAATGATCATTGTAATATTTCTATGGCAGAAAACAGAGAAAGATGAAATGGATAACAAATATTTGCCTGCTAATAATAATGGGCTGCAAAATATTATTGACAGTGCTTGTGCTTTCTAGAGTAGCTTTCTCAGAATAGTTCCAAGAACGTCAAACATGCCTTTAATCCTCAATTGTCCCTATGATCAGTGAAGTGTTTTCAACATCACCGTACAACAGCTTGAGAGGCAGGCAGGTCCAAAAGGCAGAAGTCCAGAAATGCTTTCCATTTGACTAAATGTTTGTTTCTAGTTTTGGACCCTGTGCTTTCATTTGACCTAGTTCAAGTCTGCCTTATTCAAAGGCACCATTTAAATTTGCATTTGATATGCTTTTCTACTTGCTATATAGTACAGATTAAGAACTGGTTTATATGTACTTTGTTTTGGATTCTTTCCATTTCCAGAGAGGATGTTTAATATAGTAGGCATTTAAAATTCATACTAATTTGTTCCTCTTCTCTTTAGTCTTACTCAGAGACAGGGCAAAAGACTGTCAATTAAAATTCTCTGTGAAAGCATGATCATTAAAATTTCTCCCATAGTGAATTTACAAGATTGAGAAAGCAGACTTTCCTTCAGGAATTACTACTAGCTGGATGAGCTTAGGACAGAAAAGGAAAATCAAGGTGACTACACAGATGTGCATGTACACACCCATGCTCACTGCTTACAGTTCCATGAGTTGTATATGGCCCACCTCCAGGGACACTGATTCCATCTCGGATGCACGTTATATTCCTGAAATACTTAAATACGGCAATATATGCTTCTAAATGTCTCGATCAAGATTGAAGAAGAGTGTCTCACTGAGTTTATCAGGACTCTTCAAATGTTTAGAAAATATCTGATATAAAGTTGGGAAAATGCTGAAAAATTATTGTCTTTAAACCCAATGATATGATAATTAAGAAATAAATTTTTAAAGGAAATAACAGGAAAAAAATATACTAAATTACATTGTTCTCTCCTGTGGATCAAATGGAAAACTGAGAGACTTCAATTTCTCATGTATAGAAGCCTCAAATCATCCTTTTCCTCCTTGAATTCACCTCATAAATAAAATGTTACTTTTTAGGGGCTTTTGCCATTAAGGCTAAGACTATACCCCCCCAAAAAAATCTCAAACCAATATTTTATGAGAATTTGGTAACTTAATGTATTTCAGAAGATATGTTCTGAATAAAATATCCTTGGGCATTTTTTTTTTTTTCCTTCTCCCAAATAAGATTTCGAGTATCATAAAGAACAACTTGCAAGCTGATGTAGAAAGTAAAGAAACAGGATCAAGTTAAAGCAGTACTAGAGACGCTGTTGAAAACGAGACTCCAAGAAAAGATGGGATACAAACTGAATTGTTTCAATTAACTAATTCAGCATTGAAGTGCTCACTACGTTATGTTAAGAAATTTGGAAGACACCTTCCTGGCCAACTGACAAGAAAAGATCCATTATGTGCCCACTCCAAAAGATGTTGTTGTTGTTATTAAGTGTCATCAAGCTGATTCTGACCTATAGTGACCCTGTATAGGGTTTCCAAGGAGCAGCTGGTGATCTTGAACCACCAACCTTGCAGTTTAAATGACTTTGCAGTCTGACACATTAGCCCACAGTGCCACAGCAGGACTCCACTCCAAAAGATGGTGGTTCCCAAATGCAGAAATTTTCAAACAATGCCATTGATATCACATGCAAGTAAAATTTTCCTATGCTGTTGTTGTTATGTACAGCTCAGTTGGTTCCGACTAACAGTCACCCTGTAAAGGGTTTCCTGGAGTCCTGGCGTGGTGCTGTGAGTTCATGCACTGGACTGCAAAGTTGGTTTGAACTTCCAGGTCGGTGGTTCAAGCTCACCGACCATTCTTCAGAAACCCTACACAGGATCTCTATGGGTCAGAACCGACTCAATGGTACTTAACAACAAAAGGTTTTCCTGGAGCTGCTGGTCAGCTTGAACTGCTGACCTTGCAGTTCAAACTGACATTGTGGCCAGTGCATTATCCTAATCATACCATGACATGGAGCAGTACATCAACAGAGTTGCCAGAAATTCAAGCCAAAAGCAAGGAATGTCATTAGTGATGTTACATGTATCTTGGCTGAAAGCAGAGAATATCAGAAAGATGATTGTTGTTGTTAGGTGCAACAAGAAATGTTTGTTCTGCTAGGATACAAAGACAGTATCTGATTTGTATAAAAATTATTTAATGTTTGTATTTGATAAAAGATTACACTAAGGAAATCTGTAATATTAAATGTACCTGAAAAGTGAAAAAAAAAAGAAAGTGAAGAAACGTTGAAACATTAATGGCTAGAAAGTCCTTAGAATAGCCAAAGAGAACAAAAATGATGTAAATGTGAATCCTTCTATTCAAGGATTTATTGTTGGGTGTTTGAAGAATTTGAATTCATTCTGACTCTTCTAGCCAGATGATGTGACAGAGTAGAATTTCCCCATAGGATTTTCTAAACTGTGATCTTTATGGGAACTGAACCCAGGTTTTTCTCCTCTGGAGGCATTAGGTAGGTTTGAACCATCACCCTTTCAGGGAGCAGCCAAATGCTTAACCATTGTGCCATCTGGGCTTCTTTTAATTGAGGACAAGGCTTACTTCTGATTAAGCATCCTTAAATGATCAGTTTGGTTCTCTTACATCATTTTAATACTTCTTTAAGGAAGTCATTCTAGTAATTTTCAGGACCCTGTTGGCAGACTTTCTAGAAGTTCTCCTGTTTACTTTGATGTTCCCTTGTGAAATACGACCCTTGGCCTTTGATGTCTGTTGGTGCTTCAAGCTTCTCTTTATCGTGGGTAGAACTGGCATATTGTCAAGTCTTATTTATGTAGCAGCAGAGGAGACTGGAGTGTAGCCATCCTGCCAGGCACATATCCGCCAGGACCATGTTTTCTTCAGGAACGTGGAAAGGTCACTCTTGGGGAAAGGTGTAAGAAACTAACCAACTGCCACTTCTAAGGGGGCAGAATTTGATCCCTTTGTGCTCTTATCTTCATCCACTTCCACTTGTACTGATTCACCTCTGCTGGGCTCCAGAGGAGGTAAAAAGATGAGGAGAAAATGTTTGATTGGAGTGCTTGTGACAATGAATGAGTGACAATAGATGGGTCTGTGTAAGACTGCTTTGATAGCAAGCAAGCTTGCTCATGACTGGGGGGTCAGATATTATCATAACCAACACCACAAAAAACACACAGCTCTTCTTCAATGACACAGCCATCACTCTCCAGGAAGAATGTACCAGCAACATATACATCTTGTTAATTAATGTATTCATTCAACAAATATTAACTGAGTACAACCATCCCAATTCAGTCAGCAACTCTGCAGAAGAAAGACAAGTGGATTTGTTTCCATAAAAATTAAAGGCAAATGAAACTCTCTGGAGCAGTTCTACTCTGTAACACATAAGGTTGTCATGAGTCGGGTACTGTGGGACTGACTTTGGCAGCAGCTAACAATAATAGCCACCTGCTAGGTACTATTCTAAGCATTAGGGATATTGTTATCATTTAGAAGTGAACAAAAGCACTCCAATTCTCTGCCTTCACAAAGCTTACATGCTTTGTTGTTGTTGTTGTTAAGTGCCATCGAGTCGGGATCCGACTCACAGCGACCCTGTACAGGGTTTCCAAGGAGCAGCTGGTGAATTAGAACTGCCTGCCGTAACAGCCCACACCGACATTGCAGTTTATCACATTAACCGGCAACGCCACACCAGAAGTACATGCTAGCGGCACTTATAGTCTACATTCTTAAGACACAGTAAAAAAGTGTCTAAAATAATGAATTATTTCAATTAAAAAATTAAAATGGGAAAGTCTCTTCCTTCAATACCAAGTTGGGGAGAATTTGAACTGAAATATTACATTATGATGGTGATTGTGTGCCATTGAGTCGATTCCAACTCATAGGTTCATAGCAACCCTATTCATTACATGGGCAGAAAGCCTCATCTTTCTCCTGTGGAGTGACTGATGGATTTTAACTGATGACTTTGCGGTTCGCAGCCTGCTACGCTATCAAGGCACCTAGATATTGCATGTACAAAAAATTAAACCTTAAGGAGCTATAAGAATACATGTCAATATATATGGATGCTCTTAAAAATATTGCTATTTGTCACAGATTGAATTGTGTACCCCCCAAAATATGTGTCAACTTGCCTAGGCCATGGCTCTCTGTGGTCAGGCAGTTATATAATGATATAAGAATTCCCCTGAGGGGATCAAATGTGATCAGATAACCAGTTGTAAGGGGATTAAGGTGGGATGCAACACCCTTCCTCTTCGGGTGTGACCTGCATCACCTCTTATCTTACAAGAGCTAAAGGGTGCGAGAAGCCAGCAGAGAAGAAGACATGTAAGTACCACAAGGAAATAAGAGCTGGGAGGGGAGCATGGAGACAAAGGCCTGGTGCTGAGAACTTCCTAGAATCAGGAGATACAGAGAGAGTGCTAAGTGTCTAGATCTCCAATGAATACAGGGCTCATAGATATTAAAAGCGACAAGGACCTTATCTCAGAGTTAGCAGAGAAAGAAAGTCTTCCTCTAGAGCCGGTGTGCTGAATTTGAATTTCTAGCCTCCTAAACTACAAGAAAGGAGCTCTGGTAGCGTAGTGGTTACGACTCGGGCTGTGAACCGCAAGGTCAGCAGTTCGAAACTACCAGCCGCTCTGCGGGAGAAAGATAAGGCTTTCTACTCCCGTAAAGATTTACAGCCTCGGAAACCCTGTACAGGGTCGCTATGGGTCGGTTCCGACTCCACGGCACATAACAACAACAACAAACTACAAGAATAAATCTGTTTGTTAAAGTTATCCACTTGTATTTCTGGTACAGCAGCACTGGATAATGAAGACATCATTGTAGTGCTACCGAAGACAAGACATAATTCCTGGAAAATTCGTACTCTACTTTGCATTTGAATTCTGTGCTTTCTACAAAATATTTAACATCCAGTCTCAGAAACCATACACTTTTCACTTGTATTGCATCTCATCACACAGGCGTAGTGGACAAGCCTGTGGAGTAGTCTTATTTTTCTGTCTATCTCTACAAAGGACCAGGACCCAGTCCCCAACATCTCCCCCAGAAGAGCTGCTGGAGTCAGTGTACTGCTCACCACTTTCACTTTCTTTGGTCTTTTCCTTTTTGAGCAGTCCATATGGGAAATGGCGAGGCAGGGCTGCCTTACTACTCTCATCCATTGATGCTATCTCCCTTCAAAAATTTGCTGGACGGATTTCCCTAACTACATTCTCTCTTTGCTTCCATCTTTCTTGCCCACTGTGTCAAAGTGGACTTTCCTTAACATTACTCCCTCTGTTTTCCTGCTCCAGATAGTTCCGTTAGACCCATCCTCCACTCTGGAACCAACTCACGTTGGTAGCAACTACAGTGATAAAGTTAACAGCACTGTGTATTCTCAGTTATAAAATAGTTTTCACACAGAGGATCTATTTTGATACTCAGAACAAACAGAATAAGTTGAGGTTGTCAAAATCATCTTCATTTGAAAGAAGGTTTTTCATTGAATTTCTAAAAGGTCAAGTGATTTCCTCAAAGCCACTCAGTTGCTAAGTGGTAAAAAACAGGGCCAGAATCCAATTCTTTGGAGTTCCAAATAATCCTAAATAATGCCTTTCCTTTTCATGACACACTCCTAGTTCTCAGGTCCTACAACTTACCACTCTTTCCCCAGACTGGTAATGCTCTCCTATATACCCTTTTAAAGTGTTAAACAGCAAAGATGTTAGTTTGAAGACTCAGGTACACACCTCATAAGCATATCAAAGTTGAACAATGAATAAGGAAGACCATAGAAGAATCAATTCATTTGAATTATAGTGTTTCTGGGGAATACTGAAACTGCCATGGACTGACAGAAGAATGAACAAATCTGAACTGGAGGAAGTGCAGCCAGAAGGCTCCTCAGAAGCCAGGACCCTGAGACTTTGGAAATATTATTAAGAGGGACCAGTCTCTTGAGAAAGACATCATATTGGTAAAGTAGAGGATTGTCAAATATGAGGAAGACCCCAACCAGATGGAATGACACAGTGACAATGGGCTTAAAAGTGACAATAATTGTGAGGATGCTGCAGAACCAGGTAGTGTTTTGTTCTGTTATTCACAGGGTTGCTATGAATTGGAACTGACTCTATGACGCCTAACAACAACAACTAACAACTAACATATTGTGCCCCACCTCTTCTACCCAACTAGACTTGTCAGTGCCCAAACCTGCCTAAGCGTTCCTTCCTTCATGAATCTGAGGGTTCTAACACAAAGTTGCCTTTTCTTTCTCTAAAACATTTCCCTTAGCACCAATTTTGCCGAGAGCTCTCAACCTCAATACTATTGACTTTTAATTGAGTCTGAATAATTCTTCATTGGTGGTGGTGGTGGTGGTGACAGTGATGTGTCTTATGCATTGTGGAATTTTTAGCAGCTTCCCTTACACAAAATATAGGAAACATGAAACATGAAAAAGGTAAATATTCTGACTTGGATGAGTTCCTCTTTTGTTGTTGTTATGTGCCGTGGAGTAGGTTCCGACTCATAGCGACCCTGTACAGGGTTTCCGAGGCTGTAAATCTTTATGGGAGCAGAAAGCCTCATCTTTCTCCTGTGGAACAGCTGGTAGTTTTGAACTGCTGACCTTGTGGCTCGCAGCCCGATTCATAACTACTATGCTACCAGAGTTCCTTTGGGTCCCTCTACTTGTAGAGATAAGATATGTAAGGATGAAACAACTAAAGAAAAGTAAAATGCTTCCAATTGGAAGATTTCAAATGGAATCGTTGACTGGTTCTGGGGTCAGTGAGGCTTTTTGAAAAAAGTGGATTTTTGTGTACAAAGGAAATATAGAATCTGAATTTGCAACAAAGAAGGGTAAGAGTGGTCTGGATAAAGATGGAGATCTGAGAAGAATGGTTTATTGGACGAGTAGAGTTCACGTAATTTATATCAGTAGCCAAGCAATAGTCTGTACCACAGAAATTTAGTACTTAATGGCTAAGGAGAGTCACTTTGTAGTGCATAATTTTGATCCAAACAAGAATTGCTTTAAAGCACAAAGTATGCACATATCCTCATTAGAGATCAAAAAGCTCCTAAACTTAAATACAGAGCATGGTGTGTCTGTAGGATAAGCACTAGACTGGGAACCACAAGATTGGCATCAGCTGCTCTGAGGAAGAAAGATGAGACTTTCTGCTCCTGCAAAGATTTCCAGTCCTCAGAACCCTATACAGACCTTAACAACAACAACAATCAATAAGCAAGCCGATTAAACAGGATTGTATCTTTTTCTAGAACTAGTTATCTGATATTATTTTCTTATTACCCTTATGAAGTGAGACAAAGGATCACTCGTAGTTCATTAATTTTTGCTAATACGTGTTTCACAAATACTGTGTTCTTGTGGAGAAGAGTGGCAGGGACACATAGCATGTTTATTTTTTTCTATATCTAGACTGCATCCAGATATCATCACTCAGGTCTGTGTGACTCACTCTGATTTATTCCAGCGTGAAAGTGTAACCTGAAGCACTCTGAGCTCAAACTAGGGCTTGGTGATGGTTCACGTGACAATCTATAGCCCCCAGAGGCACGACTCTGTGCGCTGCAAGGAGGCACAGTGACAGCCACAAAGGCACAGCTGAGCATGTCAGCAAGACAAGCTGCAGGTTGAGTGATGACATGCAGCCCCACAGAAGAAGGTGTGAGTTGAGTGCATTTTAAACTTAACGGAGTAGACTTCTGCCATGGGAGCAGTTGGAAAAGTTACTCCAGTGAGCAGTAAGGTGAAGGGACTATCTTTGGAGTCTTCAATTCGAAGCCACTTTACACTCACTGGGTTTTCTTAGCCTTAAGTCAAGGTCATTACCTTTCACAAGTTTCCCTGCAAACGAAAAAAAAAAAAAAAACAACGTTGTGTCATCACCTCAGCCTATCCATAGGGGTGTCAGGGACCACTGATGTGGATGACTGCACCTGGCAACACCCTGAGAAAGAAACATCGAGATGGGAAGAAGGCTCAAAAATTGGCTAACAGCCAGAATCCTCACTCAGGGGCCTATTTTACTCAAGGAGAAAAAATTGCTTCCAAAGGACTTCAATTTCTTAATGCCAAGGAAAGCATTGCCAAGTACAAAGCTACACTCAACTCCTCTCCTAAGAGTTGGGGCAGTGTTGGTTTAGTGGTAAAATTATCCTTTTCCATGCAAGCACCCCTGGATGGAATCCTGGTCTATCCACCTCACATACCGCCACCACCCACTAGGAGACTTGTGTGTTGCTGAACAGGTTTCAGCAGAGTTTTGAGATAGACAGACTGCAGAAAAGGCCTGGTGTTCTGCTCTGTAAATCAGCTAATGAAAGTTCTATGGATTACAACTGTCAGATTCACAACCAAGCAGTGTTTTGTTTCATTGGCATGAGGTCCCCATGAGTTGGTAGCCAATTTGATCATAACTAACTGCAACCTCTTCTAAGAGACAACAACAATTCTGATGTTTAAGAAAACTTTTCTGTTAGTTTCCTCAATTCATGTTTATTTGGCAACCTTTGGCGTTTGTGGTAATGAGCTCTATTCTAGATCACAGAGAACTACATCAGGAGGTCCACTCTCAGAATCATTGACTTTACTGAAATCTCTTATCTAGATTAGATATAGTCTTGCTATATCTAATAAATAAGAAAAAGGATAGATGAGAGCCCATATTTAAAACTTTCCATGTTATAGTAGAAAAATTAAACCTAAAAAGGTGGTTAGTATGGATTATTCTATATTGGGTTTCAAGCTATTATGCTAAAAGTGCTTTGAGAAAGAAAAAAAAAAAAGGCACTGCACATAACTATTTCATTGATTGTATTTAATGGTGATAAACTTGAATCTAATATATGTACATTGTTGTTGTTGTTAAGTGCCATCGAGTCAGTTTTGACTCATAGTGACCTTGTATAGGGCTTTTGAAGAATAGCTGGTGGATTTGAACTGCTGACTTTGTTGTGGTTTGCCATCCAGTGCTGATCCTACAGCGCCACACCAAGTGTCCATATACATATATATCTTATAAAAGACAAGTAAGACATTACATTTAAAAAAACAAAATTTCCCCCTCAGAGCTTATCATTTGATTGCTCCTTCTTTGTTATTGTTGTTATGTGCC